>NW_005354174.1:126958-156094 GCF_000412655.1 Myotis brandtii
CTTCACTGTTTCCACATATTTAATTTTTTCACCAGATACATACTGTTATGTTCCCAAAAGGTGGGTTTCTTTCCTGTGCCCTATTCTCCAGGCATCCTTAATAAGCCAATTATATTAAATTATTCCCAATTATGAGAAGGATCAAAAGATAAAGCGAATCTTTTAAAAGAGACAAACACAAAACCCCACACTATGGAAAACAGGCCTGATTTCCTGAGTTACTATAAGACCTTCTGTGTATCTCTGCTTTTGGAAACATCATCTAGTCCAGAATAATGTTATTTTATTTATTCACTTATTTATTTAAGAAATATTTACTGACACCTACTGTGTTCCAGGCATCATGGTTCTAGACACTGAGGATACCTCAGTGAACTGAATAGATAAAAACCCTTGCCCTCATGAAATTCACATTCTAGTGAGGGGAAAAAGGCAATAAAGTGTGTGTGTGTGTGTGTGTGTGCCTTCACTGTTTCCACATATTTAATTTTTTCACCAGATACATACTGTTATGTTCCCAAAAGGTGGGTTTCTTTCCTGTGCCCTATTCTCCAGGCATCCTTAATAAGCCAATTATATTAAATTATTCCAAATTATGAGAAGGATCAAAAGATAAAGCGAATCTTTTAAAAGAGACAAACACAAAACCCCACACTATGGAAAACAGGCCTGATTTCCTGAGTTACTATAAGACCTTCTGTGTATCTCTGCTTTTGGAAACATCATCTAGTCCAGAATAATGTTATTTATTTATTCACTTATTTATTTAAGAAACATTTACTGACACCTACTGTGTTCTAGGCATCATAGTTCTAGACACTGAGGATACCTCAGTGAACCGAATAGATAAAAACCCTTGCCCTCATGAAATTCACATTCTAGTGAGGGAAAAAGGCAATAAAGTGTGTGTGTGTGTGTGTGTGTGTGTGTGTACACGCGTGTGCATGTCAGGTGATAAAAATGTCTATGAAAAATAAAACAGGGCAAAGGGGTGCTGGCAGTGGGAGCAGTCATTTGAAATAGGGTGGCCAAGGAAGGCTCACTGAGAAAGTGGCATCCAAGAACTCTGGAGTTGCCAAGACAGTGAGCCATGTGGACACCTGGGAGGAGAGCGTTCCAGGCAGAGGGAACAGCCAGGACAGAGGCCCTGAGACAGGAACAGAAAGGCAGGGAGGCTAGAGGAGCTGGAGCTGCGTGAGGGAGAATGGTCGGTCAGGGAAGTGAGCAGTGCTGGGGCATGAAGACACATGGCACAGGGCCTTGTCACCATTTGTAAGGACTGCCGTACGCTGCTGTCAGGACTTTGGGTTTTATTCTGAGGGAGCTGGGGGAGCCATCGGAGACTTTTGTGCAGAGCAGGGAAAAGATCTGACTTATGCTCTAAAGGGATCCCTCTGGCTGCTGAGTTGTAGGGAGGGGCCAAGAGAGACAGCAAAGAGACCGACCATCAAGAAGCCCATTGCTGCCCTAACCGGTTTGGCTTAGTGGATAGAACATAGGCCTGTGGACTGAAAGGTCCCAGATTCGATTCCGGTCGGAAGCCCATTTCCATCATCCAACCTGTGGGCGGGGCATGGAGGTGATGAGAGGCCATCTGATTCTGGATGTTATTTTGAAGGTAGGGAATTCTAAGGCACCAGGATTTCCTGATGGTTTAGATGTGGGATGTAAGAAGGAAAAGCATCAAGGATGATTCTGAGGTTTGGGGCCTGAATAAAGTAGGAAGCAGAAATGGATGCTGTAGAAAATGAGAAACAGTATTGCCTGAACATAGGTTCTATCTCAGTTATTTTTGAAAGTGGTACTTTAGGAAGCATCTTGGTAGTAAGTGATGCTGTGATGTCTGCTATTATCAGATCTCTGATATGATATCAGGACTCTCCAGGTGACGGTAAGATGACATTTAATCATTCCTCCAACAAGTGTTTATTGAGTGTTCATTATATGCTATATACTCTTCTAGGCATGGGGAGAAAAGCAGTTTTTAAAATGTCACTTTGTCCATGGAGCTTCCATTCAACTGGGAGGGAACCAACAATAACTAACCAAGTACACAAAACATGCCAGCTACTGATAGGTACTAGAGAGAAAAACAAAGCAGAGAAAGGGCACAGAAGCAGGAGGTAGATGCATTTTTTAGGGGGATCTCTATACCCTTGCTTTCCAAGGCAGGATTTCTTTTGGGCATCTAGACTAAAAAGACACAAGAGTGTATATTTCTGAATCGCCTATGCTAGTGGTTAAAAACCTATTCCCTGTGCTGCTTCCTTCTCTCAGAGCAGCGGTTCAACCTGTGGGTCTCGACCCCTTTGGCGGTCGAACGACCCTTCACAGGGGTCACCTAAGACCATCCTGCATATCAGATATTTACATTACGATTCATAACAGTAGCAACATTACAGTTATGAAGTAGCAACAAAAATAATTTTATGGTTGGGTCACAACATGAAGAACTGTATTTAAAGGGCCAGAAGGTTGAGAAACACTGTCTCAGAGAGTGTATTTGTTTCCTGCAGCCCCTAAAACAAATTTCCACAATCTGGGTGGCTTAAAAGAACAGAATTTGATTCTCTCACAATTGTGGAGGCTGCAAGTCCAAAATCAGTATCACAAGGGGTTGGCAGGGCTGCACTCCCTCTAGAGGCGGGAGAGGAAGATCTGTTCCTCGCCTCCTCCAGCCTCTGCTTGCCTCCAGGTTCCCGGGCTTGTGGCCACATCATTCCAGTCTCTGCCTCCACAGTCGCATTGCCTTCTCTTCTGTATCAAATCTCCCTCTTCCTCCTCCTCATAAGGATACATGTGATTACATGTAGGGTCCACCTGTGTTATCTAGGATACTCTTCCTTAATCATATCTTCCTTAAAAGCCTCTTTTTCCTTTTAAGATGACATTTACAGCTTCCAAGGATTAGGACCTGATCTCTTCGGGGCGGTCATTATACAGCCTAATACAGAGACTTTACAACGCCCCGTGAAAACAGAGCTTAACGCGATCATTTCTTTATTAGCACTTTTCCAATTATAAGTCATCATTACCTTTGTAAATAGGTTGCCTTGCCTTGTGCAAGAAACATGGATGGTCACCAGAAAGATTCTGGTTTCGTAATCTTTATGAAATCTACTCTCAACAGGAGCCACACTTTGGAGAAGTTTGACTCAGTAGTTGAAAAACTTAAACATGTTGCTCATGTTTGTCTCATGGAAACAAAACAATAGGCTGCTGCTGTCATTAGGGTTAACCATTCATCCACCCCTTTGTTCATCTAGTAAATATTTCCTGCTGCCATGTCGAGTGGTGGCTAAGAGCTCAGGCTGAGGGAGTCAAGCAAATCTGGGTTCAAATCCTGGCTCTACCACTTATTCGCTGTGTGATCTTGGGAAAGCTGCTTAGCTCTGAGCCTGTGCCCTTGTGTTTTTTAAATGGGATTAAATGAGAAACAAGGTACCTTTCTGAGCCTGTGCCCTTGTGTGTTTTTTAAATGGGATTAAATGAGAAACAAGGTACAGAAAGTCCTTTGCCTGGTACATAATAAGAAAATGCTCAATAAATGTTAGTGGATTAGCATCCAATCCTCCTTCAGTGACCACTTGAGAGAACATGGTGGCTCCATTTCTACCATCTCTGAACGTCTTCCCCCAACTAGATGTAAATTCTGTGAGAGCAGGGACTTGCTGTCTTGTTTACTGTTTTGTCCCCAGCATTTAGTACCTGGCATATCTTAGGCACTCAGTTAATACTTTCCGAATGATTGAGTGTGTGTATGTATGTCATGGAGTTTGCTGGTTTTATGTCTGGAAAATGGCCTGAATGTACACCTACCACCACCACTCTCTGGGGCCTGCCATGCTTCAAAGAGAGGAGCGACTCATTGTTTATTACATATTTCTGTTTTATAAATGGGGATAAGGAGAACGGAAAAAGGTAAAAATGGAGGTCCTAGATAATGTTTCAGGGCTAGTGTAGTGCAAGGGTTAGTTAGACCAGCTCAGACGGAACCCATGCTGGCTTCTGAGCTGCCACTCAGAAAAGAATACCAACAACAACACAAAACCATGTCTATCTACCTGTGGGTTTGATCTCTATGTCTAATCTGCAAATATTCCTACCATCCACAGAAAGATGACCAGATTGCAAACTTCTCAAGGACAAGAGATCCTAGATCATGCCTCTCTTTACCAGCCTAACCCAGGTCTTCATTCCTTTGACTATATTTTTGTACATTTTCAAAATACAAAGCATCTAAGACACATAATAGGTGCCCATTCACTCATTCATTCAACAAACCTGTTTTACACACTGACTTTGAGGCAGACCCTGAAGAAGTTCCCAGCCGGGCTGGGGAGACAGATAAATAAATAGGTGATTGCAATGCAGAGTGTAGGTGTTAGAAGATGGAGTGGTAGGACAATGGAGGAAATTCTATTTGGGTAGAAATCAGAGAAGGTTCCTTGGAAGGCACTTGAACTCTGTCATGAAGAATGAGTGACAGTTTGCCAGGCAACTTGGGTGGTGGGGGGTGAGGTAGGGGGAAAATGGCGGAGACATTTCAAGCCAAAGCACCACAAAATGCAAAGTGAGTGTCCAAATCAATGAGCTCCTGGTAGTGTTTCAGCCCCAATCTTCTGTCTTCTGCATGCCCGAGACCTTGCCTGACCTTCTCTTACCCTGGCTCTGTAAATCATGATCTGACACAGTGAAATATGTTCTCCAGGCTGCAGGGTCCTCAGGTCAAGGTAATGGATCACTAGCCAGCCAGTGCCTCTGAGGAGTGAACCAGGGCCTGAGAATCAAGTGTGTGGGCCCCACATTTCAGATGAACAAAAGTAAGGCATGGGGTAAGGCATGTGATATTTACGTTCACAAACTGCAAAGCCACTAGTTTGCAAAGTGTCATTACGTCTGCAGGTGGAGGGTAATTTTCCTGTTACTCAAGGACTCCTGACCGGGTTCTGATTGGTCTCTGCAGAATTGTTTTATGACCCAGAGCCAGGCAGCACTAGATAGGAGATGTGGTTTGCTGGGCAGAAGTTTACAGGGCAGGAAATTGCTTCACTGGGCACAACCATTCATAAGAAACACCTCTGGGAAAAGGAGACCAGGCTCCTGGCAGGGCTGGCCCTGGCCATGTGTTTACATCAGCAACAACCCGTGTTCCTGGTTACACAATGTGGCAACGTCACTTTGAATGGGGGATCTTTGCTCCTTGGAAGAATAAACACATTCTTCACTCGCAATGGAATTAGCAGACCTCACAGACTGCTCAGTGACCCTCCTGGAGGCCTTAATGTCATAGGAAGGTGACACCTAATAAGTTATACATGATTAGCTGTATAACTTATTCCAAAGTCGGTTGAACTTTCCTTTATTTGGCAGTGCAGCCTTAGATGAAGATCCTCCAAAGGTGAAGTGTGGAAAAGGGTGACAGTCCATTGTCAGGCAGTTGCCAAAACCACACGAGGTTTCTTAAGAACAATCCAGTCAGTGGTTTAGGGGTCATTGGCCAGTCTTTGGGCAGGAGGGGACAGGGCTGTGGGTTGTTTGGGTACATTCCAAAGCCCACGTTTCCATTGTCCCACCAGCTCTTAGCTGAGTTCTAGAGTCCAGAGTTTGTAGCACTGGAGCCATCAGATCTGCACATGGCATGGGGAGGAAAGATAAAGGGCAGTGGCCAGAGTCTCCAGAACCACGGGGGGTCTGTCTGGCGAGTTCCTGGAGGCCTCCAGCCCAGCACTATTCAGTAGAGTCAAGAGTCACACCCCAGGCCCTACTCTTCCCCACCTCCTTTGTAAACCCCATCTCAGTCCCTTCTGGCCAGGTGAGCTTCAGAAAAGAGCTCTCTAAGGTCTCGAGTTCTGTAGCTGCGAAGTGGGAGAGAATCATGCCATTTAATGTCACAACTCAAATGTGGGGATTAAAGGAAACCATGCATTTCCTCATTCTCAAGTGTTTGCACACTTAGGGTTTGATGCATCAAACCCTAGGGACAGTTGGACAGTTAGGGAGAACTTGGAGGGGAATTTTATTTTATGTTTTTTTTTACCTTTCTATGAGGAGTTGCAGCAATTCACCATTGCTCCCAACTTAGTTCTGGACCTACTAACTGTGTACTTAGGCTTTTTGGTAGAACATCCAGGGCAGGAGCAGCCAGTGGCAGAAGGCCCTGGGCTTGTCCCATCTAAGCTTGTTTTATTGGCTTCCCCGGAAGACCATCTGTTTAGTTCTGTCTCCTACTTGAAAGTTCTAAGCAGGCCCAAGCCAGGTTATTCTTGCTCACACTATATCTCCAGTACCCCATACAGTTCCTGGTGCATAGTAGGTTCTCTTCAAAAATTTGTTGAATGAATAAGCAAATGCATGAATGAATCAATGAATGGGTTGCAGTTCTTTTAAAATATGAAAACCATTGATATAATGAATCCATAACAAACCTACTACAGACTTCAGGTCATCTAACTTCTACCTCATCAGACAAGTAGGCAACCTTGGTTCCTAGGTTCCTTGTAGGAAGGAGCAGGTGTATCAGGGAAAGCAAGGTGGGTGTGGTGCCAAAGCCTACCAAGGCAGTTGCAAGTTAGCCAAGGACCCTTTTGATAACTAGTTCAGTAAGTACCCACTTTAATTGTAGTTTTCAATCTGCCTCAGGATCTCAGGCTTACTGCTTCCCCTTCCCTGCCCGCTTCCTTGCGAAGGAGACTACAGAAGGTTTAGAGCCACTGCCCCTAGGTGTTTGAGGAATAGTGTTACTGGCCACCTGATATCCAAGTCCTACTGGAGGGATCAAGATCAACCTAGACATGAAGGATGGTCCCATAGGGTCGGACTAGAGCAGTGATGGCGAACCTATGACACGCGTGTCAGAGGTGACACGCGAACTCATTTTTTTGGTTGATTTTTCTTTGTTAAATGGCATTTAAATATATAAAATAAATATCAGAAATATAAATCTTTGTTTTACTATGGTTGCAAATATCAAAAAATTTCTATATGTGACACGGCACCAGAGTTAAGTTAGGGTTTTTCAAAATGCTGACACGCCGAGCTCAAAAGGTTCGCCATCACTGGACTAGAGGCATGTGTGACCAAGGCAGCATAGGACAGACCCTGAAGAGTGTTTTTGGAATCGAGGATGTGGTCCATACAAACATGTACGAGGCCTCCTTTGAGGTGGAACCCCTGGATGTGGTACCTGTATATAGGTCTGATGTCCTAAAAGGCCAGTGTTCTCAGTGGTTAGAGCATCGGCTTCTCACCAAAGTGTCATGGGTTTGATTCCAGGTTAAGGGCATGTACCTGGTGCAGGAGGCAATCAATCGGTGTGTCTCTCTCACATTGATCTTTCTCTCTCTCTCTTTCTCTCTCTCTTTCTCCCCCTCCTCCCTTCCACTCTATCTAAAAGCAATGGAAAATGACTGGGGGGTTAGGATTAAAAATAAAAGGCATACTTCTCAAACTAAGGTGTAGGTAGAACAGTGAACCGGGGGTACAAGAGCCACAGAAAAATAATTCGTCTTTCTGGAGCATCAATTTTATTCAAAGACAAATAATTTTACTGCATTTTTTATATAAAAGCAAATCAATAGATCATGGTAGAAAATACAAGATTCACGTGCATTTTTAAGGTAAAATATGGGGCTTCAAAGAAATTTCCTGTTTGCGGTGACCTAAAATACTAGGCCCCTCGAGAACTGCGAATTCACTCTTCTCTGCCAATAATGGTCCTTCAGTAGAAAGGTTTCAGAAGCACAGACTGAAAAGAGCCAAGCAGAAAATGTCACCCATTGCCAATGCCCCCACTGTCCATGCACGCCTCTAGACCCCACCTATGCAGCGAAGGTCCCCTCAATGAGACCATGGGATTGATAAAGCAGCAGCCCCTCACATCATCTGGGCTGACCCTTGAACCCCAAGAGATCAACTTGCTGTCCTTCTCCCCATCCTAGAAGAGGAACTGTACCGCTGTTATTATTTTCTCCATTCCTGGTGGCCAGCCCAGCACTCAGCACAGAGGAGGCACTCGATGTGTTGGGATGAACTGAGCTCTAGACAGATGCCTTTCTTTCTCTTGAGGGTGGTGACAGCTCTGGCTTCAAATCCACAGGGAGACCAAACCAAACAGCATGGTCGCTGCTAACAGGTGCGGCTCTAGTCCAGTCAGTGGGGGCAAGTTTCACTTCCCTTGTTTCCAGGGCTAAAGGGTTGAGCAATTCCTTCCAAGTAGAGACAATATTGTTTTACTTTAAAAAAATGTTTTTATTGAATTTTTTCGATAAAAAAGGAAGTGGGATAGAGAGAGATGGAAATATCAATGAAAGAGAAACATCCATTGGCTGCCTCTTCCATGGCCCTCACTGGGGATCGAGCCCGCAACCCTAGGCATGTGCCCTGACTGGGAATCAAACCAGGGACCTCTTGGTTTATGGGTTGATGCTCAACGACTGAGCCACACTGGCCGGGCAATATTGTTTTATTTTTATTCACACTTTTGAGACCAGGATCCTGAATCACATAGGGCAAGTTGACAGCTCCACTCTGGAATACACGGAGATGAACCGTGGATGAGCATCAGGGTCTGGGGGCACCTGTAGTAACTTTACTCTTTGGCAAACTTTGGTCACCTGAGCAAAGTCCCTGAGGAATCCAGCTTCCATCCCTCCTCTGACCTTCTGGCAAGTGCAGCTTCTCTGGGTCTCCTGACTCCAGTGCGAGCCCCTGAGAGTGGGAATGGTGTCTAATTAATGTCGGTTCTCCTGCCGCTTCGCAGCGCCACTGCACAGAAGACGCCCCCAATAAGTACTAGTATTTGCTGGTGATGAGTACGACGGCATTCGCCTAAGTCACTTGCCAAATATTTATGTTCTGTGCAGTCTGCTGGACATAGGGATTCATTGACGAATAAGAAACAACTCCTCTCAAGGTTCTTAGCAGGGAAGGCTAGTATGGAAACTGCCCATGGCGTGACAGAGAAAAACTCAGAGGCCCTCCCAGACAATGCAGGCGATGCCTGCTTGCTGGCCAGTGAACTTAGTAGATAAAGTGATGACTTCTAAAGCCATTGAGGTGGACCCAGCCTCCCACAGCTGAAGTCATGGGAGGCCAGAGGGAGGACCACCTTCAACAGTGGGCTATCGCAACCACAGGAATGCCCAGAGTGGGTGGGCCGAAGGGTGACCTCCCCATCACCCTGTAGGAAAGTGAGGCCAGACTAGCACCTGTTGAGACAGGTAACTCCATTTGCCCATTGTCCCATGTTTGCAGAGG
Organism: Myotis brandtii; assembly: GCF_000412655.1. NCBI lineage: Eukaryota > Metazoa > Chordata > Mammalia > Chiroptera > Vespertilionidae > Myotis > Myotis brandtii. The sequence goes on from NW_005354174.1 coordinate 136,217, forward strand.
AGGAGCAGTGAACTCCAAGGAGTAAGAGGGGATGGGTCACAACCAGGTGAGCCTCCTTTTGCTGGCACCGCAAGCATTAGCGCTGAGATAGAGCGGCTGTCCTGGAAGGATTTATAACTCCAGATGTTAAGGTCTTCTCATAAACAGGCTCTCTCAGTCGCCACGTGTCAGGGGCAGGAGGAGTAGGCAGCTAAGGACAGACCAGAGAACAGTGCTGGGGGTGGCGGTGAGAACCTAGTAGAAATGTGCACATTTGGTTGTAGCAGAATGGGGAATTTAGGAAAGAAAGAGGGAGGCGTGTGGGAGAGTGAGAGAGGGGTGGAGGGGTGGAGGCGTGGAGTTGTTCATGGCTAATATTGTATGGAACATTGACCTGGTTAATTATAATGCTTTATTTCTTGCCTTATTCCCTATGGCCAGGCCCAAAAGGTCATAAACATGCTTTGGAATGTAGTGATATCGTGAGGCAAGCCCAGAGAGCCAGCCCAGTGGGAGCATTGTCCTACCCAGGCTTCTGCTTTCTAGAAGTTTCTCCCCCACACCCAGGGCTCCTCACCCAGTGCATTTTATTGCTTGGGGGAGGGGGGGAGAACAGGTGGGTAGTGTCTCTGGTCCACCTGTAGCTTCCAAGTCAGGCACACAGCAGGCTATCCCTGCCTGGAGAAAGGCAAACTGCTTAGGTTGTAGGTGGTAGGAGTGGGGGAGGGGTGTGTGTGCAGGAGGCAGTGAGGCAGGGAGGCCTGGAGGCAGGGAAGCAGTTGGTGGGGTGGGAGGAGGGGAGGAGGAGACTCTGCAAGTGGGAACCTCAGGCCTGTGGCTGCTAAAGCACCAGTGCCACCTTTGGATGCCTCTCTCTCTCCCTTCAAGTCTTCCCTTGATGCCCTGGCTGGTGTTGCTCAGTGGTTAGAGTGTCGGCCCATACATTGAAGTGTTCGAGTTCGATTCCCAGTCAAGGGAATGTACCTGAGTTGTAGGTTTGATCCCCAACCCTGGTCGAGGCTCATGTGGGAGACAATCAATCAATGTGCCTCTCTCACATCAATATTCCTCTCTCTCTCCTCTCTCTCTCTCTCTCTCTCTCTCTCTCTCTCTCTCTCTCTCTCTCTCTCTCTCTCTCTCTCTCTCTCTCTCTCTCTCTCTCTCCTTCCCTCCTTCCTTTCCACTCTCTCTAAAAAGCAATGAAAAATATCTTTGGGTAAGAATTTTTTAAAAAGTCTTCCCTTGACATGTATTTTTAAAAAATATTTTTAATGATTTCAGAGAGGAAGGGAGAGGGAGAGAGAGATAGAAACAACAATGATGGGAGAGAATCACTGCCTGGCTGCCTCCTGCACGCCCCCCCACTGGGGATCCAGCCCGCAACTGGGGCATGTGCCCTGACTGAGAATGGAACTGTGATCTGCCTGGTTTATAGGTTGACACTCAACCACTGAGCCACGCTGGCTGGGCATGAGGGCTGTCTTAATAATCTTTGTGTTCCCTGAGCCCAGAAGAGGATTTCCCTGAAGCCCTGTCGTCCACTAGGCACTGAATCTGAGTCTCAGTTAAATATCTGGATGTGACTAACAATGGCTTGAAAGAATTAATGCAACTTTCCAAACTGCTTATCTAAATTGTAAAGAGGAAGAGAAACCAGCATGTCAAAAGACTGACCTGGTTTCTTTCAGAACTTTCCACCATTCTCCTTAGCCCACAACTCGGGCCTGTCCGACCAGAACTGAACCTGGAACCCTTCAGTCCACAGGCCGACGCTCTATCCACTGAGCCAAACCAGCTAGGGCCCTTGACATCTATTCCTACCTGATGTCACCCGAATACAAACAGGTGTCCAAGGGAAGCAGCACCCTCTGCAGTTTACCCTAAACCATGCCCGGTATGCCACCTGGAAAGGAGGGCACGGGTGTTTCCTGCCACTGCAGCCCTGTCCCAGGCTTTTCTGGACTCAGCCCGGGCTGCGTTCTGCTCCTGGGTGGGACTGCAGGCTCAGCAGGAGTTGAAAGATGTCCCTCAGGGGCCCCCAGAGCAAGCCTCCCTCCTCCCACTTCTCTGGAGACATCAAACACCCCAGGCCTAGGCGGGCTGGCCGGGTTAACAAACACAGCCTGGCTCGGGGGAGGCTTGCAAGCCTCTCCTCAGTCTCCCAACTCCAGCCTGAGCAAATCCTGCTGGGACTTCAAAGCCAGCTGCTTGTTTGCCTGGCCACAGGGCAGCAACAATGCTATCCCTTTGACCTAAGAAAGCATCCCTGACAAATGGAGCACAGGCCTCTGCATAGGGGCCGTGAGGTAGGCATTCCTGCCAGCCTCCCTTGCCAGCCTAAGACTGGGCGATGTGTTTAGCAGCCCTGGTAGGAACTATGTCCGCAGGCACCTGGATACACCTCTGGAAAGACTGGCCCCACCTGGACTCAGTTCCAAGAGGGCAGGCCCCACCCCACCCCCGCAGGAAGTAAGTGGCCACCCTTGGGAATGGAGACCACAACCCCATGCATTTGCTGCTCCCCCGAAGGCGCCCTTGTTTCCAGGGACTGCTCATCACAAATGTGGCGGTGTGGTGTGTGTGCTTGTCCGTGCCATACACACGTGTGCGCATATCCCAGTGACCCCAGACACCACAGTTCTATAGGAGCTAGGGCCTTGACTTATATTCTGAAAACACATTTTTATGTTTGATCTGGTGTGTGAATGGTGTATGCATGAAGCAGTAAATGAAATCAACCAGCCTGCTCAAGAGATGGAGAAACCTATCTTAGGACTTACCCTTCTGCTAACTTCTGCCAGGTCAATGATGAGTTATTAATACTTTCAGGGACCCTCACTTTGAGGCTTGAAAGTCAATTCCAGATTATAGTATCCAGCACCCATTTAGACCTTTAACAAGAATACACACACACACACACACACACACACACACACACACACACACACACATATATATATTCTTGCCTTCAGGGCTTTTCTTCTCTATTTTCAAACATACAAATAACACCTTTTAAGTAATGTAGTTGAAATGAAAAAAATAGATGGATTTAGTTAACCCTAAACTTAGCATAAGTCAGCAGCAATGGGTCATAGTTACTAAAACAGACAAAAATCTAGACTGCACCCTAACCGGTTTGGCGCAGTGGATAGAGCATCGGTCTGCGGACTGAAGGGTCCCAGGTTCGATTCCAGTCAAGGGCGTGTGCGTTGGTTGCGGGCACATCCCCAGTAGGAGGTGTGCAGGAGGCAGCTGATCGATGTTTCTCTCATAGATGTTTCTTGCTCTCTATCCCTCTCCCTTCCTCTCTGTAAAAAACCAATAAAATAAAATAAAAATCTAGACTGCATCAATAGAAATAACTGTGTCTAGATTGTATGACATAAGAGACGCATCTTGTTTGTAATAAGACCTGACCTTAAAGTCTGGGCCTCACTTTTCAAGAGGGACATTGACCAACTAGAAAGCCTGAAGAGGGTAATAATCAGGAGAGTGAAAAGTCTGGGAACTATGTCATTCAGACAGTAGCGAATATCTGAATAGTCTGAACGGGAAGACCTAAAGAGAATAAATACATGAGAGGTGTTACGTAGAGGAGAAAACACTGCTCTCTGGACCAGTGGGCAGACTGTGGATCCACGTAAGAATTATTCAACAGTTTGTCTCTGAACTGAACCCACGCTGGCAGTTGGTAAAGGCTAGAGGACTATCTGTCAGTGATGTAGTATAGGGATCACTATATTAAATTGCAGATTGGACAAGATAAGAGTTGTCTGAGAGTCTATGAATCTGTTAAAAAATCAGAAATAGGTGGAGTCTTCTACAGGATATCTCCCTAAAATTCCACTATTAGAGTCACTTAATTGGACAAAGGCATTCTTTGTCCTGGAATATCTCTTTTTAAATGCAATATGCTACTTGAGAAAGGTAACACATTACAACAGATAGATAAAACTGTTCTATATCTTGTTTTGAATGGAGGTGCCATGAGTGTATACAATATCAAAACTCATTGAATTGAACACTTAAGTTGTGTCATTTTTTTGTCTGTAAATTAAACTCCAATAATGAATGAGTGAATGAATGAATGAGTGAATGTATAAATTGGAAAGAGCAGGAAGGGAGCTTCAAAGTTAAATTTGGAGCCTGGCCAGAGGTCACGGTTTGAGTCCTAGTCAGGGCACATGTCCGGGTTGCGGGCTGAATCCCCAGTGTGGGGCATACAGGAAGCAGTTGATCAATGATTCTCTCTCATCATTGTTGTTGTTTCTATCTCTCTCCCCCTTTCCTCTCTGAAATCAATTATATATATATAAAGTTAAATTTGGGGCAGAAGCTTATAGTCTCCACTCTCTGACCCTATGGTGCTCAGAATGTAAAGCCCCATTGTGTGGAAGGCGAGCACAATGTTCATAGATGATCTACATCTCTTTTGTATTTCCATCTGCTCCAGAATCCATGTACAAGAGTACCAGCATGATGGTCTGTTTCAGAACTCTGGGAAGAGTGAGGCAAACTGGTTCTACTCAACTACACAAAAGTTAAAAAGAAAATTCTCAAAACTGCCATCTGATCCAAGAGTCTCCCTTACAACAGGTAAGCCAGTCTTATGCTTGAACCTCTGCAGTGACAAAAAGCTCCCTCCTTCCCAATAATAATAACAAACAACAATGACAGCTAATGATGTGCCTGGCCCTGTTCAAGCCCTTTGCTCATTCCAGATGTGGACAGCTCTGTCTGTAGAAAGTTCAGACAGGACTCCAACATTTCCCTCCTGTCTTCACAGGTCTCTTAAGTGAGAGGGAATGAGGGTTTTCATCTTGGAATGTGTTGCCCATGGAGATTATTGGGGAGGACAGAGTTGGTATTCATTGTGTTATATGTTTACCATCATAAGCACAGTCTATACTGGGCTCTGAAGTAATAGCAATAGTGGCAGCAATAGTTAAAATTTATTGAAGCATGTGCTCACTTTACATGCATTTACCTCATTTGATCCACATAACAACCCTACAGATTAGTAAAATGTTGCTTTGATAGATTAAGGAATTATCTTAAGGCCCAGAGCTGGAAACCCACATTCTAGCCCAGGCTGTCTCACCCAGAGGCTGAGCTGTTAACTACACCAATCTGCACACATTTTCATAGTTAATATGTTTAGAAGAGTGTAATGGAAAAATCTCTGAGCTGGGGGTGAGAAGACCTAAGCTCTCCTCCCTTGTCTGCTACTTTCTCTGGGAGTTTGAGAAATTGTTTTCTTCATTTCCTTTAGTATGAAATAAGAGAGGTGAACTAACCCTGGCCAGCTTTGCTCAGTGGTTAGAGTGTTTTTCCTCAAATCAAAGGGTCTCAGGTTCAATTTCCAGTCAAGGGCACCAGTCAAGGGCACGTACCTCCCTTGCAGGTTCAATCAGGGTGCGAGCAGGAGGCAATCAATCGATGTGTCTCTCTAACATCGATGTCTCTCTCTCTCTCTCTATCTCTCTTTACCTCTCTCCATCTCTCCCCTCCCTTCCACTCTCTCTAAAAATCAATGAAAAAATGTCCTCAGGTGAGGATAAAAAAAAGGAGAGATCAGTCAAGGGCACGTACCTCCCTTGCAGGTTCAATCAAGGTGCGAGCAGGAGGCAAATCAATCGATGTGTCTAACATCGATGTTTCTCTCTCTCTATCTCTCTTTACCTCTCTCCTTCTCTCCCCTCCCTTCCACTCTCTCTAAAAATCAATGAAAAAATGTCCTCAGGTGAAGATATAAAAAAGGAGAGAAGTGGACTAGCTGATCCCTAAAGCCCAGACCTAACTCTGAGAGTCTATACATTTTAAGCCAAAGGTCTATAATCCTTTCCCATCTGGAATGTGCCTTGTATAACGTTTACTAGGGCATCCAATTAACGTGTGGACATGGTGATGATGATGATAATGATGATAATGACGATGATGATGATGATGATGAAATGCATGAATGAATGAATGAATGAATGAAGTGGAATCTTTAGCATTTTCTCTTGCTGAAGGTTGTCCCTGGTCAGCTGTTTCAGGAGAAAGAAAGAGAGTTCTTATCTCACTTTTCAGTTTCAGTTGCCTTCCACTACTGGCCTCAGATTTCAGAAAATAAATACATAAAGCCAGCATCAACCCCAGAACTTTCTCTCAAGGCCTAGCTGTAGGCTAGAAGCAGAAAGTGAGTATGCACAGAGTGGCCAATTAGTTCACTGAGTGCCCTCATGACCTCTGACCCCTGCTGGGCCACCCCATCCATTAGCTGTCTTCTTCCCCCTCCACCCTCCTTTCTCTCAGTTTGATTCCGTTGTTCCCGCCATTCTCTTTCAGCAAAGAAACATGCTCAGGCATTCAGCCAGCCGCTTCCACTTTCTGTTCTTTTGTCTGCTCCCACTGTTGCCCTTGTTGCTAACCTGGTCACCACTCCTTGACCCTATGGCTGGTCTCTCTCCCCTCCTGGGGATGGGGAGGGGCAGTAGTCCAAAGCAAGGCTTGCTGGAAGGAAGAAGGCAAGCTTTTAACTTTCCTTTTCACTTGGGTTTCACTCCACAACCTTGAGTGTGAATCTTATTCCTCATTGCAAGAAAGTCTGTAATGCTTTCTCTGGGATGATGATTTCTTTCAAAGGCACGTGTTTTGGAAAATCCTCGTGGGTGAAGGCAGCAGTATGTTCCTTTGATTGAGAGTGGAAAGGCTAGTTCAAGATTATGGGTGAGTACATATTTGTGAGAACTCCAAAGCAATCATCAAAAGGTGAATATAAACTAATATTTTTGGACTTGAAACAAGCCTTCCAATTGTTGACTGCCTCTGCTGATTCTTTAGAATTCTAGCTCAGAGACCAAGGGAGCTGGTGGTCAATTCATTAGAAAAGGGCAAGCACGTGGGAGCCAGGCCACTGCATTTAAATCCAGGCCCCGCCTCTTGTCGACTGGGAGACCTTTGGTAATCATAGCAGCTTCCAATGTTCTGAGTGCGTTCCGAGTGCCCAGCACTTTACACACATCATCTTACTGATGCTCATACTAAGCAGTGAGGTAGATATTGTTTAGCAATTGTCATCTCATATTACAAATAAATAAATGAAGGCTAAGAAATTAAATTATTTGTTCAGGGGTATATAGATAATAAATGGCAGAGAAGGAACATGCATGAGGTATTCATGACTCCGGAGTTCTTAAATGCAGTACCGTACTTCCTCCAATGTACCTAAGTCAGTCTTTATGAGCGTCAGCTTCCTCACCTGTGAAATGCTCACCTAAAAAGCGCCTAACAGGAATGACTAAGCAGTCCTGCATGCTTACTTACTCCAGGCATTTTTCTAAATGCCGACATAACTTATCTCATTTAAGCCTCACGAGGTTCTAATAAATTGGAACTATTTTTATTCCCACTTTACAGAGGAGGAAACTGAGGCTTAGAGGGGTTAAGAAACTAACCCAGATCACACACGGCTAGTAAGTAGTGAAGCTGGGATTCTAATTTGAGCTGTTTGGCTCTAGAGCCCATGCTCTTTCACGTTCGATTCTATGACAGTTGCCTCAAAAAGGCCTACTGAAGAAGTCACAGCGCGCGCACGCGCGCACACACACACACACACACACACACACACACACACACATGGTGTATACACAAAGAGAGGGCTACAAGAATGTAGGTAACTAATTCCAACCCAAAGTAACAGGGACAGTTTCCCGAGAATGTAGAGGAGAGTCACTTGATGGAAATTTACTTTAATGCCAGAAAGGCTTGGAAATACATCTGTTTCACAAAAGGAGGAACATCCTAATAATGGACCAACATTGATGTTGAAGAAGTGGCAGAGTCCTTGTCATAAACGTGTCTAATCAATAGTAAGGCAGGCCTTTTAACTCTCTAAGCAGAATGATGGTTGTTGGCCAAAATAAGCACCTTATCAAAGGTGGCTAAAAGGAAGCCAAGAAGAAAGTTGGTCCATTGTCTAAGAAATATTGGTGTGATGTGAAAGCACCAGCTATGTTCAATATAGGAAATATTGGAAAAACACTCGTCACAAGAACTCAAGGATCCAAATCACATCAGATGGTCTCAAGGGTCATGTTTTTTACGTAAGCCTAGCTGATGTACAGAATGGTGGAGTTGCATTTAGAAAATTCAAGCTAATTACTGAGAACATTAAGGACAAAACTGCCTAGTTGTTTTCCATGGCATGGATCTTACCCATGACAAAATGTGCACCATGGTCAAAAAATGGCAGACCATGGTTGAAGCTCATGTTGATGTCATGATGGTTACTTGCCTCGTCTATTCTGTGTTGGTTTTACAAAAAAATATAACCATCAGATTTGGAAGACCTCTTATGCTCAGCATCAACAAGTCCACCAAATCTGGAAGAGGATGATGGGAATAAAGACCCTAGAGATGCAGACAAATGGCTTGAAAGAAGTGGTCAATAAATTGATCCCAGATAGCATTGGAAAAGGCATAGAAACGCTTGCCAATCTGTTTATCTGCTCCGTGATGTCCTTGTTAGAAAAGGCAAAATGCTGAAGAAGCCCACGACTGAATTGAGTAAACTCATGGAGCTTCATAGTGAAGAAGGCAGTTTTGAAAAGCTACTGAGGATGAGATGGGTGCTGCCAAGTTGAACAAGCTGACGGATAAGCCTCTTGTCCAAGAATCTATTTAAAATTCAGACTTTTAATGGTAATAATTTTTTTTAAAAAGTCCTATGGTGGGGGGGAGGACAGTAAGACAGGTAGGTACTGCATCCCACTCAATTAGGTACTCCTTCCCCTTTCCCTTCCCCTTCCCTCCCCAATAGCATCTAGAAGTGTCTTGCACATACCTGGCACTCGCTTGATAGGTTTTTCCTAAGTGGATAAGCGAATAGTACCTAAGGGAGGATTTCATTGGGAGTAAACGGCTCTCCTGTTTTGGCAGATGCTGTGCAGACAGGTAGGTACTGCATCCCACTCAATTAGGTACTCCTTCCCCTTTCCCTTCCCCTTCCCTCCCCAATAGCATCTAGAAGTGTCTTGCACATACCTGGCACTCGCTTGATAGGTTTTTCCTAAGTGGATAAGCGAATAGTACCTAAGGGAGGATTTCATTGGGAGTAAACGGCTCTCCTGTTTTGGCAGATGCTGTAGCCCTGCAGCTGAAAGACCCTGTTTCCTCTCATCTTTTTCCCTGCAGCTCCTCTGACAAGCCCACAGGCTGAATGATAGAAAGCTCACTGTACCAGAGATGATTTATGGTTCTTTGTTATACAAACCCTTTCACATTTCTCCCCATCCTCTTTTTGCCAATTCATCATGATACTTAAATGGAACTTTAGATAATGAACTATATGGCTCACAGTCTTGAAGACAATTGTTCAGGACACCTGAACAACAATAGAGCTAGTATGCAGATCTATAAAAGACCACCTCTCTATGGGGATTATCTTAGATTTCCCTGCTTTCCCCAAAGATCCAGAGAAAGAAATGCCTTTATTTTTACCTTAAAGAGTCCCAGGTACTCGGCCTAAGCAGTGAAAAGAAAGGGGAAGACATGCATCTGACTATGGAAGGCAAAGCTCTGTAATCTCTTCATAATTAAAGTAACAGAAGCCCCAAGGAAGGTATCATCACAGTATTTCAGTCTGGGCTGCAGAATAACTTTGCAAAGATGTCTCAGAGGTGTTTTTACTCAATGCTCTGGGACCTGTACTTTGTTTGGACAATCTGCTATCAAAATAATGAGGCAAAGTGAGTTGAAGCTTTTGTGGTTTTTCATGCTTTTAAGATAAACTGAAGTTACACTAATCAAAGTAAACCCTTTATCATGGCTATAGGAGTCAAATAGAAGTAAGTTTTTCCTTCCATCTGTCTGTCAGTAAGCCTATTTCAATCACATCACTCATGGGATATTATATGTTGGCATTACCTTGACTATGTCAACAGAACTGAGACTAAGTTGCATACACTAACACTAATCCAAGAGCATGTAAAATGGACACTTTTGATTTTATTTATTGATTGTTATATGTCATCACCTTATTGTGAAAAAAACTACGGCTGTTAGATACTAACATACCAAACATGATTTGTTACATGCATTTTTTATAACTCAGATGAATAAGTGATGCCTTCTAATTTCCTACTGCTTAATGCTTAATAAACTCACTGCTTCTCTCTGTCTCATTTTCCCTTGATATACAATTAGTAGGTGAATATTTTGCTTCCTATCCTCCTAAAAGTCAGAAAACTCAAAATGCAATGTAAACAACAAAGAGATATTTTATAAAATAATACGTTCAAAGAAGTTAGGCATACATCTTAATTTCAGTGAACCGTATCATACTTTAAATGTACCATGGAATATAAAATAATATTTTGTAAAACAATCAAGTTCCTTGTAAACTGGTTTGAACATTCAAAATCTCAAGTTAATCAATTTGCTTAAAAGAGAGGTTCAGTTAAACTTGCAAAGTTCCTTGAGTTCACCCTGTGCAGTTGGTGTTATAAAATATTTTTATTGCATTTATTATCAGCTGAAACATTTATCATGTACTGTTCTTGCTTCTCACTCCTTCAATGCAAGCATTTACCTTTGACCTCCATGATGTTAACATTTTATTGTTCATGCCAGATGATTATGTTTCTGTTTTGTTATCTGTAAAATAGAAGTCTATCCCAAAGACTTTAGGATTAGATATCCCAATTCTTTGGGATTAGACAAAACAGAATAAAAGACATGCATGTACTTTCTTTCCAACTTGGGCCTGGCAGAATGGCTCCTGCAAAGAAGAGTGGCAAAAAGAAGAAGGGCCGTTCTGCCATCAACGGGGTAGTGACCAGAGAATACACCATCAACATTCACGTGCCCATCCATAGAGTGGGTTTTAAGAAGTGTGCCCCTCAGGCACTCAGAGGTCCAGAAAGTTGCCATGAAGGAGATGGGAAATCAAGATGTGTGTATTGACACCAGGTTCAAAAAGCTGTCTGGGCCACGGAATCAGAGATGCCTCACACTATATCCAGGTGCGGTTGTCCAGAAAACAATGAGAATGAAGATTCACCAAGCAAGCTCTACACATGGGTTACCTATGTACCTGTCACTACTTTCAGAAATCTACCAACAGTTAATGTGGATGAGAACTAACTGTTGATTGTCAAGTGAAGTTATAAAACTGCCACATACACAAAAAGAGGCATGCATTTTAAAGGATACATGGAGAGCAATATTTTAAAAATTTGAACTCTTCATACAGTTTTAACATTCATAGTAATACCAAATATGACACTGTGATCTTGATTTTTCTCCAAAATTTTTGTCTTCAAACCTGAATAATAATTCTGTGTTAGATCCACAGTTCTCAAACTGTGCCCCAAGGTACCACAGGGTGCCACAGCAGCAAGCCCATGGAGTGACATAGGACAATTAAAATTTTCAAGGGCGATACATCTGTTGAAAATTACATGAGACCATTATTTCAACATTAAACTGCTATCCTTTTGATGATATCATATCTTTGCAAAACAGAATTTCTTGCAGTTGCTGTGATGAAAAGCAATTACTGAGTGAATATCAGTGTAGAACAGGAAATGAGTATAGCAAAGGGGGAGATATGTAATACTTTCAACAATAAAATTTTTTTTTATAAAAAGGAGATGAGTATGGCAGTGTCTAATGCAAGCCCAAGGTTAAAATGTGTGCAGCACCCAACAGGCTCATACATCCTATTAGCAAGTAATGTTCAGAGAGGAAGGGAGAGGCAGAGAGAGAAAGAAACATCAATGATAAGAGAAAATCATTGATTGGCTGCCTCCTGCATGCCGCATACTGGGGATTGATCCCGCAACCTGGGCATGTGCCCTGACCAGGAATCGAATAACAACCTCCTGGTTTATAGGTCGATGCTCAACCACTGAGCCACGCCAGCCGGGCAGTAATGGTGATTACTTAATTAAAATAAGAATTCTGTTTTCTCTTTCAACTTATATGTATTTTTCAATGGCTACTAAATTGTGAAATCATAAATATGTGTTAAGATATTTGGCTCTAACAACTTAATAAATGGAATTATTAGGTATTTCTTTTGGCCTGAGTTGCCATGAAAAAATTACTAGGACACTAAATCATGAAAGTTTGAGAACCTTGGTTTTCTCAATTGTAAGCTGATTCTAAAAATAGTACCTACTGCCTGGCCTGTTTGAATATCAACCTATGAACCAGGAGGTCATGTTTTGATTCCCAGTCAGGGCACATGCCCGGATTGTGGGCTCGATCTCCAGTGTGGGGCATGCAGGAGGCAGCCAATCAATAATTCTCTCTCATCATTGATGCTTCTATCTTTCTCCCTCTGCCTTCCTCTCCAACATCAATAAAAATATATTTTAAAAAATAAAGATATTATCTACTACACAGAGTTGCAGTGAGAGTAAATGGACGAATATATAAATTATATTTAGAATAGTATTTTTCAAGTCATCACAGTAGTAGTATTATGACTTCATTACCTAGGACAGTCCTTCCAATGATCATATACTTCTCTCTATGTGACAGAAAAAAAAAACACCCCACAGTTTGGGAGTATGTCTCTGCATCAGTAACATTAAAACTTTTTCATTGCCATCATAATTAGAATTTCTATTTAAATTTACTATCTGGGAAGAGAACAGAAATTATTCCATTTCTTTATTTTTTGATTTTTAGGTCTCCTAGATTGAAATCTTCATCCAACCTTGTTGTTGTTGTTTAATGACTAGAAACATAGAATTTATCTCTGGTACATGTGAGTTTTTCAAAATTGCTATCAAAAACTCTTTTCCAACAGGTTTACAGCTTTTCAAAAACAAATATATATTTTTTTTTCTTAATTTTGTTGAAGGAAACATCTAATAAGGTGTTTGCCTTCCTACCACCCCCTACTCCCCCATAATGGCTTTCCATGAGCTAGCTGTTCTGCTAAGGAGGCCGGCAGAATTAACTTGCTATATATATGTTGATTACAGCCTTTGTCTTGCTGTAGCTTAGCACACTCCTAGGCAGTGCTATAATTACCTTTCTTTTTAACTTTTTATTTTGATATAATTTCAGAATTATAGAAAAGTTGTAAAAAAAAAAAATAGGACAAAAATTCCTGTAAATTCCTCACCAAGACTCCCAAACATTGGTATTTAACACATTTCCCAAACATAAAATTCCTGTAAACCCCTCACCAAGACTCCCAAACATTGGTATTTAACACATTTGCTTTATCACTTACTTAGATCATTTTGTTACATGGTATCTGCCAAATTTCTCCACTATAGATTTACTACTTTTCTCTTTGTAATGAAGAAATATCTTGTGAGAACATACTTTGTTACAATATAAAGATCTTGTTTCTCATTCAAATTTCACCCATTAGTTTAATGATCCATTGATGATTCCATATCGGTTTGCAGAAATCTTCCTCATTCTTTTTTTACAGATGTATAGTGCTCTATTATGTTCTCATACTATAGTTTATGCAACCACTCTCCTCTACATGAGCATTTAGGTTGTCTCTACTATTTTGCAAATACAAACAATGTTGCAATAATTAACCTTTTTCATAAGTATTTTCATATTGTTGGAGCTGTATATATTTAGGGTAAATTCCTGGAAGTAGGATTACTGGGCCAGAAGTAGACATATTGGAGTTTTTTTAAAATACTTAATAAATCTTTAATATAGAGATTTAAAGTATTTTTGTTCATTAACTATCTGAATTTTTGTACTATTTTTTTTTTACAACTTTTCTATAAAAAGGTGTTTTTGTTTTGGACTTTGAGTTACCAGACTTTGTATATATTTTAAGCGGCACAATTATACCTTAAAATGTGTTCTGGTGATTATAAGCAACTGAATAGCAAAATTCTTCCTAAGTGGTATTAGATTTTACATGTATTTATTTAATTAGATTTTAGCTCCAAGAATAATGAAATATAAAAATAAGGGGGAGGAGGGAAATTCTTTAGATCTGTAAAACAATTGGTATATAAGAATGGATCACATTCTGCAAATAGGAATGATCAGGGATATGATATTTTTACATCTCTAAGGAGGAGGTATTTCTTCCCAGCAGAGTTGATGATCCGAAGTCACTGGAAACATGATGAATAGTGAAGGGAACTGGTCTGCTGGTGCAATAGGGCTGGTTAATTATACTGTAAATCATGCAAACACTGACATGTTGAACAAAAAGCTTCTCTAGACATCTTCTCCTTCTCACTAAAAGAACAATTCTTTTAAATATAGACAGATTGGTAATTATCTTGGGCTGAGAATATACAAAATGCTGACCCCCAGAGATGTAGAGAAGTTTTGTGTCTTTGAAGTCTATAATGCATTTTAAAAATGCTTTATAAATATGATTTGACACTCCATTAAATATTGTAGAAGTAAGGACAACTAACTCCCACCTCTACAGGCTATAATCAGTAGAATAACATTATTCTGGAGTTTTATTATTTGTGTCTTTCTTTTGGGAGTTTTCCTATATAGAGAGTCTAGGATTCACCAACAATTCTCAGAGGAAAATGTTTTATTTGGAAACCTTTATGGGATTTGGGCTTTCACAGATGGAGATCAAAGGTAGGCTCCATTGCTGACCAATAATGTCAACAAATCCTCCCTTGTCCCTTTGGTTTTTCTACTCAAAAAAGGAAAACAATCTTTCTATGGCACAAATATTGATATTTTGCCATACTTGCTTTATCACTTATATCTTTAGTTAACATAGTGTCTGCAAGTTTTCTCTCTGTAAATGTACTATTTTTATTTTTGTAATTAATAAGTGCTTTATGAGACATACTTTGTGACTATGTAAATATCCTGTTTCTCATAGGTGGCAAAATGTTTCACTAAGAGGCCTCAAATTCACGTTTGGGGTCCTCACTAGATTTCCTAAATACAGAATTACTTAAACGGCATCATACCAAACAGTCTATTCCCAAAGGAACCCACATTTCATTTGTTACTGCTTTAATCATGGCATCAATAATATGAGGCAATGCAGCCTTGTTAAAAGAATCATGCAGATTGCTTTAGGATCATGCAGATTAAATTAAAAATGCAGTATGGCCCTGCCAATGTGGCTCAGTGATTGAGCATAGACCTAATGGAACAGGAGGTCACCATTCGATTCCCGGTCAGGGCACATGCCAGGTTGAGGGCTGATCTCTAGTAGGGAGGGGGTAGGCAGGAGGCAGCCTATCAATGATTCTCTCTCATAATTGATGTTTTGTTTTTTTTTTTATCTCTTTCTCCTTCTCCCTTCCTCTCTGAAATAAATAAAAACCTTTTTTTTTAATGCAGCATAGCATAACCTCCCCTGTAAGTTCTCCCCAGGGAGTTTAATTGTGGAGTCTATGGACCAACAATTCACACTAACTCTTTACTTCAATGTGAACTGTCCACTGGTTAGTAAGATGATTGCAGAGCCCTTCATTCTGACAATACCCGAGTGCCACCATGAGGTGAGCTTTGGTTCTGAAAATATTTACTTGAAATCAGTCTTGATTACAAGAATATCTGAGTAGTTACATTTACTTTGCATCATACTTACATTAAAGCCTGAAAAATGTACTCTGTTGACTCTTGATGGCCAAAAAAATGCACAAAAGTATAAGAATTTGTCTTATTTTATTTTTCAGTTACAGTTTATATTCAATATTATTTTATATTGGTTTACAGCATAGTGGTTAGATAATCATATACTATACAAAGTATTCCCCTCGATATTTCCAGTACCTACCTGGCACCATAAGTAATTATTACAATATTATTGGCTATATACCCTGTGCTGTCCTTTACATCCCAGTGACTGTTTTGTAACTCTAAGTTGTACTTCTTAATCCCTTCATCTTTTTGCCCAGCCACCAACCCCCTCCCCTTTAGCAACCATCAATCTGTTTACTGTATCTATGAGTTTTTCTATTTTGTTTGTTTGTTTATTTTATTCTTTAGATTCCACATATAAGTGAAATCATATGATATTTGTCTTTCTCTGTCTGACATATTTCACATAGCATAATACCCTCTAGGTCCATCCATGCTGTGGCAAATGGTAAGGCGATATATATATATATATATCTCACAACTTTTTCATCCATTTGTCTATTGATGGATACTTGGGTTGCTTCCATATCTTGGCTACTGTAAATAATGCTGCAATGAACAAAATGTAAGAATTTGGATTTCTAAAGTACTAGATGGAATATTAATGAATTTTGAGAATTTGAAATTAAAAACTTAGCCCCAGGAAAAGTGAGATTTTTGTCTATGTGTGAAGGGCTGTTGGGTTTTAAAAAATGTATAACCAATCACACTTTATTTTAATTAGCCCTGAAGCTGTGATCTACAATTTGATACCTCCCTTTTTAAAGTAAAAAGAATTCCTATTTTCAAATGATCATTACAAATTCCACACAAATGTCCCACAGAAAATCTCAAACTCAACTTACTCAAAATTAAACTTATTATATTGTCCTCATGCAAACCTAGCCCTCCAATACAGTGGGGCCTTGACTTACGAGTGTCCCGACTAATGAGTTTTTTGAGATACCAGCTGTCTCTCGGACGATTTTTTGCATCGAGTTGATAGAGTAATTTGAGTTAACGAGCTCCTTAACGAGCTCGGTCTCGGAACGAATTAAACTCGTAAGTCAAGGCCCCACTGTATTCCCCATTTACATGAACAGAGCTACCCTCACCCAGTCACCTAAGTTTGAGACGTGGGAATTATTTTAGGTTTCTCCCTTTCCCCGTCTTCCTACAGTCAGTCACGAAGGGAGTCCTACCAACTTTACCACCTCAATCCCCCGCTCCCTTCCCCTCTTCCCTTTTACTACTGCCTTCTTTCCTCACTAGACTACTACTACAATATGTTAAATTCTTCACCCTTTTTGGCCTCGTGTGTTCCTCCTTCGGCGACCCTAACACAATATTCTTCTGATCCCCCTAACTCCAGACTTGCCTCCTTTCCATGTTGCTGCTGAAGTGATCTTTTTACATTGAAAACTGTTTCTATCACTGGCTTACCATCCTTTAATGGCGCCTAGTACCTACAAGATCGAATCAAACTTTTTGGTATACCCATAAGGTCTATGGGAGGAGTCCTTACCCACCTGTCCAGCTCTGCCTGTTGCTGCATCATCTGCTTTCAGCTTTGCAGAATCACTAGTAGATCCCAAACACCAAAGGATTTTTTTTTCATGCCTCCTTACATATGTTGCTACTGCTCCCTTTACTTAGAACAGCTTTATCTGTCTTGTCTAATTTGTCAACATCTCATTTTTTAAGGGTGTGCAAGCTTTCTCTCCTCTACAAAGCGTTCCTAACTTTCCACAAAGCCCAGCCCATCCTTCCACCACAGAGTGACTAATCCCTTACCTCCTATAATTTATACCACAGTGCCTAGAGAATTTTCTTGCTCCGTTTGAAAGAAGAGCTCTCTGTCCGTAGTAGACTGTAAGCTACCTGAGAGCAAAGGCTGTGTCTAATCTCCCTCTGCTTCCTTAGGCCCCAGCGTATGCCAAGCATGCTGTACACAACAACAGAGTTTGTTAAATGATGGGCAGGAAGTGGAGGAGAGAAAGGTTCTCAGAAACATACTTTGAGGGTATGGAGTGATCACTCTGTTCACAGCAACAAAATTTCCCAACTAGCTCCCACTATAGGGGTACACAGACTTTGTGTTCTCACTTGCTACAGTTGAGAAACCATGTGTGTCTGCCAATCCGACCATACTGGTTTTTGGAGAAATTCCAGTTATACAAACCAGTGACTCAATTCCATGCCGCTTTTATTGACGATAGTTTCTAATTGTTTTGTTTTGTTTTGTCCTGAAGAGGAAATGGTCCCTTAATGAGTCATCTGGACATTATCAAGGTAAGAAATGATACAAGTCTGACCGTTTCCATTTGACTTCATTCATCCAGCCAAAATTTATTACAAAGTACCAAGCAAAAGACATAGATCCTTTCCTAAATCCACAAGGTTGGCAGTTTCGGGGATTTTTGTTTATTTCATTTCACTTCAGTAATTCCACAAGATTTATTAACTGCTTACTATATGAAACAGATTCCGTGCTAGGCAAACATAATATGAAGATAAATGAGATATAGGCTCATCCTTCAAAAAGCTCAAAGTCTGGTGTAAAACAGATGTGGAAACATAAATATAATGCAATAGGAAAAGTGTTAAAATAGAGGTACTTACAAAGTGGCAGGAGAAATCACGGAAAAAAGATGGGCTATGTCAAGGAGGGGACATTCAGGGTAAGCGTCGTAGAGGAGAGGACATATAAACTGAGTTTTGAAGGATATAAGGATTTTGCCATGGAGAAAAATGAGAAGAGGACATTCTAAGAAGAAAGAAAAATATGTACAAAGGTCCATATTTAGAAGAAGCAAAGCTGAAATGAGATTGATAAAATTAAAATTTAGAGAAGATAAGTAACTTACCCAAGTGGAGTATGTTATATATAGCTGGTATGTATAATTTGATTTTAATAAGTTAAGTGCTTGTTTGATGTGACTCCATTGTAGCATTTATATGTTGATGACTCCTAAATTTGTTTCTTCAGACCTGACCTTCTTCCTTGAGCTTCAGACTCATGAATCCAACTATCTACTTGGATGTCTCTACTTAAAGTCAAGTAGACATCTTGACATACCCAAAACATAACAATCGATTCCACACTCCCCCACCCCGCTACCTCATCCTCTCAAAAAGGTTGTTTTTCCCTTATTCTGTCCTAGCTCAGTAAATGGCATGCCATCTACCCAGGGTTTCAAGCCAATAACCTAGGAGTGATATTTTGCTCTTTACCTCATCTCCACATGAAATGCATTAGGTGCATTTAGCTCTACCTCCAAAATATATCTCACATCTACCCATTTAACTTCATCAGCAGAGATACCACCCTCGTCCAAAGCAACATCACAATTTCTACTTTGATTGGCCTCCTTGTTTCCATTCTTACCCTTTCTATGGTCCATTCTCCAAATAGCCAGAGTAATCTTTTCGAAAACATTCGTTCATTCATTCATCAAATATTTACTGAGAGAACACTGGAGATGGGGATACAGCAGCGAAGGATGTTAGATCCCTGTGCTTATGGTCTTTCATTCTAGAAGGGGGAGAGGCAATGCACGAGTAAACAATTCTGTACAGTCCAAATGCAATGAAAAAAAATTAAATTCAATAAGCTAAATCACTTGCTACCTGAGTTTTACTGAGTTGCTCTCTCAGCAAAACATTTTGAAAGTTTCCCAGCCTGTTTAGATTAAAATCCAAATTCCTTACTCTGTCCGTGTTATAAGATTCCATGAGATCTGGTTTCTATTTGTCCCGCCAACCTTATCAGAGCCACACTTCCTCGCGGCAACTTTTCTCCAGTCGCCCTGGCCTTCTTTCTATATCCTCAGTGTCCCAACCTTTCCCTTCTGCACACCTGTGTTTGCTCCATGGGGAAGGCTGTTTCCCAGATCTGGGAAAGGCTGCCTCCCCTTCACTCAAATATCACTCCATCATTACCAACCTGAATAATAGGCCTGAAAGCAGCTCCCCTTCCCTTTCTCTATCAACGACACGGCTTTATTTGTTTCAATAGCACTTCTCACTTTCGGAAATGATCTTCCTTATTTGTTAACAATGTCTTCTGTTCCCACTAAAATGCTGATCCTCCTGAAGTGAGAAACTTGTAGTAGTTCACCAAAGTATCCCTCAAAGTCTAGATCAGTGTTCTGCAGAAGAGGCTCTTGATAAATACACTGAGTGGCCAGATTATTATGACCACCCCATCAGTACTTCATTGACACTTCCAAAAATACTGAATATTGAAAACTTCTTAAGCAAATACTCTCAAGGTTTTATTATTATTATTATTTGCATAACTAATTC
>NW_005354174.1:156187-177424 GCF_000412655.1 Myotis brandtii
AATATATTTTATTGATTTTTTACAGAGAGGAAGGGAGAGGGATAGGGAGTTAGAAACATCGATCAGCTGCCTCCTGCACACTCCCCACGGGAATGTGCCCACAACCAAGGTAC
This sequence comes from Myotis brandtii, assembly GCF_000412655.1. Taxonomy (NCBI): domain Eukaryota; kingdom Metazoa; phylum Chordata; class Mammalia; order Chiroptera; family Vespertilionidae; genus Myotis; species Myotis brandtii. Next base: position 156,301 of record NW_005354174.1, read on the forward strand.
ATGCCCTTGACTGGAATGGAACCCGGGACCCTTGAGTCCGCAGGCCGACGCTCTATCCACTGATTCAAACCGATCAGGGCACTCGGTGTATTTTTTGAAAGAACAAATGAATAACGGTGGACCCCAGGACACACAGCGTTACCAGACGAAAGCCAACTACTGTACTAGTCGCTCGCCGCGGCCAGGCTCCGCCCCCCAGAGCCACGCCCACCCACGGTCTAGCCCAAGGCCTTCTGGGAGAGGCCCTCCGCGCAGGCGCTGTGGGACCGCAGAGCTTTCTGGGTAAAGATGGACGCGCACGATCTCTTTCGCCGGCTCGGTGCTGGGGCCAAGTTCGACGTGAGGCGCTTCTCAGCGGACGCAGCCCGGTTCCAGGTACTGTGCTGGGAGGACGGAAGCCGGGGTCACCGGGAAGGAGGGGGAACCCCGGAGTGAGCTGGCTGCGGGGGCGACTGCCCTCGGAGACCCCGTGGCCAGGCTGTGGGCCCCCCCCCCTCCGTGGCGTTCAGTGTACCTAGTCAGGACCCGCTTTCCAAGTGAACGCTTTTCTCGTTCTTGTAGATTTAGTTGGGCTTGGCCGTAGAGTAAGTTGGGTGGCCCCTCCCATCGCCATCCTAAAACGGAAGCAGCTCCCAGTGGAGAGCGCAGATGCTTTCGTTACAAACCTCCCGGGGCTGGCTGGGCAGGCAGAGGACCTTAGTGGGCGTGCTGCTTTTTAATGCCGTGCTCCGGTAGCGAGTGACTGAACCAAATGAGAGGGAAGATGTACGAACGGGAGCCTTACACAGGACAGTAGTGAGTGATAAATCGGGAGTAGTTGGGGCCCAGTGGTGGAAAATCTTGATATTTGGGACTAGGGACATTCGTGTGAGTGCGCGGCATGTGTGTTTCTTATTTCTCCGACGGGCGGTATAGTGTAGTTAGTAAGAGTTTGAAATCGGGGGGGGGGTCAATTGGGGGAAAAGAGACATATGTAAAACTTTAGATAATAAAAATAAGCCCTAACCGGTTTGGCTCAGTGGATAGAGCGTCGGCCTGCGGACTGAAGGGTCCCAGGTTCGATTCCGATCAAGGGCATGTACCTTGGTTGCAGGCACATCCCCAGTGGGGAGTGTGCAGGAGGCAGCTGATCGATGTTTCTTTCTCATCGATGTTTCTAACTCTCTATCCCCCTCCCTTCCTCTCTGTAAAAAATCAATAAAATATATTTTAAAAAAGAAAAAAAGTTTGAAATCTGGAGCCATATTATTTGGGTCCAAATCAAGTTAACCTAATGCCTCGATTTTCTCATTTGTAATGTTGCTGTTTACCTCATAGGGTTGTTGAAGAATGTAATTTCATATATATATATATAAACATGTTTAGAAATCTGCCTAACAGCATAAAAGTGTTATGCTGATAAGCATATGTGTTTGTTGCTATTGGTTATTATTATTACTGATCTAAAGTCAGAAAAGGTACCATCTTGGATTTCATTTGCCCAAACACATTTGTCAGTGCAACACATATTTGGTGAAAGTGTAAAAAAGATGGGGAGTCATTGGACCCATCCCCTTACTGCTAATACTGCTTGGGTGACAGGAATGCCATTCTGTGGATTTCACTTTCAATATTTTGGGTTTTAGGTAGGAAAAAGGAAATATGACTTTGATTCTGCAGAGGTGCTGCAGGGACTGGACTTTTTTGGAAACAAGAAGTCTGTCCCAGGTGAATGCGGAGAATCAGGAACTAATCAGGAGCTCCAAGATGAGGAGGAAAAAGAAGAGAGCCTAACTGAAAGGAAGAGGGAGCAGAACAAGAAAAAGAGGAAGAGAATGACTTCGGGTTAGTCCTTGATTTCTGTCTTTTCGCTTTAATTTTTTCCAATTATGAAAATAGTATAAACTTACGGTACAAGTCAAATAATATGCAGTCATTTATCAGTTGATGGCATTCAGGTCTTTCCAGGTATTTATTACAAATCTTGCTACACTAAAGATTTAAATGCAGCTCTTATTGTAAATGTATTGTCCATATACAGTAAGTCCCCCTTATCTGTGGTTTTTCTTTCTGCTGTTTCAGTTACCTGCAGTCAACCACAGTCCCAATATATTAAATGGAAAAATTCAGACATCCACTGGGGGCCTTGGAACATATCCCCTGTGGATTGGGAGCTGGGGGCGGGGGGGGGGGGGGGGAGACTTGTATATTTGAGTCTATCTTGGGCTCTGTTCTATTTCATTGATTTATATTTCTGTATTCATACACCAGTACCAGCTTTTTAAAAATTATTATGGCCTTATAACATCTTACAAAATTTGGTAGAGTGGTGTTATTGATTAGGCAACTGAATATTTTCTCCCTAAAGTGTTCTATCAGTGCAAACCCAATTAATATTTTAGTAGTCTTTGTTGGTAGAAATTGACAAAGAACTTTTATTTTTTTAAGTTAAACATGCATCTTCCATATTGCCCACCTGTTTCACTCCTAGAATTTACTCATGAGAAGGGACAACCTTTGCCCTCACAAAGGCTTGTATACAGATGCTCATAGTGACTTTATTTGTAATAACTGAAAATTATCAAAATGCTGTTCAATAGGGCAAAGTAAGGATGGAGCAATGCATTACAAGGAGCCACAGAGACATTTGGGGAGGTGATGTAAATCTTGAATGTGGATGTTTTAACAAGTGTGTACATATGTCAAAACTCCTCAAATTGTGTACTTTAAATTTATTGTATGTCTATTTTACCTCAGTGAAGTTGAAAAAAATTAAAAAGAAATTTCAAAAGTAATTCTTGCTCATTGCTTTTATTAGAATTTTTAGATTATTTTACATATTTATTTTCCCATATAAACTTTAAAGTTAGCCAGTCCAGTTACCAAAATAATGCTGTCATTACTTTTCATTAAACTGTTATTTATAGATTTAGTGAGAATTGCTGTCTTTATTATATTGAACTAGAGGCCCAATGCACAACATTTGTGCACTTGGGGTCGGGGAGTCCCCCTCAGCCCGGCCTGTGCCCTTTAGCAGTCCGGGAGTCCTCGGGGGATGTCTGACTGATGGCTTAGGCCCCGGGGAGTGGGCCTAAGCCATCAGTCAGACATCCTTAGTGCTGCTGAGGAGGTGGGAAAGGCTCCTGCCACTGCTCCTGCACTCGCCAGCCAATCCGGCTTGTGGCTGAATGGCGCTCCCCACTGTGGGAGCTCACTGACCACCAGGAGGCAACTCCTGCATTGAGCGTCTGCCCCCTGGTGATCAGTGTACATCATAGCAACTGGTCCTTCTGCTGTTTGGTGAATTTGCATATTACCCTTTTATATAGGATAGTCCTTAAGTACTGTGTTGCTCTATCTGGCTGGTGTTTGGATATAAAAAAAGCTGGTTGCCTCATTGAAACCTCTTTTTGTTTAAGTAGTTTCCCAACTAATCTCTTGTTTTCAAGTATAGAGTCATCTATATATTACACAGCTGAAGTAACTAACAAAAGGAAGAGAATGAGCTTCAGAGCTCTGATTTTTACCAATATAGAACCTACCTCTCCTTTCCAATTTCTATACTTTCTTTTATCTAGTTGCAACAGCTAGTACTGTTCTTTTGTTTGTGTGAAGGTATGGCCTGTTTGCTACACCCTAGAACAGGGGTGGGCAAACTTTTTGACTCGAGGGCCACAGTGGGTTCTTAAACTGGACCGGAGGGCCGGAACAAAAGCATGGATGGAGTGTTTGTGTGAACTAATATAAATTCAAAGTAAACATCATTACATAAAAGGGTACGGTCTTTTTTTTTTTTTTAGTTTTATTCATTTTACACGGGCCGGATCCGGCCCGCGGGCCGTAGTTTGCCCACGGCTGCCCTAGAATGTTGCACTTAAAATCTTTTAATTTATTAAAAATTATTTTAGAAATTACTTCAGAAGAAGACGGTTCTACCATACAGTGGATATCATCTGTGGAAGCAAAGATTGAAGATAAAAAGGTTAAAAAAGAAAATAAACTAACTTCAGGAAAGTTGGAGCTTATCAGAAAAGAAAAGGTTAGAAAAATGTCTTAGCCCCAATTTCTCACCTAGTGACTTTTTTTACTGTCCTTGGGTTACTCTGTGGGTAAAAGTGAGTATGGTTTTGTTAAGATGGAAGATTAATTAGTTTGAGTTTTACTTTAATGAAAAATTAATGCAAAGTGTTTCATATTCTACTAAAACTTATCCTAGACTGTTGCTTTATAACATCTGACAATATTTTTTACCATATCCATGGTGACTCCTTTACTGCATTTTTCAGATAAACTTCTTGCGGAATAAACACAAAATTCATATCCAGGGAACTGACCTTCCTGACCCAATTGCTACATTTCAGCAACTTGAACAAGAATATAAAATCAATTCTCGACTGCTTCAGAACATTCTAGATTCAGGTTTCCAAACACCCACACCAATCCAAATGCAAGCCATTCCAGTTATGCTGCATGTGAGTATGAAGGTCTAGAATGCATCTGACATTCCTGTGTTTGCTTATTCTCTTTTCTCTGCCTTTGAAATCTGCCTTTCTACCTTATTTCCTCCCCCTGTTGAAATCTTTACCTTGCTTTTAAGGTCCATCTCCAATACCTGTGCTTTTGGAAACTTGTCTTGATCACTACAGCTAGATGTGATCTTTTTCATTTACCAATGCTCCCCTATCACCCAAGTCTCCATGGTACTTAGTGTGTTCTTTTTCTTGCAACATTTGTCTTATACTTCACACTACTATGTATTGCACTAATCATATTTATCTTTTTCCTTTTACTATAGTGTAAACACTCTGAGAGATTATGTTCCGTTTACTCATCCATGAATTTATTTTATAATTTCCAGGAACTATTTCAGAAATACAGAATTTTTGTACTAACCTGACTGGTTTTTCCTCAATACTTTTTATTATTGAAGTATACTTTATATAAAATAAAATACATAGTTAAATGTACAGTTTAGTGAGTTTCAATGATGCATACCCTATGTAACCATCACCCCAGTAAAGAGATGTAACATTTTTATTGCCCCAGAAAATTCTCTTGTGCCCTTTCCATTCTGTCCTCACTCCACCCCTGCCCGGAGGTAACCACTGTTCTGATTGCTATTGCCATATATTAGATTTGCCTCTTCTAGCATGTGATATAAGGGGAGTCATTCATTATTTCATTTCTGGTTTCTTTCACTTTGCACACTGTTTTTGAGACTCATCTATGTTACATACATCAGTAGTTTGTTACTGAGTATAGTCTGTTGTATGAATGTATCACAATTTGCATATCCACCTATTGATAGATGTATGGGTTAACCTAGATTTTTGGAAATTAAGTTTTTCTAAGGTTTCTTTTGGTAGTGATGATAGCTACCTTTTCCCCCTACAAAACCAAGATGGCCTTCATTTCTGGTAGTTATAGGATACCATACTGGTCCTCTTCATTTTCTTTGAGAACTGAAATGAAAATACATTTGAATTATGTTGTTGATGCATAGTAACTTTGCTTTTAATTTTCATTTAAGATTATTTCTGTCATGACTTTAGCTTAAAGCTTTAAAAATCACAGTGACTTACTGAAGATTAGCACCTGTTAATTGCTTTGTCACTCAGGTTATGGCCACTTTTTCTTTCTTTCAGCCATTTTGTTACTTATTTAAAACCTTCCTCAGGGAGTGAGCAGTGCAGATATCAGCACAAAATGTTGGTTTTGTAATTTTGCATTGATAAAGAGTTTAGTGGGAAAGAACAATTGAAATAATGGAAATAATTGAGGTTGAAAATTATCTTTGGATTTGTTATCCACATTCTTTACCCAGTTCAAATGGATGTCAGTGGCAGTGCTCAGAAACTCCATTGTGGTGATGGTGGCAGGGGTAGATAATGTTAGAAAAGCAAATATAAGAGAAGTTAGACGAGTGATGAGAACATGGATGATTGGATTTATCACATATATTTTTATGGCTGAGAGCATTATTGATCACTGGTTAATTTAATATACTCTGTTTTTAGGGTCGAGAACTTCTGGCTTCTGCTCCTACTGGTTCTGGAAAGACTTTGGCTTTTAGCATTCCCATTTTAATGCAACTGAAACAACCCACAAATAAAGGCTTCAGAGCCCTGATTATATCACCAACACGAGAACTTGCCAGCCAGGTATGACCGCTCGCTTCTGAAGAGGATATGTTTTGGTGTTTGCTTCAGTCATCTTTCTTATTTGGGGGTAATAGAAAGGTCTCAACAGAATAAGGCCTGTGTCTTTTGTCAGGTCAGGTATTCTGTACAGAGCCCATTTCTATGTCTTATTGCATATGGGCAAATATTTTCTAAAACATGATGTTAACATTTGTACTTCTTTGGTAAGTGCTCTAAGATCCTTGAAGTTGAAAGGCTACTGTAATATACAGTCATTCTAAACTTTATTTTTCTCACCTAGAAAAATGAAAATTCATCTAAGTTTTTGAGAGAGTAAAACTATACAGTCATATGCTCCACCCTTCATGTGCTTAATGTGAAATACATGCCAAGTATGAAATAGTTTTATAATAGTACTATATTCTAAAAACAATAAGTAACAGATTGGATGAGTTTTGTTTTTTTCTGTTGAAAATTGTTTATTAGACCTGAAGAAATTACTGAATCTTACTAGGCATTGAAGTTCCAAACTGCTGAGATTCCAGGTTAATCTACACATTAGTACAGGTTTAATTTTTTATCATTTTCTGTTATAGACTCATCGAGAGTTAGTAAAAATATCTGAGGGAATGGGATTCAGAATACACATGATCCACAAAGCAGCAATTGCAGCCAAGAAATTTGGATCAAAATCATCTAAGAAATTTGGTAAGGGATTCATGCTTGAGATGTAGAGCATGAAGGGGATTTAGAAATTACAAATATCCTAATTGACACCTAAGAGCTCTTAAAGTATAGTCATGCATATAATTTGATTTTTAGAGAAGCTAAAAGAGATCTCCCTGCTCCCATCCAGTAGTTATATAAATATATACTAGTGATTCTCAACCAAAGGCATTTTGCCCTCCACCCCCACCTCACCCTTCAGGGATATTTGGCAATATCTGGAGACATTTTCAATTGTCACACCTGGGGCACAGTGCTACTAATCTGTAGTGGGCACAAGCCAGGGCTGCTGTTAAACATCCTACAATGTACAAGACGGCCCGCTACAACAAAAGAGTTTTCTGGTCCAAAACATCAATGTGCTGGGGTTGAGAAATCCTCCTTCATACTAAATGCCATGGAAATACTCTGTCGACAAGAATAGCTTACATCCCTACCTTTATAAGTCAGAGGATCTGCTTTTTACCTATCTTGTATCTTGAGCTTCTGAGTAAAATTCCATTTAAAGGATTTTCCTGGCCTGGATAGTGTGGCTCAGTTTGTTGGAGCATCGTCCCGTACACCAAAAGGTCTCGGGTTCCATTCCCCATCAGGGCACATACCCAAGTTGCAGATATGATACCTGGTCAGGGTGCCAGGGTGCGTATGGGAGGCAATCGATTGATGTTTCCCTCTTACATCGATGTTTCTCTCCCTTTTTCTCTCTCTCTGTTATCAATAAAAACATATCCTTAGGTGAGGATTTAAAAAATAATGATAGAGAAGCATTTTCCTTGAAAAACATGTTTGAAAATCAAGCTGTTGGATTATAGTGTTCTTGCCTCTTAGAAGCTGAGAGGACAGATCAAATATAATAATACAAAAGGGATATACTAGTTTGTGCTAGGATGGATAAAAAAATATGTATGTTAGCTTACTGACAGGGAAGAACTTTTGTGTTGGTGTAGTGAGTATGACCACTGCCTCCTCTCCCCACTTCAGGTTATTAACTGAAAATTCAGGAGCCTTAATTTTCTAGTTCAAGAGGGATGAAACTTGTCTTTGCAATTTGTACCATTTGTTTTTTTCTGTAGATATTCTTGTAACTACTCCAAATCGACTAATCTATTTATTAAAACGAGATCCTCCAGGAATAGACTTAACAAGGTACAGATGATATTTTAATGTCTTTTATATGTGCTTTTCTTTTAGTTGATTATATTTTGTCCTCAATTGCTTGTATAGTTGCCTTTTGGAGCTTACTACCTACCAGCTTTCAGTAAATGTTGGTACTGAGAATAATGGTGTTCATTAAACTTACAGGAAAATAACTATCTGGTCTGGAAGAAAGTCACAGATTCTGATAAGCAGTTAGCACAGAATTCCCCTAGATTTTCAGCAGTGGTGATGGAGTTTATCAGGTTTATGTGGATCTCTGTTTTTTGCTAATGGAACTTCATATCTTGGAGGCTAATGGAATAGTTACATTAATTTATGTTTATCTTACTTTACCTTTCCCTGCTTATTTTTCTTGTACCTTTTTGTGATAATGGTATGTGGGTATGAGAAGCAGCATTATGGTTTCACTTCTTCATGTGTCCTCACAATTTAGTGAAATGTCTTGGATCTTCTAGTTTAATACCCACAAGTTGTCTTGTTATTTCTTAGTGTTGAATGGCTGGTAGTAGATGAATCAGATAAACTATTTGAAGATGGCAAAACTGGGTTCAGAGACCAGCTGGCTTCTATTTTTCTGGCCTGCACATCCCACAAGGTCAGAAGAGCTATGTTCAGTGCAACTTTTGCATATGATGTTGAGCAGTGGTGCAAACTCAACCTGGACAATGTCATTACTGTGTCCATTGGAGCAAGGTAATTGTTCTGCATTATCCCAGTTTGGGTGGGGCGGGGGGGGGGGGGGTTTGTTTCATTTACTTGGAATTTCAGGTGGAGGGAACCAAAAATTGGCTCTTGCATACTATAAGGTATGTTTTCTTCTCAGGAATTCTGCAGTAGAGACTGTAGAACAAGAACTTCTCTTTGTTGGATCTGAAACGGGAAAACTTCTAGCCATGAGAGAACTTATTAAAAAGGTATATTTCCAAATAAACTTTCTGATAAAATTCACTAAGCCTTATATTATTAGTGGGAGGCTGAGCACTATACCTATATCATATTTACTAATCCAGTGGTAAATTGTTAAGTACTTTGGGCCAGCTCTTCTCCCAAGGGGGGAGGTTCCGCTGTTCAAATATAGTAAGCTTCCTATTCCCAGCTCAGGGTAAGCTAGGAAAAGACCTACCTGATGCCCTGAAAGCCTTTTTCCATATCTGCATATGTATCTGCCCTCTGCATCTCTTGTCCCCTTCCCCAGTCCCTCTGCTGCTTTCTTATTGAACTGGGGCATTGAAGAATGAGTAGGACAATTTTCTGTTTGTATCCCTTCAGTAAATATTGAATAGAAGCCATAGTTAAAAGGCTACATACTGAAGGGTTGGGGGGAGGCTATTGAAATATAAATCCTAAGCTCTCCCCCTAGAGTTTAGTCTTCTTTAGGAGCTAAAATACAGACACTTTTGTAAGATAGTTTGTGATAAAGTGCTATAAAAGGTTATAGAGTGCTTTTCTTAAATATTCATATAGTTATAATGGGGCCATAAGGGTGAATTGAATTGGTTGGGGGAAAATGCTACTAATCTGGGCCTTGAAGGATTTGTGGGATTAAAAAGTGAAGTATTAGTGGCAGGGGGAGCAGTTGTTGTAAAGTCTCAGAGGTGGAGCTGAATACATTGAATGTGTTTGGAGACTAATGAAGAAGTTACCTAAGGAGAACATTTATAGTGGAATTAAAGATAATCAGTTTGGACAGGAGAGTTAGGGTCAAGTTAAGAGAAACCACTGAACATTGTTGAATGTGGCCACATAATTTTTAAAGAAAATTAAACAGTGGTATATAAGGTGGATGGTAATGAAAAGAGATTGAAAGTAAACCAATTAGCAGGCTATTAAGTTAGGCTGGTTAGACATAAGAAATAAATAAATAAAGGTGAGAGCCTTAGTGGAGGGTTAACAGTAGTTGGAGGATGAACAGGAAAGGTGTTTGCAAGTACCTGGTGACGACAGGAGCGGTTAAGAGCGTTGACTCTGGAGCCAGACTACCTGGATTGAAATCTTAGCTTTAGGCAAATTAAGCTCTGTTCCTCAGTTTCCTCATCTGTAAAATGGGGGTAATAGTATCTATCTCTTACAGTTGTTTCAGTATTAATGAGTTAATACACATATAGTACTTATAATAGTGGGTGGCAAATAATAAGTGCCATGTGTTAGTTTTAAAAATATTCTTAAGGGTATCATTTAGCAATAGGAAATACAAGGTTTTTCACAGATACATAGGATTATACATGAGCTTTAGATTTGTGAACGTTCTGAAATCATGTTAGATTTTGTGTAAATGTGTGGTTGCCTATTAGAAAGTTTCATTGGCCCTAACAGGTTTGGCTCAGTAGATAGAGCGTCAGCCTGCGGACTCAAAGGTCCCAGGTTCAATTCCGGTCAAGGATATGTACCTTGGTTGCGGGCACATCCCAGTAGGGAGTGTGCAGGAGGCAGCTGATCGATGTTTCTAACTCTCTATCCCTCTCCCTTCCTCTCTGTAAAAAATCAATAAAATATATTTTTTTAAAAAAGTTTCATTGCTTTCATTAGATTCTGAAAGTTGTATGAACCAAAATAAAAAAGATTAAGCCCTAATATAGACAGTTGAAAATATACAAAGTTGGTTTAGAGAGAGGCAGAGTATGATATAAATGTAAAAATCATTTGCTTAGAGCTGGTAGTTTATAACTGAGACTTTAATAAGATAAATATTATATTGAGAGAACTGAGAACCAAGAACTGAGCTTTCGGGGAATACCCACAGTTAAGATAGATAATGAATTAAAAACACAGTCATTACATTTTAAGTAGAATCAAAAAAGTTCTGAGGCACAGAGGCCGAGAGATTATTATTTCAAGCAGTAGGAATCCATTGCTGTAGAAAGGTAAAGGGGGTTAATTAGACAAGATCATTGGAATTTTCAAGATGGAGAGTACAGTTCAAATTGGTAGAAAGAAGTCATTATAGAGAAGGGATGATGAGGAAGGTAGGCAGATTAGACCACTGGTCCTAGAAATTTGGCAATGAAAGTACACTACATTGAACTGGATTCTTTCATGAACTAAAATCGTAAAAAGTACTGTGATTATATTCTTAATTATGGGTTATGTGTACTGATTATTGCATTTCTTTTTAGGGTTTCAATCCACCTGTTCTTGTTTTTGTTCAGTCCATTGAAAGGGCTAAAGAACTTTTTCATGAGCTCATATATGAAGGTATTAATGTGGATGTTATTCATGCAGACAGAACACAGGAACAGGTAAAGTCAGATGTATACTCTCAAAATGATAACTAAATTTTACAAATGTTTTCCATTCCTAGAGTGGTACTAAAACATTTACTATATGTTCTATTAACCAGAGAGATAACACAGTCCAAAGCTTCCGAGCAGGAAAAATCTGGGTCCTTATTTGTACAGCCTTGCTAGCCAGAGGGATTGATTTTAAAGGTGTGAACTTGGTGATCAACTATGACTTTCCAACAAGCTCAGTGGAATATATCCATAGGATAGGTGAGTTGTCCCCTGCCTCCACACTCATCCATTTTAGCACCTGTGCTATTCCCTACAAACATGATCAGTTTTTTAGTGCTGTGAAAAATCCACTTTTATATGTGAATTTGGAATGTCTCTTTTCCCCAAAAAAGTGTTTTTTAATGGTCTGGCTTTTCTTAGGTCGAACTGGAAGAGCAGGGCATAAAGGAAAAGCTGTTACATTTTTCACTGAAGATGATAAACCATTATTAAGAAGGTAAATTAGGAAAAATAACTTCGTGTTAAGTTGGCAACGTTGATTCATTATTCTTATATGTATACACAGTTAACAGATAATTACAAAACATCTTTGTCCAAAATTCTGCTATAGTAGTCAACTAAATTTTAGCAATGAGAAAAGGAAAAATGACCAAAAGGCCTTATTTTTGCCTTTCAATTATTGTCTATATATATAAAAGCCTAAGCGATCGGAATGACCAGAACAATCAGATGCTTAATGCAAGTGCTGCCCTGTGGTGGTCAGTGCACTCCCACAGCCAACCTCCCTCGACTGTCCAACCTCCTGTGGTCGCTCCCCACAGCTGGCAGGCCCCTGGGCTGGGATGGGGAACCAGGGATGGGTGGTGGCAGATGCAGCCCCTTTGCCAAGGGCCGGTGGCCAACCTCCCGTGCCATGTCCCTCCCCCCAGCCGGCAGGCCCCAATCAACTCACCGTCTGCCTGCTGCGGTGGTGGCACCACAGTGAGGGGAGGAGCGGGGGGAGGCGGGGAACTGTGGTTGTGGGGCATGGACGATGGTGGCATCGGCAGCTGGCATTTGTTCCTTCGGCACCCAGCCCGGTGACCATTGCCTCCTCTCCGGCCTGGTCCCAATCAGCCCTGGTCACCAGTTAGGCCTAGGGATCCCACCTGTGCATGAATTTCGTGCACCGGCCCTCTAGTTTGTTAATAATAACAAATATTCCAAAATTCTCATAACTCAGGATTCTCCCAATAGCCACCAGTTGAAATTATTTACAATGTAGTATTATGGTTTTTGAATGAGTAATAGTTTAAAATTAACCCCAGTCTCTTTAGCCCCATCAAGATTCTTACTATAGTGCATCCTTCCCATTACTCTTAGGGGCAGATAAAGTTTTATATTTAGTCGCAGGAGCACACGCCAATATTATTCAATTGTAGCCCCTTGAGGCCTGGATAACATATGATAGATATAATTTTAGAATCATGGATTTTAATTTAGCCTATTATAGATACTAATATAGAGGTTGAGTTTCCTACATTTTGGCTGCCTGCAGAAAATTTAGCCTGATGATAATCAGTAACACATCACATTTCTAACAGTTGAAATTGAGTTGTGGCCCTAACTGGTTTGGCTCAGTGGATAAAGCAATGGTCTGAGGACTGAAGGGTCCCAGGTTCAATTCCGGTCAGGGGCACATACTTTGGTTGCAGGCTCCTTCCCGGCCTGGGCCCTGGTTGGAGGCAACCAATTGATGTGTTTATCTCACATCAATATTTCTCTGTCTTTCCCTCTCTTCCACTCTAAAAAAAATTGAGTTGTGGCTGAAAGCAGTTTGTACTTTGAGTTTATCTGTTTTGGCAAAGATTTTGATTTGTGCCTTCTGAGCCGTGGCTCTGAAAGCCTTGGTTTTGCTTTGAGCAGACTTTCACATGTGCATGTGTAGGGCAGTATGTATTCCAACCACTTAGATTCACCTAAAGTTTCCTCAGCAGTTCCAAGCATGTGAATTTGATGACCCCCCCATATCAGTGTAACTATGCACCTCCATTTTTCATCTGAGAAATGGGGATAATGATAATACTAAAAGGGTTGTTGTGAAGATTGAATAAGTTACTATACATGAAAAACCCATAGTAAGTACTATCATTTAATAGATTTAAGCCTGACTCTGGCTTCAGTCAGTTTCTCATCCAAGGTTGAGCTTAGAGGCTTTTTAGGGCTTGATAAAATAAATGTTGAGCAGAAATAGCTGCTGTCTAAAATTATGCATCAATCATTGATTTTAGTCCAGCAGACATTCCGTTAATAATCCAACGTGATTATATCTGATGGTAATTGATAATACATTAAAATACCGGATTATTTTCTTGCTTGTATAGCTTTAGTTCCTCTTATATTGTGCAGAGGGTGCAAGTTCATAAACATTTGTTTGATAAGATACAAATTTATGTTAATGGGTACCTTTTTCAGCGTTGCCAATGTTATACAGCAGGCTGGATGTCCTGTTCCAGAATACATAAAAGGTTTCCAAAAACTATTAAGGTACAGTCTTGAATTTACCAGACCTTCTCTCTTTCTGTCTTTGCATATACATTCTTGCTTTCACATTCTTACACATAGTTTTAACAATACTATTAACTTTTAGAACATTTATGATAAAAATTTTCCTTGTAAAATTTTTGTGAATACTGTATGTTTTTTAAACCTTGCTAGTTTTCTCATCCTTGAAATTTTAAGTATTTAGACTTTTTAAAAAAATTACTCAATATGAGTGAAATATATTTGGATTTTGTTTTAGTTCATAAAACTGGTAAAAAGCAGTTAATTGGCCAAAATCACACTCTAATGCTTATTGGCACAGAATATAAGGCTGACATGGGACATATTTTAGCCATAATCACTGCCTTTTAAAATTGATTGAATTTACTATCCCTTTTGGTTACCTCTGTAAATGCTATTAGGTAATCTAGTATATAAAGTGGATACAAGTGTGGATAAATCAGTGAGCAGATAAAAAATGAACTTTGTGACAAGAATCAAAATTAGTTTTAGCTTTAACTTTTAAGTTACACTTCATTTAGTTCTTTCCTCTCTTTGTAACTTTCAGCAAACAAAAGAAAAAAATGATTAAGAAGCCATTGCAAAGGGAGAGCATTAGTACAACTCCAAAATACTTCTTAGAAAAGGCTAAGGATAAACGGTAAGTAAATGGTGAGAAAATTAACTGGTTGTTTTCATAATATAATTATAGTAGGCATTACTTTTACTTAGGATAAGCTTTTTAGAGGTAGTATTAATAGGTTTACAGTCTGTTATAGGTTGTAATAAAAGTAATATATCTTAGGTTAGGGGAATGATTTGGGAGTTTGGATGATTCAGTCTTGGATCTGTTTTTTTCCAGTTCTGAAAACATGATTTCAATTTACTATAAATTAGAATTTCATTGCCCACCATCTCCACCCATCTTGCATCAGGGCATGCTACTGAGGCCAATAGTTAGGACTCACATTGATGGAATCTTCCTTGAAGCTCTATATTCTGGGCAGGATTTTATATAATCTTAGACTTATGCTGAAGCACGTTGTAAAACCTATAAAAAGTATGACTTGATTAAAAAAATTTGTAGTAGTATGGCTGCATTGAATGAGTTTTAAGGATAGGTGTGTTTTTTTAGCATACATACAAAATTGCTAGGAAGCAACATGTTTTGATAGGAGTAGGCTAATATATTCTGAACAGTACTAGTATTTCCACTATTTATGGAAAACGACACTCTTCAAATTTTACTAGTACCCGTTAATATATATTACACATGAAGTGTAGGCATTTACTGAGTATCTATTGTCTTGCTGGTACTTGATGGAGGTAGTTTATACAAATGTATACGATGAGACTTGTTTCCGAAGTTAGTATGCAGGGAAAAAAATAGAGAATAAATTTTAAATAAAATAGAAGTTTAGAGAAGGGAAATTTGTTGTGGATTAGTGTAGTCCCAGAAAGTTTCAAGGAAGTACACCGATCTTTAAGGATAGGTAAAATTTAGGCATATTGAAGGAACAAGGTGAACAGAGACACTGGAATGTACTTTCCTTCTAAGTGGAGCAAGAATCTTACCTGACATTTTGTATTGTGGGCAATAATGTTCAGTTCAAGTATATAGAGAGTACAGTGTGTTCCAAAGTTTCAGTGAGTTTTAAGCTTTAATCCCTTGGGAAAAGTAATCCTTGAAAAAGTAATCTTCTTAACTTGTACTTAGTTTTGTGAGTTCTTAATAGGTTTTTTATTTTAATTTTTTGTGGCAGCAGTTTTCTGGGTGACATTTAGACTAGTGGACTGGTAGAGGAGGTCACTCTGCTTTGCCAACCTAATGTGTCTCAGATTTTATCTTTTTGGCCACCTAATCTCTCTCGTTAGACTTTTTCTTTTTAGTGGGCATTAGAACCTTGTTCTTTGGGTGAGGTTAAAGCTAGGATTGCAAATGCAATTTTAGGCATTCAGCAGCAGCTGATGAAACTTTTTACAACGGTTGAAAATTAACTTAGAGCATAAGATGGTGACTATTATGATTTTAATAAGAAAAATCAATATCTTAATTAAATGTTGATTTTTGTCAGTTTGTAGCATTTATGCTTTTGAAGTTATTAAAACTTAAAGATGCACTAAGATTTTGAGGACACTCGGTATAAATATTGTCACTTTAGACACTTAAGATGCTCTTTACAATTAAATTAAAGGCCATACTTTTTAATTTTTTTTCAAATTAAAAGAGAAAGTTCATTTAGAAAGTTAAACAGAAGTAGTAGAAGTGAGCTGGCTGAGCTGCGTAGGTTCAAGAAACAAGGCTAAAGAAGGGCCCTTGGTGCTTAGGAGAGAGAAAAGCAAAGATAATGTACCTGGCAGGGGAAGAAGAGGGAGAAGGGAAAGGTGCCTGTGTGCTCCTGAGAGGGAGAGCGTGCCTCAAGGCCATACTTCTTAACATAGCCCACAAACAAGAACTGATCTGACTCTAGCTTCGTTTTTCACTGTAGATGTTCCTTTAATGATGCTATCCACACCTGTAGCCTCAGCTCATACCTCTATGCTGATAACACTTCCGTCCATATCTTCAGTCCCAGCTTCTCAACCTGAAAATAATACAAACTCTGCCACTTGGGATTGACTGCAGATTAAATGCGTTAATACACACCTGAGAACTTTGCATTACTATACTACGATATGCAAACATTGATTATTTTCTCAAAACTCACTTCCTTTTCCTGTGTTAACATTTAGTTGAAGGTATTCACCAGACTCTAAAATCAGACTGTTGAGTTTACCAGTGTGTGATGATCAGCAAGTTGTCCAGCCACTCTACTTAATTTTCCTCATCTGTAAAATGAGGATAAGAGAATCTTCTTCATAAATTAGGAAGATTATCCAAGATGATAACATATAAGGCACTTATAACAGTAATAGCACTTGTGAACTCTTACTATTAGGTCAGGATCAGAATCTGTCTTTTATACCATACTGGAGGCCTGGTACATGGGATTTGTGGGGGGGGGGGGGGGGGGGAACGGGCCTAAGCTGGCGGTCAGACATCCCTCTCGCAATCTGGGGCTCTTGCAGTCCGGGACCCCTCCTAACCGCCCGCCTGCAGCGGAGGCAGGAGAGGCTCCCCCCACTGCCGCTGCACGCACTGACCACCAGGAGGCACCTCCTGCATTGAGCGTCTACCCCAGCCGTGGGCAAACTACGGCCCGCAGGCCGGATCCGGCCCGTTTGAAATGAATAAAACTAAAAAAAAAAAAGACCATACCCTTTTATGTAATGATGTTTACTTTGAATTTATGTTAGTTCACACAAACACTCCATCCATGCTTTTGTTCCAGCCCTCCAGTCCAGTTTAAGAACCCATTGTGGCCCTCGAGTCAGAAAGTTTGCCCCCCCCTGGTACCCTCTGGTGGTCAGTGGGCGTCATAGCAACTGGTCATTCCACCGTTTGATCAATTTGCATATTACGCTTTTATTATATAGGATTGTAGTATAGTATAGTTTATTGTGACCTTTCTGTCTCACTTAGGTGATTGTGGTTTTCTAAAGAGCAGTGACGTAATGCAGCAGTCACCAACCAGTGGTGTGTGGACCACTGGTGGTCTGTGAGGTCCAAAAGGTTGGGCGACCACTGACCTAATGCATCATTGTGTTCCCAGTGCCTCATATATTTGATTATATAGTAGGTTTCAGTCAATGTTTATTAAACTGGTAGACTTTTGGAAAGTACATATACCTAGAATTTCTGATTCAGCTTTTCTTGTCACAGGAAAAAAGTCACTGGTCAGAACAGCAAGAAGAAAGTATCTCTTGAAGACAAAAGCTAAAAAAAATATTTTTTAAAAAGCTGTATCAGAAACATCATTTTATGATCTCAACATGAATGTTGTTTACATGGAATACTTCATCTTAAAATCACCTGTAGTCAACTACAAGAACATGGGACTGGTGAAAAATGATCATGAACTTTCAGTGCATCATGTCAAACTTTTAAATGATTACACGATGAAAATCACATTCATTGACATTTCTGTGGTTTGGCTCCAGAGAGATACTTCTTATAGAAGAACAAAAGCTTACGCTACAAATAAAATACCCATATGTGGTGAACTCGTAAGGATTTTTGCCTTCAAGTGTGAAGGAAGGTGTGATGTATGTTGTAGAGAGACATTTGGAACCAAACTTTCAAAGTAAAGCCTTGAAATTGAATGTCTCCTCTCTCTCCCCACACCCCAGTCTGTTTTTGTTTCTGTTTTTGAATGGACACAGACTATCTACCAAGAAGAAAGCTACTGCTCTTTATTTTACTATTTCTTGATGGCCTTTTATGGTGTAAGCCACAACAAAAAGATGCCTCTTCTGTGGCTGGTGTTCAAGTTCTCTAGGATTTTAAATTCCTTGGTCTATTAAATATTCATATATTTCATTGGTAAGGTAGCTCATACTTTACCTGTTTAATGTTGCAACTACAAAATATGGTCAGGCTATCCCTTTTTATTTTAAATGTATTTTTTAAAAAGAATTTATTGGAGTGACATTGGTTAATAAAATTATATAGGTTTCAGGTGTACAATTCTATTATATATCATCTCTATATTGTATTGTGTTCACTACCCCAAGTCAGGTTTCCTTCCATCACCATTTATCACCTCTTTACTCTCTACCTCGCCCTACCCACTTTCCCTCTGGTAATCACCATATTGTTGTCCAGCTTCTCCCTTTCTTCACTTTTCATCATTTAACAATGTTCTTTCCTGTCTCTTTCCATTCAAGAGGACTTTGCTCGAAAACTGATAGTTTTGTCCTGATAAGGAAGAATGTTCCTATTACTTGATATACCTGCGGCTGCATTCTCTTACATCTTACCTTTCCTGAGACTTCATGGCCCTTCATCCACTTTGTAAGCAGGTCTCAGCCAAAGGTAAAGAATTACAATTATACAGTGATGGAGACTATTCACCATTAGCAGATTTTTCTCTGTTGATAGATTTGTACAGTGGAATAAATCAACTTCAGTCCTCTCTGGGTTCTGACCCAGTTTGTGGCCACATGGCTAAACACACCAAGAAGGTCGGAATCATGGGTAACTACGGGACCCATTATGGCACCTTCCTCAGGAAAATGGTGAAGAAAATTGAAATCAACCAGCAGGCCAAGTATACTTGCTCCTGTGACAAAACCAAGATGAGATGAACTGAAATCTGGCACAGATTCCTACATGAAAACAGTAGCTCGTGGTGCGTGTACCTATAACACCACTTCTGTCACAGTAAAGTGCCATCAGAAGATGAAGGAATTGAAAGACCAGCAGAAGCATTTCCTTTATTCTTAGCCTTTTACTCGAGTCCGTACAGGTAGGCTCCCAACTGGAATATTTTAGATGGACAAAAAATTGTTCACCTTCAGAATTTATGTAAATGGAGCTCTATTACTACAAGGTGCAAACAATACAAATGTGATTTTCTGTGTTCTAACAGGTTGATTCTGTATTCTGAAGATAGGTATACTGCTGCCACCCATTTGGCAGCTATATGACTGAATAAGTTCATTAATTTCTCAGAGCTTCAGTTTTCTTCATTTATGGAATTGGGGGTAATACTAATTATGTCTCAAGGTTAGAAGTACCTAACACTGTACCAAATGTAAATTCACAACAAATATTCCTTAAACATATTTGGTTCAGAATACAGGCTTGATAACAATCCCTGCCTTCCAGTGTAGTGATTAGGGATAAAGTAAAGGAACAAATAGTGTGGCATATGCTATATTAGACATAAGGAATCACAGGAGGGTATCTAACCCATACTGGAAATGCCATGAAGACTGATATCCTGAGCTGAGTCTCGCAGATATAAGAATCTATAGGCAAAGAAAACAAAGTATTCAGGCAGATACCACATCTGTGACCCTTGATATACTTTCATTTGACTTCCTCTTCAGTATTTTATGTGTAACCACCCATCCTTAAATAAAAGTTACATAAACCTATAATCACCTTGGTTTGTCAATGGATTAATACTGAATTTAACACCTTTGTATCAGTTGGAAGTAATCTGCTACACAAGGAATGACATTCGTAAACAATTTATGAAAAAAGAATGCATGATAATTGGATAGTTGGCTCTAGTGAAATGAGCAAGGACTTCTTTTTTTTGTTGTTGTTAATTTTTTTATTTTTTTTTTTGCTAAAAGTATTACAAAGGGTATTACATATGTGTCCTTTTTTTCCCCCCCGCCCTTGACAATCCCCTGCCCTCCCTTACCCCCCAGTGTCTTATGTCCATTAGTTATGCTTATATGCATGCATACAAGTGAGCAAGGACTTCTTGAAGTCAAACACCAGGTTTTGAATC
This sequence comes from Myotis brandtii, assembly GCF_000412655.1. Taxonomy (NCBI): domain Eukaryota; kingdom Metazoa; phylum Chordata; class Mammalia; order Chiroptera; family Vespertilionidae; genus Myotis; species Myotis brandtii. Next base: position 176,404 of record NW_005354174.1, read on the forward strand.
CCAGTCCTGCTGCTTTGCAGCTGTATAACTTAAGTAAATTACTACTTTTAACCTTGGTTTTCCTATCTGTGAAATGCCAGTAACTTTTAGGGACACTGGGGATTTCAAAAAATACAGTAAAGTTCCTGACCAGTGATTTGTGCCCAATAAACAATAAGATTACAAGTTATGTACCTCTAAAAGCCTTGAGACGAGTGAAAGATAATTATAATTAATCTATTACTTGCTAGTAAGCAAACTGCCTGAGGACTTGAAAAAGTTTATATTTGACTTTATTTTACTTAAAGTAGTTTGACTAAGAAAAATCGCGGTAAAAATATGGTCAGGTTAATAATAGTTATGGACTGACACCAGTTTCGCCACATGCATACCTTGTTTTACTGTGCTTCGCTTTACTGTCTTCACAGTTGTTGCGGTTTTTAAAAAATATAAATTGAAGGCAACACCTTGCACCAGCGAAAAGATTACTACTCATTTTATTGCCATACTCTTTATTGCGGTGGTCTGCACCCAACCACTATATCTGTGAGGCATACCTGGGTAGGAAAAATGGATTACTGGGTGGCACGATGGCAGAACCAAACAAGAGTTATGCACCCTGGAGGTTTTATATGTGGATTGGGGTTTGTTGTTTTACTAAATTAAATTTCAAATACCTTCAGCTTTGGGGGTGGGTATCAAAAGAAAGCTGCCGAGTTCCAGGGAGGAAATGGAGAGCGCTGGATCCTTCTATTCTTTATGTGCAAAGAATAACAATGAGAGAACACCGTGTACCCACCATCTAGTTTAAAAAACAGGACTCAATCTGCTCTTCCCACTGACCAAGATTATGATTTTCCCAACGGAGGGACGACGACGCCTTGCAGCTTTGCCGCCAGCTGGGCTCTCCAAACAGCCTTGCCAGAGAATGAATCAGCTCCCCGGGAGCTGAGCACGAGACCGCCCCGATCAGTCCCAGAACGAGAATTGCACCTGGAGGACCCCCTAGCGGCGGCCGGGTCACGTGAGCAGAGCGCACCAC
>NW_005354174.1:177964-206041 GCF_000412655.1 Myotis brandtii
GCGACCGGAGACCCCTCTCCCTGGGCCTGGCCGGGGGTACCGTACGGAAGGCTCCGCAAAGCGAACAATTGTTTCCAAGCTGTGTGTGCGGGGCTATTCTTTTTCCTTTCCAGGTTGCTCTGTTCTTTTTATTTCCTTAACACACGAGACTCCGAAGACCTTTCAGTGAGTAAATCGAGCTCTTGGCAGATGTAATTCTTAAAACTTGATTCCTTTTTTTTTTTTAAATTATTGTTAAGCAGCAGTTACGCAGTTGTTAGAACAAAGCTTCCAGACTTTCCCTTAGCCCTTAAACAAATTGCTCTCTGTCACATTCCAGCTAATAATTGCTCGTGGATCTCAGACCCAGAACTATAAGGAAGATGAACAATTTGCAATTGGACAAGTTCATCATTTAGGGGGAAAATTTTACTCCGGAAAGTCTTTCTTCTATAATGACCGAGTCCGATTCTGTTTTGTTAGCAAACACATGCTGCATCCACATTTGGAGATAAAATTAGCTTTTTATCTAAAGCATGCTAAGTTATCTTTGGAACACAACGTATCAGTTTTTTAATATGCAGTGTTTTAATTTTGGAATCATGAACACTACAAAAGTGTCAAGTCTTTAAAGTTACTACCTCCTGCAGGTGCTTAGTGTATATGCTAAAAAGAGGGATGGGCCTCTGTTCAATAAACCGCCGGTGTGCAACCCCATTTTTTATTTCCTCTACACATCTTTCACTTAGATTTAAAATTTCTTTTTTGTTTTCTAATTTCCACTGTTTCACTAGAGTTTTTCATGAATATTCTGTATAAGTCAGTTCCTGGCTGGAGAAGACAAATATGTAAATAATCTCTATATCTTTATATGTGATGACAGTTTCTAAAACGTTTTTGAGTGGCATTAATTTGATCAAGTGTTTGATTAATTATGGCTCCAAATTCTGGGAAAATGTAAACTTAAAGTAATTTGATATTCTAAGCCCAGGTTTTTAATTTATTGTTTTTTTGGTGTGTTTTGTTGTTTGTTTTTTTACTTTTTTGGGTGGGGAGGACCTCGGGTGCAGAGAGTTGAGTGGATCGTTCACCTTAGTTAATAGTATTTTAACATCACTCGTCCGTGAACACAGATTTTAAAAAATAAGTATGGCCTGAATTGTGATAGAAATTTGGTTGTAGTAACATCTGCATTTTAAAACTCTAGAGGATATGTAGGAAAGTGATTAAAATTCTCCTTACCTTGAATAATGTATGGAAAATGTTACATATATTGGAAACTTTCTGAGAAGCTGTATGCTCAATGAAGAAACAACACTATGGTTTTTAGAGATTAGTGGGGAGGGTTGAGCTCATTTTGTGAGGAAGCTAACATTATGGTAGCCTAAATATATTTTAGGGAAAAATAATTTTAATAAAGAAAATTCATGAACTATAATTTATAGTATTTCTTAGATACTTGTCCCGGTTCTAAGAAACTAAGCAAAAAGCAATGGCATTTTCCAACTTCATTAATATTAACCTACTTTTTGTTGATATCCTGAATGGTCTACTTTAGAATAAATGGTAGATTTGTATAAAGGGCAAAATTTACCCAAGAGATGAGAAGTATAAATTTTTTTAAAGTCAAATGCTGCATAAAAAGAGTTGAAAGATCTTGAATAGGAAACATATGTAATACCTTAATGAATAAAGAAATTTAAAAAAAAAGATGTTGAATAGTCTGTATCCTTCTAGGATATCATTTGTAACTGTCAGTTTCCCGCCTGCTCTATACCTTTAAAGGCTTCCTCATCTTTTCATCGTCCACTGTTGCTAGCACATTCTAGCACATAGAAAAACATTCTGTAAATATTTGCAGTTTCAAGCTGCATTGAAGGCAAAGAAGAGGCAGGTTTCACCTGGGCCTCATTTGGAGGAAGAGGTCAAGAGATTGTCATAAAGGTGGGGATGCCTAGTGAACACTAGGGAACAGTAGGTAGGCCAGATGTGGCACTGAGTGGGGAAGATAAAGCTGCAAAAAAAAAAAAAATTGTGCTAAACTTGGAGCAGTCAAAGGAAATTCAATTTAAGGGGGAATCATTGCATAGCTTTAACCTTAGGAATGGTTCTTAAATGGTCCTTTAGGAAGATGCACCTCAGCTGGGCTTTATGAGCTACTGGAGATGGGGAGAGACATTAAGAGTCCAGGCCTGAGAAGTGAAGGCTGATTTAGATTAGTAGCAAAGATAACTAAAAACAGGGGTCCTCAAACTTTTTAAACAGGGGGCCAGTTCACTGTCCCTCAGACCGTTGGTGGGCCTATAGTTTAAAAAAAAACTATGAACAAATTCCTATGCACACTGCACGTATCTTATTTTGAAGTAAAAAAACAAAACGGGAACAAATACAATATTTGTATTTGCATGTGGCCCGCGGGCCGTAGTTTGAGGACCCCTGACTAAAAAGGAAGAATGAATGAAGTAGGCAAGGAGAATGAATGTGACAAGTAGAGTTCACAGTTCTGCTTTCACACTAGCACATCAGTAATAAATAGTGATTTTACCTTTGAAATAAAGTTGTTGATCATCTTGATGCCCAGTGTTTGCCAAACTTTTCTGTCTGTTCAATGTCTTACCTGCTTGTCTAACCAGTCTTGAAGTATGCTGATGTTAGTAGTCTAAACATTTCAGAGTCATACAAATGATACATAGCAACATGGAGTTGCTAAATAATTACTGAAGTAAGTCATGTTCATCAGTAATGTTTTTAATTTAGTTTTTTTATGTTTTTGAAGGAATCTTTATACATCTGTACATCTATTCTTGTCTAAGTTGGGACCTTGGGAACCTTGCAGTCCTCTGTCCTCATTTGACAGAGGAAACAGGACAGGGTGGTGAAGTGGGAGTGGGGGAATTGCATACAACTTCACAGTCACTTTATGGTAGAGCCGGGGGACCACTAAACCATATTGGTAATTGTAATCTTTAAGACTGATTTTGAAAAGTCTCAAAAGGTTGATTACTTAAATATATTGTTCCTACATTTATAAAACTTAGTCTATAAGTAACTTTTTTTAAAATTGAGTACTACCAAATTTCAGCTTGCAGTTTAAACATTGTATCCAGTTAACACATTACTTAGCTAATATATCTTGTGTGCAGTTCAGAAAAGTTGTTCACTCCTTGGGTGCAGGCCTGCTTGTCAGCTGTAGAAATTGCTAGTGGTTCAGATCCTTTACCAGATAGATGTTCAACTAGAACTTTGTAAACCATCTTAGAACTAAATTTTAAAAAATGTATTTTTTTTGAGCTAAAAAACTCCAAAATTTGGTTTTTAGCCTTTTCCCCGGGGCGGGGTTGGGGGTGGGGTGTTGTGCAGTAGAAAAATGCAAGGACTCATAAATTTGTCATACAATTCCTGGATTTCACTAGACTCTGTAAAGACGATCCTGAAATCTCCTTCAGATCCTTGACTCCCAAATTTAAAGCACTTCTCACTCAGTTTTTCTTCCTTAATTTGTCCCATTTTCTTTCCCTCCAGTCTGAGAAGTCCGTCCCTCTTCCGTTTCAAAGCAGATCCCTTTTGCTACCTCACTATGTGAATACCATTCCCTCTAAAACCTTGTTTTATAAGTTACTAAGTATATCTTTTGTACAGTATTTGAAACCTTTCTCCCTAGTTTCTTCCTTTTAAAACTGTCCACTCAAAGATCACTGTTTTCAAAAGCAGTGATCTTTATTAATCCTCATTCTGATAAGCTTTTCTTCCTTTTTTAAAAATATATTTTTATTGATTTTTACAGAGAGGAAGGGAGAGGGATAGAGAGTTAGAAACATCGATGAGAGAGAAACATCGATCAGCTGCCTCCTGCACACTCCCCACTGGGTATGTGCCCGCAACCAAGGTACATGCCCTTGACTGGAATCAAACCCGGGACCCTTGAGTCCGCAGACCGACGCTCTATCCAATGAGCCAAACCAGTTAGGGCACTGATAAGCTTTTCTATAGCATTAGACATTAGTAACTATTTCCTTCTTTCTAAAATGTGGTTGTTCTTCAGTTACAACTCTCAGTCATAACCAACTTCCTTAATTCTCAGTGACCATTCCCTACTCAATCGTCACTGTAAAAATTCTTCAGCATTGTCCTTTGTTGCCTTCTTACTATGTATGCACATTCCCTTAGCTATTTCATCCACAACTAGAGCTCAATTTTTTTAACCTTTATTTAAAAGAGCCTAGCTAGACCCTTCTCCTGAGTTTGAGCTACTTTTCTGATTGCCTGCTAGATTGCTCCTCATGGCCACACTCCTACCACCCTTCTCCCCAAACCTATTCAATTCGATTGCTGTTTTTAGTCAGCAGCATCAGCACCCTTGCAGTTGCTCAGGCTCAAATCTTAGCTTCATGTTCTGCTCTTTCTACATATAACGATCCCAATGTATTTTTGTTCTGTTTTCAGCTTCATGTTTCCTGTAGCAGGTGGAATGAGACCCCCTCAAGGTAAGTGAAAGTTACGTTTAGAACTTTCATTTTTCACTATTATGTTTCTCAACTTGGGACTTAAGTGGGTAAAGAAGATTTGTTTAAACCTATAGCTTAAGCTACTCTTAAAATTTCTCAAAGATTATGTAATTTGGGGAATACTAAGAATCATTCCTCATTTCTCCCAAACTTATTTAAACATTATATTAACATATTATTATTTAACCTCAGAGATGGAGACTTTCAGAACAAGAGTATCAAAGAATTCTCTAAATGACATATTTTTCCTTCTATCTAGTTTTCTGCTAGATGGTTTTAGCTGCATAGGGCAGGGTCTGTGTCTGCTTTGTCTCATTAGCATATCCAACACCCAGCACCCGCATGCTGATAGAAATAATAGGGTCTCTATAGATGTTTGTTGAATGAATAAGTGAACCTCTTCAGTAATTTTATACTACCATGTTTTCTCTATATTAATTTAGTCTTATTATAATCATGTACATAAGAGATCACATATTCTGATTCAGTTTTAACTATTTGTAGTCTCAGTTTTATTCCTAGCAGTTTCTTTATTTTTCCTCCTAGTTTCAGACAAGGGGCTACCAATATTAATTCTAAGCTTTTACTTCAAGGAAACAATAGTGAAGGGATATAATCTTGACTCATGCTACTTTGCCACTAGGACACAACATTGAAAGAAGAATAAGTCTGCCCTTCTCTTTCTGCTCATTTTTCCCATTCCACTGTGCCCTCCTTCTCGCCATACACCAAGCTGCTTCTGAAAACTGGCCCTTCTCACATGCCAGTGTTGATTGGTGATGGTAGTCTTGCTAGAGAAACAGACTCCTAGGTCATTGTTAGAGATGAATGATAAAGAGGTAGTCAGTGGCTCATACTGACTTTGTCTCCATTTGTAATCAGTGATGGAGGTTGAGTTTCAGGTAAAATTTTCCAAGGGTCATTTGTATTCTGTTCATTGTGCTCACACCTATGCATTATTCAAGCTATCTGTGCTTAGATATGCACCAGATTCACATCAAATGGTTTGAGATATTTTGTTCTTTAAGAAGGCATTACAAATATGTGTTCATTATCATAGCTCATTTTTCATTTTTATAAACTTCCAAGTAAAAACCTATATATGGAGCAAAGGAACAGGACAAGAAGAGATTCCAAAAGGTTGCCTGATATTTTTTTCTTCTGAAATTTAGAACTGTTTTAGAGATTTTTTTCTTTTTACAGAATATGTTAGAGAGGACTTCTTGATCATTTGAAGGCTTTAAATTATGCCTGGACAATTTATGAAAGGATATACAAGAAACTGACAACAGAGTAACCATAAGATCATGAATAGGTGAATAGGAGAGAAATGAGTCTTATTTTTCATTGTGTATTCCTGTATACCTTTAAATGTTGTACCAAATACCTGAGTTACCCATTCAATAATTAAATAAAATTAATTAAATAAAACTTTAGGTCTAAAGGGATAAGAGGAAAAATATCTTACTATGGTTTTATTCAGTCTGTGCATTCTAATTCTCCAAGGCACTTTAGGACCTTTGCATTTGGCATTCCTTTGTCTGGAATACTCTTCCCAAATATCCACATAACTTGCTCCCTTATTTTTTTTTCAAGTCCTTGCTTATATGCCACCCTTTTAGTGAAACCTATTCTGGCTATGAAACAACAACCATTCCTTTCCCTAACTCTCCCTTTCCCTCTTACCCTGCTTCATTTGTTGCCCTATCTCTTAACACTACTTTACATGTACTTATATTTTATTATCTATCCCCCCAATTACAGTGTCCATTCCATGAGGGCAAAGACCTGGTTTTGTTCATTGCTGTGTGCTTAGAATGGTGCCTGACATGGAGTAGGCCCTCAAATACTTGAGTAAATAATTGAATGAATAAATGAATAGCTTGCCACTAATAAATGTTATCTGCAAATATGGATGTTCATGCTCCTGAAATTAAACTATGTATAAATAACCTTGAAGGTTCACAGAACACACAAGATAAGCATGGTATGCTTTACTAGACCTTTAGTATTTTTAAATCAAAATTTGATTAAAAGCTCTTTACAGTAGAACCAACATGGATGTAATATGTGATAAAATGCAAAATTAGCCCTGGCTGGTTGCTCAGTGGTTAGACCATCAGCCTGTAGACCAAAGGGTCATGGTTTCAATTCCCAGTCAAGAGCACTTGGTTGCAGGTTCGATCCCCGGCCCCTGTATAGGTACATGAAAGAGGCAACCAATCGATGTGTCTTTCTCACTTCGATGTTTCCCTCTCTCTTCCCTCCCCCCTCCCTTTCACTCTCTCTCTCAAAAGATCAATGAAAAAAAGTATCCTTGAATGAGGATAAAATAAAATGCAAAATTAGATTGAAATTTGTGTTCAGGGTATGTAGGGATTTTGTTTTATTCACTGTTATATATCTAGAACTGTGTCTAAAATATGGTGGGCATTTAGTATTTATTAAATTCCCAATGGGAGGTATCTTCATTGGAAAAGTTTGGGAGATACTATACTCTAAGTCATACTTTCATGATAGTTTTACTGCCACTGCATTATTTACTTACATGCTGGTGGCTGTTTTGTGGTAAATGTTATATTAATTATTAATGTCAGGAAAGAGAAGAGGAATATAATTTTTTCACGCATATTAGATATTAAACAGTTGAGGCCTCACCCCATAACAAAGAAACAGAATTTCCGGAGGATGAGGCCCAGAAATCAGGATTTTAAAAAGAGTCCCAGGTGATTCTAATGTGCAGGCAAGGTTGAGAACCACTGCTCTAGAGCCTATACTTTTTCACTCACCGTGTCACCTCCCAAGTATCAAGCCCTGTAGGTACTTATGGTTTTAAGAAAATAAACTGTAGAACACATTGACTTTAATGATACCTTTATGGGTTTTTTTTCAGCAGGTCTGATGCCAATGCAGCAACAAGGATTTCCTATGGTCTCTGTCATGCAGCCTAATATGCAAGGCATGATAGGAATGAACTACAACTCTCAAATATCCCAGGGACCTATTACTATGCAGGTATTTGCCTCTTTAGCTGATTGTTTACAAAATTATTGTTATGTGTCTACATGCTAAAAGCTGCATACTAGGACTTTAATGTTATATTTAGCAATAAGTGTAGTCTACATGTTAGGTGGCTTCCTTCAAAATAAAACAAAGATAGGTTCATAAGAGAGAGAGAAAAAAATAAAAGATAAATCACTTAAGGAAAATCTGCTGACTTCTCTATGATTACTAGCTTAGAAGAAATTTAGAATGATACCTTGAAAAACTCAGGGGCCTGATGCCATGAAGTAGCATTGTTAGTAGTAGTAGCACTGTTTTCGTGGAAGAAACTGTGTCATTGTTTGGAAGACTCAGAGCCTTCTTTATATTAAATTTTCTCATCTAAACCCCATAACTTTTTAAAGAAGTGGTATCTTCATTTTTCTGATGAAACCAACACCTTTGGAGGATGCTCACAGAGGATAGTCAGCCAGAATTTGAACGTAAGTCCTCAATAAGCTTGTACTTAGCCATATTGTACATCAAATTCTCTCTTAAGATCATTAAGGAGCCAATAGGTTAAAGCAGTGGAATGACACAATCAGGTTTGTATTTCAAAAAGATCATTCTGACTGCCGATTGGAGAATGACTGGGGGCAGAAGAGCAAAAGAGGATATAAAGAGAAACCCTAGAAGAGTGATTGATGTACTGAGAGTAGGTGAGATGTTGGCTTTAATTAGGGTGGTAGCAGAGAGATGGAGACATGGATGTTTTTGAACACAATTTAGGAAATAAAATTAATAAGACTTGCTGAGTGTTTGGATGTTGAGAATAAAGGAGAAGATGGTATCAAATTGATTTATCATTTTCTACATGATGGTGGTGTCATCTTCTATATATATATCTATATATATAAAAGTCTAAGCCACTAGCCAACCGGCCGGTAGCTATGATACACACTGACCACCAGGGGGCAGATGCTCAACACAGGCATGGAAACATAGAACAGACTGATGAATCTCCGAGGGGCGTGGGGAGGGCAGGAAGAGATTAACCAAAAATCTTATATGCATACTAGAGCCCTGGTGCACGGATTCATGCACCGGTGGGGGTCCCTCCGCCTGGCCTGCGGGGATTGGGCCAAAACCGGCCCAGTGCACGGATTTGTGCACCAGTGGGGTCCCTTGACCTGGCCTGTGGGGATCCGAAACCAGCTCTCCAACATCCCCCAAGGGGTCCTAGATTGCAAGAGGGCGCAGGGCCTCTAGTTTCTTTATAAAAGAAACACTGGAGGAGATGATTTGTTGGTACATATTATTGACTTTGGAGAACCCATGCAACTTCAAGTGGGGCTGTCCAGAGACAATTTAATAACCTGAACTCTGGTCATTTTTCACTCTGAAAATTATTTGAGAGTTATCTATCCATAGAAGGTAATTGATGATATAGGGGTGAATTGGAACATCCAAGAACACTATAGATGGAAAACGTAATCCAGGATAGAGCCTTCAGGATTTCAACATTTAAATACAAGAGAGTGAGACAGATGCCACATATTTCACTTAAATGTGGAATCTAAAGAACAAAATAAATGAGCAAAATTGAAACAGATTTATAGATATAGTGATGGTTGCCAGAAGAGTAGGAATTGGGGGGTTGGGTGGAAAAGGTTAAGGGATTGAGAAATACAAATTGGTAGTTACAAAATACTTACTAGGATGTAAAGTACAGCATAGGGAATATAGTAATTATTGTAATAACTGTGTATGGTGTCAGGTGGGTATTGGAAATACTGGGGGGAACGCTTTGTAAAGTGTATGATTGTCTAACCAATATGCTATACACCTGAAACTAATATAAAATAATATTGAATGTAAACTGTAATTGAAAAGTAAAATTTAAAAAACATTAAAATCAGTTGATCAGTCCATCAATTTAAGGGAGTGAGTTGCCTTCACAGGAGATTAAAGAGGAGCAGCCACAGAAGTGGGCCAGGTGGATTAAAAAAACAACAGCATGGCCCTGGCTGGTTTGGCTCAGTGGATAGAGCGTTGGCCTGTGGACTGAAGGATCCCAGGTTCGATTCTAGTCAAGGGCACATGCCCGGGGTTGCTGGCTCGGTCCCCAGTTGGGGGTGTGCGGGGGCCAGCTGGTCATGGTTCTCTCTCATCATTGATGTTTCTATCTCTCCCCTCTCCCTTCCTCTCTGAAATCAATAAAAATATATATTTAAAAAACAAAACAAAAAAAAACATGGGCCCAGCTGGTGTGGCTCATTGGTTGAGTGTCGACCTATGAACCAGAAGGTCACGGTTCGATTCCTGGTCAGGGTTAAGCCTGGGTTGTGGGTTCGATGCCCAGTAGGGGGCATTCAGGAAGCAACAGACCAATGATTCTCTCTTATCATTGATGTTTCTATCTCTCTCCCTCTCCCTTTCTCTCTGAAATCAATAAAAATATATTAAAACAACAACATGGGTTTTGATGTCAGACCCAAGTTCAAATCCAGGCTTTGCCTTTAACCTGTTAAACAGGATGTAATAATACCTTGTCAGTATCATTATAGAAAGGATTGAAGGAAATATATAAAGCATTTATTAGCATGTGCCCTGACCAGGAATCCAACTGTGACCTCCTGGTTCTTGAGTCCACACTCAACCGCTGACCCACACCAGCCAGGCTTACAATTAGAATTTAAGTTGCAATTATTGTCATCTTGCAGTCATTTAAGCAAATAAAACTTCTCTGTTGTATGTAAAGATTTAGGAAAATTTCCAGAATCATTCTTTATTCATCTCCAGTAGGAAGAAAATAAAAACAAATTGAGCTTTTGTAGGTCTTAAATTCATGTTACTCAGCTTTCACTAGGTTATATTGTAGAAACAACAATCCCAAGATCTCAGTGACTTACAAAAACAGGTTTACTTCACATTTGTGATACATATCCTTTATAGGTTGACTCAGATCCATGGTATCTCTTCATCCTGGGACCCTTACCTAGGACATTCCAGACTCCTGGCATAGGGAAAAGAGAGCTGAACCCTGTAATGTCTTTTAAAGCTTTCTCTCAGAGATAGCACTTCCAGTCACTTCTGCTCACCAAGGTAATGTGGTCAGAAGGAGTACATACCCACACAGTGATGTGTAATCCTTAGAGTAATAGCAGCAAATGACTAGACACAATCTACAATAGATACAGTGTGTTTTAATTAAGATTTAGTAAGCTTACTGCTAAATCTTAGTAACAGCTGATACAATTTTTAAGTTATTGATTTTAACCCTAAACATTGTTTTATGACTTACATAATTATATGAAAAAGTTTTTAAAGAGTTTGAAACAACCAAAAGAAATAAGTATCTTGCCGACACCGGTTTGGCTCAGTGGATAGAGCGTCAGCCCGTGGACTGAAAGGTCCCAGGTTCGATCCGGTCAAGGGCATGTACCTGGGTTGCGGGCACATCCCCAGTGGGAGATGTGCAGGAGGCGGCTGATCGATGTTTCTCTCTCATCGATGTTTCTAACTCTCTATCTCTCTCCCTTCCTCTCTGTAAAAAATCAATAAAATATATTTAAAAAAAAAAAAAAGAAATAAGTATCTCTAACATGTAGAACACAATATAAGAAAGTAAATTATATTTTATATTCTCCAAATAATTTCCCTGGGTATCAGGAGCTTAGGATTAATAACTCCAAAATAAAGAAGCCACAGTCTTTTTCTTTAATTTTTAATGTTGTTGGAGGTATTATACTGCTTGGAAGCTGCTTAAAGGAGAAATTTATTCAAATCTTATATTTTCTTCTGAGAAGTACAATAGCTCCAATCAACCATAGACATATATAAGGAAAACACCCACTAGGAGGTGTGCAGGAGACAGCTGATCAATGTTTTGTTCTCACATCAATATTTTTCTTTCTCCCTCTCCCTTCCTGTCTCTCTACAAATCAATAAAAATATTTTTTAAAAATTTATTCAAACATATTGGAAAAACATGTTTAATCTCATTTGTGGAGTAACTACTATGTAACAAGCTCTTATCTGTTGATGGAAATAAAGACTTGTAAGATATGATACCTCATCTCAAAGAGTATAGATCAGTGAGCTTACCAGAATATACCTTGTGTGTGTGCCTGTATGTGCTTCCATACACACACAGCCTGAAAGGTTTTACATACACACACACACACCCCCTTTCACACCCTCAGACTATTAGCAGTGGTCACCTCTAGGGCAGTGAAGGAAATGAAGGGGGTGAAATATTAAAGGGAATTTAATATGTCATGAAAGAAATTATGGAAATTAAAGGCGAAATTGTTTTTTTTGAGCCTTTGTCCTTTTCTTCTAGGCAGGGATACCAATGGGACCAATGCCAGCAGCAGGAATGCCTTACCTGGGACAAGCGCCATTCCTGGGAATGCGTCCTCCAGGCCCACAATACACTCCAGACATGCAGAAGCAGTTTGCCGAAGAGCAACAGTAAGGGACCTCAGGATTCAAGGATAAAAAATACATGATAGCAGTTACTCTAAGCTTTTCAAATGTTCTCTAATGCAGATTTGAAACCAAAACAGTCACGTTGCCTTTAAAACTCTTTAAAATACTTCTATTTTAAGTTTAAAGCCAGAAGGACCTTAATGATTCTCTTTGTTATGGGGTGAGGCCACAACGTTAGTAACAAAGAAACAGAATTTCCGGAGGATGAGGCCCAGAAATAAGGATTTTACGAAGATTCCCAGGTGATTCTAATGTGCAGCCAAGGTTGAGAACCACTGCTCTAATTCAAGCCTCTTATTTTACAGCTAGGAAAAGTGAGGACCAGAGAAATGAAGCCACTTGTGAGTCAAGGCTACACAGTTACTAGCAGAACCTGGACCCAAATGTAGAACTGATTCCCAGACAATTGCTTTTTCTCCCATATGACATGCCTTCCCAAGTGGAAGTTTCTTCTTTATATGCCAAATGAAAACTGTTTTTATTTTGTCTATCTCCTTGTTTGTTTGTTTTTTAATTGCTTTTGAATGCAAAAGATTGTCCTCCTGCCCTAGCCAGTTTGGCTCCATGAATGAGCGTAGGCCTGTGGACCAAAGGGTCCCGGGTTCGATTCCGGTCAAGGGTACGTACCTTGGTTGCAGGCTTCTCCCCGGCCCTGGCCAGGGCTCCTGCAAGAGCCAATCAATCAATGTGTTTCTCTATGTCTTTCCCTCTCTCTCCCACTCTCCCTAAAAATCAATGGAAAAATATCCTTGGGTGAGGATTAACAAACACACACACACACACACACACACACACACACGAAAAGATTGTCCTCCCCTTGCAAATTAAAGAAGAAATAAATTCATATCTCAGTTTAGGTAAATCATTTTTTAAACTCATATTTTGAAATTAATATAGTGGGGAAATAGGATTGTCAAAAGAAAATGAGAACATTAGAGAAGTTTTTAGTTCTAGAAATGTAAGATGATATTAGTAGAAATATAAATATTAACACAGGTGATAATCCCTGAATGTTTTTCCTTCAGAAAACGATTTGAACAGCAGCAAAAGCTCTTAGAAGAAGAAAGAAAAAGGCGCCAGTTTGAAGAGCAGAAGCAAAAGCTCAGACTTCTGAGTAGCGTGAAACCTAAGGTAATATAGTCTGCCACCCCTCCACCACACATACACAGCCTGCATGTGCTGCCTCTACTCATTCAGTGAATTTTGCCATGTAGCAGCCCAACCTGAGGCTGTGGTTGATTCATTTTAGTTTCATTTAGTCCAAAAGTGAAGGATTTTTCTTCTGTAAAGACACTATATTGTTAAGGGAAATGAGATATCAGCCAGTTTTCTCAGTCTTCTTTACTACCACTATAATGTTTGTAGTCTTTTCTAGTGAAGCATTAATACAGAGTATTAATATATTAATATAACATAACAACTGAATCATAAGGTATTTATAAATAGGCCTTTTAATTTAGAGTATTGTTTTATGTCTTTGTTTTATACACTTATCAATCGTCTGACTTGGAGAATTCAGTATCAGAAGTATGTGATAATACTGGCAACAGACTAATATCTGTACTTCTTTTTAACTTTGGGAGTATTTAGGATGAAGTGAGAGATGAGCAAAGAAATATACATACATTTATTATCTCTTAGATAGGAGAGAAGAGTAGAGATGATGCTTTGGAAGCCATAAAAGGAAACTTAGATGGGTTTTCCAGAGATGCTAAGATGCACCCTACTCCAGCAACGCACCCTAAGAAACCAGGTATTTTAATTTAAAGTGTTCTTTTGTCGGAAGATGACTTATAGTCCATGTGTTTTATTGGCCATTACGTGTGTATGAAGAGCTAATGCTGAACTCTTCCTTCAAGCTAAGTACAGATTTGGATGTCTTAAAATTTACAATAGGTTAAGTGTTCTGATCTGCATAACAATCTTAGGAGGAAAACCCCCTCTCTTTCTAGTAAATGTCAGTATGACAACTTTACTTGTAAATCTTCTGTGTATATGAGTATGTTAACATTAGTAAAATGCATTCACTCAAAGCAAATGTAATAAAGTAGTTTATTGCTTTCTCATTATTTTAAAATAATTTTGCTTTTTATGAGCTAGTTTGGATTTTATTCAGTGTGATTAAACTTTGAAAATTGTACCTGCCCCCTTTTTAAAAAGTCACGGGTTTAATAATGCTCCTCATGGAATTTTAGTTTCTTTAATGTATTTCTTTGTTGTTTTTATTATCATTTATCATCAGATAAGCAAAACAGTGCCTATTTAGAACAGGATAAAGGGAAAGTTGTCCACCAGTACTGATCTGAGAACCCAAATTGAGATCTTAAATCCACATTGTCAGTAACCATTATTAAAAAAGACTGTCCTGACTTCAGTAAATGTGAAAGCAATTCAAAGTAGTTAAAAATATGGCAATAATAATATTGTTAATGAGCCTCATATTAAATATACGTAGTCCCTGTTAGAGAAGGTTTATTACAAGAGTGATTCTCACATTTAACAGTAAAAAGCCATAGTGATGTTAGTATTCTTTAGAGCTAAAGAAAATATAGTCCTCAATCAAGATTTCCTTTCTTAAATTGACTGTTGAGTTGTTTGACTCAGCACTTTATGGTGTCCCAATTTTGAGGCTTTTCACAAGAAAATATCACCTTGGCAATGTGTTTAATGTTCTTGTTGTCATAATTTTCACTAGAGGCCTGGTGCACGAAATTCATACACTTGGGGGAGGGTCCCTCAGCCCGGCCTGCACCCTCTTGCAGTCTGGGAGCCCTCGGGGGATGTCTGACTGTCAGCTTAGGTGGGCCTAAGCCGACATTCGGACATCCTTAGCTCTGCTGCGGAAGCCCAGCTTCTGGCTGAGCGATGCTCCTCTTGTGGGAGCGTACTGAC
Source organism: Myotis brandtii (assembly GCF_000412655.1). Taxonomy (NCBI): domain Eukaryota; kingdom Metazoa; phylum Chordata; class Mammalia; order Chiroptera; family Vespertilionidae; genus Myotis; species Myotis brandtii. The sequence continues at coordinate 192,817 of NW_005354174.1, forward strand.
CACCAGGGGGCAGCTCCTGCATTGAGTGTCTTCCCCCTGGTGGTCACTGCGCATCATAGTGACCAGTTGTTCCACCGTTTGGTCAATTTGCATATTAGCCTTTTATTATATAGGATCCTTCACATGGTTACTTTACTGAAAAGTGAACTATTCAAAATGTATGGGTTAGACCTGCTATTTCAAAAATTATAAGTATGTATCATACATTGTTTCTTACTGACATAATGAATTTTAATCAGAGTCTATGTCTGCCCAAAATGTGTTCAGCAGCATTTGGTGGGTTTTCATATTTCTGGTATATATTAGTTTGAAAGCATATTATCCAGATAAACAGATCACTTGAGTTTCAAAAGTAATCACCACTTTGATGTAAATTATTAGTGGTCACGGGGAAAAATTAGTACTAACTTAATAAAAGAAGAAAAGAAATTTTAACTTTTATATTTTTCTCTTTTTGAGTCAAATGTAAAATAGCTATAAATCTCTTTTTAAAAAAACAAAAAAATTGTGTAGTAATAGACATCAAAGTGTTTTGCATTCATTATAAAATTCCATTTGACTGTTAATTACATGTTATTTCTTGTTCATGTGTACTATTCATGTTTCAGTATATTCTTTTGGAATTGTACTACATCTTAATTTCTTTCTCCCTTTTGATTTTCATTTCTGTGTGTTTCGTTACCATTTTCCATTTTGCAGATTATCCCACATCATCTCATTCTAAAACTGTCTCCCCATCACCTGCCTTTCTTGATGAAGAAGAATTCAGTGACTTTATGCAGGGGCCTGTTGAACTTCCCACATGTGGGCCTTCTTCCACTTCCCAGCCTTTTCAGTCTTTCCATCCCACCACCCCACTTGGCCAGTTGCATACACAGAAGGCTGGAGCACAGCCTCTCCCTCCAGGTCAGATTCCAGTGTCTTTTGCCTTACATGGTGTCCCTGGACAAATTCCTTATTTCTCTACTGCTTCAGCCTCATACAATGTACAGAGAGCAGGTAACTCTTAGCATATTAATGAAAGTATTTTTAAGATAATCTAGGCTTATTTCTTTCTTTTATATAAGTTGAATAATACAGTGATGTTGGCAAAGAAACATGTACCTGAATATATGAGTACTATTGAAATCGTCAAAATAAGAATCTAGATTTTTTAATTCTGGGGGCCTCACTTTCCAGAAAAGTGATTTAAAACTTTTGCTCTTAAATTAGGCACTATTTAAACCACCTTAGAATTTTAAGAACAAACCGATTTCTTCATAAGATTACTCTTATTTGGGAAAATCACTAATATCATTTTCTTAAGAGTAATGAGCCAGGGAAAGCTGCTTTAGAAAGTGCTCTAATTCAGTTTCTTCATTTGCTGTCCTCGGGCAAATCTTTTAACACTTGTGAAATAATGGGGGTTGGGACAGTTATACACCATGGCGTGAGACATAGAGTAGTGCTGAGAGGGATCTTAGCTGAGATGTACTGAGTCCACACTTTGTCACTTAACAGAGGAGAAACAGACCCAGAGGTGATGTTACTGGCCAGGGGTCTCACCAGTGGTTAGTGGAAGTGTCCATATCGTGTGTAGGTCACCAGACTTCCAAGGTAGTACTACTCCTTCCACTATACCGTTCTATCTGCTGCCTCAGAGAATGCTTGAGAATCAAAGTAGATTTAAAATCTAAGTCTCTCAATTTCTATACAATTGTGTAGTGATCGAATTATTTAGAAATTTACATTGTATGTGGCAGGATCTTCCCTTAAGAATCTGGGGATGGAAATGAATGATTGAAAAAATTAGAAATTTGCAGTTATATACAAATAATCCTTCATGCTGTTTGTTTAGGCCCTTCTTTGGAGGAGAAGCTCCTAGTAGCTTGTGATATAAGTACATCTGAGCAGGAACAAATTAAATTAAATACTTCTGAGGTTGGGCACAGAGCCCAAGGCCCAGGTTCCAGTAAGAACCATCTTAGTTTAACGGCCAATATCAGGGGTGCTGTGGATGGACGTGTAAGTGGTACCACTACTGCAGAGGCAAAAAAGACTTCAGACCAAAACCTGCCCATTGAAGAGAGTGGTGAGCTCATGAAATATTTAGCAAAAAGTTTATTTAACCAAATGCTGCTCAAATGCTAACACCTTAAGCATTAATCTTAAAATGAATGTTGCTTGATTTTGCTAATCAAAATTTTGCTTAAAATATGTTTAATGCATTTCTTTCTCCAATTAACCCCTACGATTTTGCTCTGAATTCTTTCAATATACTGTTACTCCTTTTAAAAATTTTAAATCAGAATCATTCCTGAAATTTCTTTTATAAAAACTCTTCATTCTCCTTCTTGCACTTTGTGGTGTTCTATAAAGGTTGAAAGGTTAAAATTTAACTGGAAAAGTCACCAATGAGAATATAGTTTTGCTTCTATGAAGTAAATCAGACACACTGCTCCCTAAAAGGTCAAATTTTTACAAACTCAGCTTGCAGAGATGAATTAGAATGTGGGCAACCCAGGAGGTAAACTTTTGGAGGGTATTTCACTGGACAAAATAAACAAAAATCCTATGCATCTAAGGCAGCAGTGTCATGTTCAGGTAAAAAATACAGGCTTTGTAAAGAAACATAAAAAGCTGTAAAGCTTAGGCAACCACATTTTTTTTTTAACATATAAAAATTTAAACCACTGATTTTTGTGTGTTTTTTTCCCTTTAATTTGTAATACACGTGAAATGGTGCAAGCCTCATATGATTCAGAATATTGATTTGGTATATCTTAGGTTTCTTTTTCAATAGACTCTTTAGGACATAGTTAATGTGTTAGGAGTTGTTTAGAAACCAAATATTTTAGTTGTATTGGTGACTTTTTTTTTTAGTGTCTCCAGCCTGTGCTCTTTTTATAAAAAAACTATGACTCTATGTGATTCCCCCATCTTCTTCATGGACTGTTATATAGATTAGGTAATGTTCCTTATCTTCTAGGTGTAGGTGTATTTCCCTCACAAGATCCTGTTCAGCCCAGAATGCCTCCTTGGATTTACAATGAAAGTTTGGTTCCAGGTAATAAAAGCTTCTTTGTCCAGGATTCCCATCTGGATATTTTGCTTTAAATGTTGTAAATGTAACTGTAAGTAGTTACTGTTGTGGTTACAAAGTATGCAGAAGGAATTGTAACTTTTTTCTTATTTTTTTTCTGAAAGACTTCAGAAAATTAAATAGATCTAATGTTTCTTAAGGCTGCTTTATATATGAAGTAACTATATATCTGAAGGAGAAATGTTTTGCTTATGTTTTATTGACCATCATATACTTTTAATTCTAAAAACTTTTTGATTTATCATGCTCTAGAAGAAGTGATCAAACATTTATTTTATAGATTATTAATAACTATAAAGAATAGTACTAATATGTGTGATGCAATTTTCTGAATTCTTGGTGATTAGTTTATATTTAAAAAAATATTCCTATGACATTTTTATCGTGTGGTAGTATCTGAAATAAAAAGACCAAGTGGCATCTTTTTCTACACTAGAAGATGTTTACTTTTTTCTTTAAAATGTTATTACTGTTGAGCCAAAAAAGAAATTTACTAAAGTGCACATTTTGTGATACTATTCAGTTGATACAAAGAATAGGTCTGTTTAAGCCATGGTTGATGTGCATAATGACTATTATAGCAGAATGTTAATCAAGCTTAATAAATTGTAACTTATTAAATTTGTTCTACTTTGCCAACCCCTTGTAAACTAAAAGGTAGCTTTCATCAGATCTTTAGTGTTGTAGAATGGTTATAGATTGAAGTTGTTATACACTTGATTAAATAAAACTCATGCAAGATCCTGATAGCTGAACTTCTTTTTACATCATAATCACAAATTGAAAGGCTAATTTCCCAAACCAAATGGTACTTTAGTTGTACATAAAAACAATAGGTTTTCTTCCACCTGCCCATTAGACAGTTTGCATCTTTTCCTCTCCGTCTTCAAGCCAAACAAACAAACAAAATTTGGACTTGGTATATTTTGGAGTTACATCCATTTTCTGCCAGCTTGTTTTCTTCCTTTCTCCTTCTTCCAAACATACATGTACACATAATTTCTTAGCCAAAGTATGTGTTGTCATGGCTGGGCTATTAATCTGCAACCCATAGTTAAATCATAGATGTAAAATTTTTGCTTTAAACATTTTTCCCTATCTACCTTAGCCCTATCCACTTTCATCCCCCAAAACTCCTCCAACGAGGGTTGCCAGATTTAGCAAATAGGCATACAGAACATCCAGTTAAATTTGAATTTCAAATAAACAGTAAAGAATTATTTAGTATACGGTAAGTATGTCCCATGCAATATTGGTATCCTGTATGTTTTATGTCAACCCTTTCTCAAACAGCCTTTCTCACTTTGTCCTTTGGAAACCCTGTTTTATTGTGGAAATGTCCCCAAATAGTCCCTTTCTTTTTTCTGCTTCCTTGCCTTAACTAAAACTGTATTTTTCTCTGACGGCTATATTCCATAGCACCTTACCCATTGATGTTTTTTCTCACTGCCTCTAATTCATCGGGACAGGGAAAAGGTGGTATTGGTATAATTCCCCCTTCCAACCGCTGTTTTCAAACTATTCCCACCATCATTATTCTACAACTTCTCTTTTAAAGTCCACCTCCATTTATTGTTGTTATTACCTTCTACTAAATTATAAGACATTTTCTTACCCTTAGTCCCAAATCTTCATCTTTAGGACCAAGCTCCAACCTCTCTTCTAAGCACCAGACCTTAATTATCTGCTGGATATTTCCACTTGAATATCTTTACAGCGGTTCAAACCCTGACATGGCTTTAGTTCTATTAAAGCAGTTTGACTTAAGATGAGTCTCCTATAAGCTACATTGACAACAAAAAAGATCAATCAGTGGTAATATATTTACGTTTGTAATCTGGTCTTTCCTTTAATAGATGTCTATAAGAAAATCTTAGAAACCACCATGACTCCAACTGGAATAGATACTGCAAAACTTTATCCCATTCTGATGTCATCTGGACTTCCCAGGGAAACTCTTGGACAGATATGGGCCTTAGCTAATCGAACTACACCTGGCAAACTTACTAAAGAAGAACTTTATACTGTTCTCGCCATGATAGCAGTAACACAGGTAGACATTGTTTAAGTTAGATCAAATAATTTTTCAATATAAATTGGAAGAATATGAATCCTTTGTGATTACAACCTCGTAGCATTCTTTGTACATTAAAATTTAAATTATTTTCAAGATATAGTACTTCAAAAAATGTATAGTTTATATGAAGCACATACTAGAAAAATATTCCTTTGTTTAAAAACTATTTAATATATTAACATCTTCTGACCTATCTCTCTTTTGAACTTGAAAGTTAATAATAGATGAAGTTTCTCTCTGTCCTTTGAAGTGCTTGTTTAAAATTCCTTAGATATAAAGTAGTTTCCATCTGATAGTAATTTCTCTTATATTACAAAGCCATTTATAACATATCTAATCCTGATTTGATTATAGTAAACTAACCAGACTTGTCAGAGAGTGAAAATGTCAGAATTGATACATGTTGGCCATTTCTTTGCTAAATATTAGATTTGCATTAACCTTATAATTTATTTTCTTGTATCAAATTCATGAGTTTTGGGAGAGTTAGGAGTGGAATCATACCAATGCTACAGATTTTACATTTTGGTCTGTCTTTGCCAGATTTAGGTTGTATGTGGTTTATAATCCGCTAAAATGTTTTCATTTTCTTCCTGTGTAGAGGGGTGTTCCTGCCATGAGTCCTGATGCTTTAAACCAGTTTCCAGCGGCTCCTGTTCCAACTTTAAGTGGCTTTCCTATGACTTTGCCTACTGCAGTGAGTCAGCCAACTGGAATGCCTTCAGGTCCTGCAGGCTCCATGCCCCTCAACCTTGGGCAGCCAGTCATGGGCATTAACCTTGTTGGGCCAGCCCAGGCTTCCAGTGGCTTCATGCCAACTTACCCTGCAAATCAGGTAAATGGAGAAACTGCATATTCCCAATAACCTCTGAAAGGAATCTGGGCAATGTTTTTTTCCAGAGATGCAGAGAGGATTGATGGATTATGATGGACTCTGGAGGTGAAGATTAAACAAAACAATACAAAATTTAAGTTATCATTATTTAAAAAACATGAAGCAATTCGTTAAGCCTTAAGATACTTGAATTTTGGCTAAAAGTTTATAGTTCTTTATACCATATACTTTTTTTTTTATACCATATACATTTTAAACCTCAAGCCTAATAAAGTTAACTAAATTCTTAGGCTGTTAAACCTGAAATTAAAATAATTCAGTTTATTTTTCATTTCTCAGATTAGTAAGAAATTTAAAAACAATATTTAGTATAAGTAAAAATGTAGGGGAAAGCCCTAACTGGTTTGGCTCAGTGAATAGAGCGTCGGCCTGCGGACTGAAGGGTCCCAGGTTCAATTCTGGTCAGGGGCATGTACCTTGGTTGCGGGCACATCCCCAGTAGGGGGTGTGCAGGAGGCAGCTGATCAATGTTTCTCTCTCATTGATGTTTCTAACTCTCTATCCCTCTCCCTTCCTCTCTGTAAAAAATCAATAAAATATTTTTTTAAATGTAGGGAAAAGGGACTATTGATACAGTCTTTTTGGCATGTGGGTTTGTTAATAGCTCCCAAGTTTCTAAATGTCTGTATCTTCTGACCTACACAGTCTTGCTGTTAGGAATCTATCTCACAGAAAGAGTAACTCAAATTAGCACAGATACAAAAATGATATTTGTTATAACATTGTTAGCATAAAAAATTAGAAATGGCTAAATGTCCCTCAGGAAAAGAAAGGTTACATAAATTTTGGTTCATTCATACAGTGGTAAACTGTTTGATCATTAAAATTAATTAAGATAGAACTGTATGTACTGCATTGAAAAGATGTCCATTTCATACAATTACATTTTTTAAAGTGAAGAATATAAGTTCATTTTTTATAAAGCAAATGAACTGTTTATAATAAGCTTATATCACTTTTTAAAATTTACAAACACGTACAGAATGTTTTTTAAAGATGACAGGTTCTTAGTAATCTGTTAAGTGATTTAGCTGTTTAAAAATTATATAGCTGGTTTGGCTCAGTGGATAGAGCGTTGGCCTGTGGACTGAATGATCCCAGGTTTGATTCCAGTCAAGGGCATGTTCTTGGGTTTCGGTCTTGATCCCCAGTAGGGGGCGTGCAGGAGGCAGCCGATCAATGATTCTCTTTCATCGATGTTTCTATCTCTCCTTCCCTTCCTCTCTGAAATCAATAAAAATATATTTTAAAAATTTATATAGTTTATCTTTTTAAATCAGTCTTTTACGACTTGTACATTAGAGTATCTAATTTTTTAGACAAGATTCCTCCCTTAAGCACTGGAGTTGATGTTGTATCTGAAGGGTGTTCTTCTAAAATTAGGTAGTTGTAACTGAATGCACAGATTAAAAAGATAGTCTTTGAGATTGACATTTGGAGATTTGTTATTTACTATTTTACCAGTTTAATGCTCTCTCTTTAAATGTCCTCATAAACCTAGGTGGTAAAACCAGAAGAAGACGACTTCCAAGATTTTCAAGATGCTTCTAAGTCAGGATCCCTTGATGACTCTTTCAGTGATTTCCAAGAGTTGCCTGCTTCTTCAAAATCAAATAATTCCCAGCATGGAAACAGGTACAAAAGAGTTGATTATAGTTAACATTGTATTTAATAGTTGAGAAAGAGACATCCACAATGAGAAACCTAAGTGTAAGTAAGAGAATTAAGACTCTTCACTCTCATGGTTTTTCTGATTAATCTCTCCTTATTCATAGTTTTACTCTTCAAACTTTTGTCCGCATTGTCCACATTAAACTTCATCCCCTACCATTTCTTCCTGGCACACACCTGCTTGGCTATATTTTATTTGCCTGTGCTAAACCTGATTTATTATAGCTGAGTGCATCTGTGCAGTGAGGACTTCATGTTCTTGTGTTATGACCAGGTCTTCAACTGCTGAAAAGTTTTTTAGCCTGGAGCACATCATTTGATATTTTTGCAATAAATATAATGTTGATTTTCTATAGAAATCATAATTCAGAAGATTAAATATGATTATTCACGTCTCATACTTAAGTTGAAATTAATGACTGTTAAGCCTTCGCATTTCTCTTTGTTTGCATAGAGACAATTGCACAAACATATCTCTAATGTTTTATGTGCTAGCTTAACTTTTAGGTACAGTAACTGATTCAGTATGTTCTCAACACCATTCCAACATTTTGAAAAAGTATTTAGATACTTCTTCCACAGAGTGGAACATACCAGAATTTGATTAAGCAGTATGAATTTCTTCAGGGTTTTTTTTTGACACTTGTTTTTGTCAGGATACATATTCCATTTCTCTTATGTTTCTATTTGTGCAATTCCATTCATCTTTTCCCTTTTAATTGATTATCTCTTAGTCAACATTTATTGCATATGCACTGTAACAAGAACTGAGAGATAATAGGCATTATAATTACAAATTAGGGGAAGAATTATTCTGATTTTAGGAATATATCTAACACATGTAAATGACATATAGGAAAAAATATATGAGGGTTGTGACTGCAAAGGACTAGGATTTCCAAGCCCACTACACCAGCATATGTGTTATTAACCTGATAGACACAGAATAATATTTCTTTCTCATTTCTCTTCCTTTGAACAAAGTGTTCTACTGCTATCTGAAACATACCTGAATGACCCAAGGCATCTCAAAGCATCTGCATAAAATTAAATTTATTGTTTTCCTAGATAAAGCTAAATAAAAAATTGTTAACTCATCATTTTCTTCTTTGGTAACTCATGTCACCATATTCAGTCACCAAATCAGAAACATGTTATTTATTTTTGGCTCCCTCCTCTCTCCTTTACCACTATCAACTTTGTCAGCTCCCCTTGTCATGGAAAAGGGCATGTGTGATCTTGCTCATGCCTACTCTCAACTACTGCCGTTTCCCCACAGCTCATACTGCAGCCATGCCAACATGACTTCAGATTCCCCATGCTCTTTCCAGCTTCTGACCTTTTACATTCCATTTCCTTTAATCTGAAATTATTTCCATCGTTAATTCTAATTCCATTTCAGAAATTGATTTAATATAGGAAATTTTTACTAACCTTTTTGGATTAATCACTGCTACCAAGATGAGTTAAGAGCCTCTCTGTCTCCCCTGTCAAGGTGTACCTTATGATATCTGTGCCCTAATTATAATTACTGGGTTACCTGACTGTTTCCTTCAATAGGCTGTAAGTACCTGAAGACAATATTTCATGTCTACATATATAATACTTAGACTATGATTTGTAGTTTATTAAGGTTTGATGGATGATTATATTATATTGTAATGTGAAAGTCATAGACTAAAGTCTATCAAATTGGTGGTTCATTCCTCTGGGAGAAAAAACCTCTCATTAGATGAAATTAAAATTGGGGTGTAGAAAGTTTTAAGATGGTGGCTAGACCTGAGATATGTGGGGTATTAGCAGTTTTGTGTGGCATTATCTCCACATCATAGTTGACTTTCATACACAGCCATTCTTTGCAGATTTTTCTTATTCAGTTCTGATTTGACTTTCCTTGCATGAAAACATTTTGCTCATGTCTAAGAATCCATGATCGTTGTTTACTTATTCATTCAGAAACATTTACTTATCATCTGCTATATGCTAGACATTAGGGTAAGCACTAGAGATAATAAAGAAGCAAAAAACACAGTTGTTGCTCTCAAGAAGCCTAGTTTTATCTGGGTATTTATATTAACTGATAAAACTGTCTTAGAATTAGTCCTTAAATGTGTGTGTGTGCATATATAATGAACTCCCTAGTTTATGATAATCTGTATTCCATATGGTGAGTTTATTCTTAAAGAATATTTGTTAAATCACAATATGAATAGCTAAGCCTAGGTGAGACCACTTTGGGTGGTATTTTTAAGCAGAAAATGGGCATTTTTTTTTTTTTTTTTTGTCAGAGAACATAAAAAGGAAAGGAAAGTGTTAGAAGTAGGCTGGAGTGGAGAGTATTGTTAGTGGGGGAACAGCAGGGGAGGGAATGACATTAGTTAAGGGCTGCACCAACTGTGGGATGACATGATTTATGGCATAATCTGTAAAACATTTTAGAACTAAGAAGTGGCATGATGAAAGTGATTTTTGCTGCTGTGTGTGGGATTAATTCAGCTGCCATGATAATCCTGTTGTGAGATGATGAGAGGTACTCTGGTTTAGAGTTCCAGATACTGAAAAGTGTGTATCTGAGTAATTGGTTGGACTCCATGTTGAACTGGATGTCAAAGTCAAAGGAGAAATGATCCTGAAGCTGGTGTGAAAGGGAATCTGGAAGACAGCAACATCATTCATTTATCCATTCAGAAAAAGCTTTGTGTCTGTCAGGCACTGGGGAGCCTAGTATAATAAACAAGACAAATATAGGGCACTGATGCTAGAATAAGATTAAGGTGTAGAGGTTATGAGTTGCTTAGTTTTATTTTGCTTTTTAAATGGGTGTATTTAGCAGGGTGAGCAAATAAGTAAAATCATCTACCACAGCCATATTGGAGTGATTGTAAAGCATAAATGGAATTTTATTTTGTTTAGTTCAGTCAGCAGTACTTCATTATCCTGAAGATCCTCACTATTTTTTTTTCTAATTCTGAAAATAAATTTTAAAGTAATAATATTAATTAACTGTCACATTTAATAGAAGACTTTAAAAGACCATAGCTAAAGTTACAGGTCATGAAAAACTAATAGAGCATTCAACTTTGTGTTTTATTCCTAAGGCATTAATTTACCTTTATTCCTGTGTAACATTCTGTTCAATGAGTTGTAGTTTAATTACTTATGGAATTTTTAAAAACTCACCTATAACATATAGCTGATGACCTATTTATCAAGATCAAATATGTAGCAGCTGTTTGGTAGTGAATGTGAAATTATAATATTTTATAGCACTAAGCCCTAAAGCACTGTGGATCCCCATTAATGTGTGTGTGCAAGAGCTGGGTTTCTTACTTTGCTTGGAGGCCACTGATAAGAAGATTTAAATGACTGTGGAAAGGTTTTTGCTCCAGGGCAGAGAACTCAATAGAAATCCATTTATATAACTTGCAGTGTGTTATTGAGTGACACAAACTAGTGGTGGAATATAATCATTCATATGTAAAGGTTGTTCTTCCTGGGAGCTGCCTGTGTTTGATAAGAGGGGGAAAAGAAAGCAGTGCTTTTCTAGTATGTGTTAAACTGGTCCAAGAATTGCCCACATAGATACTACTCGTTACACTATTTTTCCATCCAGGGAGAAATGTGTCCACAGGCAAAAGTATCTTTATCTAATTTTGAAGTGATTGTTGTTTTACTACAAAGATAGCTACTGGAACTGCTGATGTTATCCTAGCAAAAAATGCAAATAACTCTATCGCTGCTATCAGATGTGTAAACTGCTGTCAGTAAGCAACGCCAGGAAGCAGCAGCATGATCAAAAGAGGAACAATTTACATCTTGGCTTGAACAGCATTTCATAAATATATTTTTATCTCAACTACTAGAGGCCCAGTGCACGAAATTCGTGCATGGGGGGCGGTCCCCTCAGCCCAGCCTGCACCCTCAACAATCCAGGACCCCTTGGGGGATGTCCGACTGCCAATAGGGCCTAAACCAGCAGTTGGACATCCTTCTCACAATTGTGGACCACTGGCTCCTAATCGCTCACCTGCCTGCCTGCCTGGTCACCCCTCACTGCCCCTCCCGCTGGCCTGATTGCCCTTCACTGCCTCTGCGTGCCAGCCTGATTTCCCCTAACTGCCCCCCTTGCTGGCTGGTCGCCCCCAAGTGCCCCCCGCCCCCGCTGGCCTGGTCACCCCACGCGGCCTGCTGTTTAGTTGTTTGGTCGTCCCTCACTACCCCCCTGCTGGCCTGGTCTTAGGCAGCCATCTTGTGAGGGCATGAGGGTTAATTTGCATATTACCTCTTTATTATATAGGATTCCACCTCTACATTTTGGAGAATAATTAATATTAAGATTCCCATAATTTACTTTAAAATATTGGGTATACTTATTTGGAGCAATTCACTTTTATGGACCTAAAAGTTAAAATTGCAGTAGGTCGTCATTCTATGATAATCTATTTCCAGTGCCATTCCAGTTGTTTTTATGGCTTAAAGATGTGATTAGATGGTCAGTGTGGATCCAAAAATAATCAAGAGGAAAATTATTGGTTGGGTGTTGTTTCAATATATTTTTTCAAGAAGGATGTTTTTAATCATTTGTAGCATATCTATATTTTTAACTTTTAAAGCAGGGAGCCATGTGTTTTAGTTAGGTACCTACTTGCCATTTTAATTCTAAGCTCCTACTGGAGAAGGAAAGGATTTAGTGTTCTAGTCATTAAGCAGTATTTTTTCCCTTTCAGTGCCCCTTTGTTGATACCACTTTCTGGAACTAAAGCATCAGCTTCAATGGATAAATATGCTGTGTTTAAAGGGATTGCAGCTGACAAGTCCTCTGAAAATACTGTCCCATTTGGAGGTAAAAATAGTTTGTGAATTCATAAACCTGTGAATGTAAATCTTTGTTTATAGTGGTGGCCTTTTTAAAAATATATATATTTTATTGATTTCAGAGAGGAAGGGGGGGGAGAGATTGAGAGAGAGAGAGAGAGAGAGAGAGAGAGAGAGAGAGAAACACCAGTGATGAGAAACAATCATTGACCGGCTGTCTCCCGAGCACACCCCCCGCCCCCCCGCCGCCACCCCCACACACAAGAGATTGAGCCCGCAACCCAGGCATGTGCCCTGATCAGGAATCGAACTATGGCCTCCTGGTTCATAGGTCGATGCTCAACCACTGAGCCACGCTGGCCGAGCCTTAGTGGTGGCTTTTTATGGTAAATGTGTAAAACGCCTATACCACGTGTTAAGTATGTTTGGCTAACCCAATCTGCCTTATTTTCTTGAGTTGTGATCTCAAGGTTGCTAACCTACTTGAGTTTCTGTCTTTTTAATCATAGAGTCTGGTGATAAATACAGTGCTTTCAGAGAACTTGAACAGACAGCAGAGAGTAAATCTTCAGGTAAGTTTTGGATTCCTTAAATGAATAAATTGTTTCAATTTCTAATAAAAGATCTTTGAACGTTCTTTTTTTTTTTAATATTTTTTATTGATTTTTTTACAGAGAGGAAGGGA
>NW_005354174.1:206074-210751 GCF_000412655.1 Myotis brandtii
AAGGTACATGCCCTTGACAGGAATCGAACCTGGGACCCTTGAGTCCGCAGGCTGACGCTCTATCCACTGAGCCAAACCGGTTAGGGCTGAATGTTCTTTCAATGACATTTCTGAATGCCTTTATTGTGTATGGGTTGTTTTTTCCTTTTTTTTTTTTTCCCCTGTGTGTCTGGAAATTATAAGGAAGCAAAATGTGGTTCAGTTATTGGAAATTATTTTCTAAAATTTAGGGAAAACCCCAAATCAATGCAGTTTCCTCTAAAGATAGTGCATTTCCTTTCTCCAGAAGCTGTCAAGCCATGTTAGAATCCTGTATCAAATGGAGGGCTCTGACCACTTTTGGTTATTTTAATGTCCCACAAGACTTAAACTGTGCACTGTATAGAAGGCAGCAACCAGTCTTTTACTTTTCAAGATTTTCAAAATTGGTTATAATTTAATAAAATGAAATGAAAGGGCTTTCTGTGCATATGTGGTCTCCATGTCTGATAGAAGGGTTAAGTAGAGTAGAAAGGAATATAGAATGATATGCCCTGGTGGGGTGGCTCAGTTGGTTGGAGCATTGTCCCATACACCAAAAGGTTGCAGGTTCGATTCCTGGTCAGGGCACATACCTAGGTTGTGGGTTTGATTCTCTGTCGGGGTGCATACAGAAGGCATCTTATTGATGTTTCTCTCTCACACCAATGTTTTTCCCTCCCTCCCTCTTTTTCCCTCCCCACTTCCTCTCTTAAATCAATAAACATATCCAGTAAACATATCCTCTGGTGAGGGTAAAAAACAACAACAGTAAAATGATAATGTGAGAGCCATATATGTAAAGGGTAAAAGTTAGGTTTGTGATTAAATTCTACTGTAAACCTGATATGTTGGGTTTAGATAATCTATATGCCAACTTATGTCCTTCAAAGCTTAACTGTGCATGCTATGAAATTTGTATACTCTGTTGAGGATTTTTTCCTGGGAACAGTACCACATCTCCTTTTTTGTACTGAATGCACAAATTTGGAATATCCTTCAACAATCACTTGTTCTCACCCTTCTGCCTAGGGCAGTGGTTGCCAACCTTTCGGACCTCACGGATGGTCCGTGGACCACCGGTTGGTGACCGCTGACCTAGGGGATGGGAGGAGAATATAGGAAAGGTTAGTGAGTATATATGAAAGTTAGAGTAGAAAGTTGTACTGCTTAAATATCTAAAAAGGGAATCTCACCTTTTCTAAAAATACTCAGTCCCTGACAATTCTTATATGCTAGAAAGGTTCCCTTGTGTTTCAGCCAAGCCTTTAGGATGTAATAACTATGTCTTCCTCCTTGCCTGTATTAGATACTAGGAGTACAAACATAAGCCCTAGAGGAGCTTTTGGCTTGTTAATTTGTCATTTACTCCTAGCAATGCTTTCATCAACTCCTGGGCCAAGGCAAGTGTGGAGTAAAGAGCATGGTTTAGTACCAGGGGTCTTTGTATAGTATGGTATTAATGATCGAGTGTATGTATGTTATTTCTGGGAAAGACAATGGTGCCACCTAAATGTCCTTAGTCCTGCTTTTATGACACTTTATTAACAGAATTCTAGATTGTTGTTGCCATTTTTGTATACTTGGCTTTCATTCCTTTCTTAACTTTAACTCTATGGCCTTCCAAGCAGAAATGCCAACTTTGTTCATTTTAGGACATATTTTATTCTACTTGCATTAAAAATACATTGGCCTTACAAAGTATGTGAATATCTTAGAATTTATGAAGACTCTTATGGTATTCTGTTCAGAGCTGTGGGTTTGTTAGGTTACTAAATGACAGAGTTTAATAATATTTCCTTTTTTCTACCCTACAGTTTAAAACATAATTAAAGTTAATGAGGAAAATATTTTATGTAGCTAAGTGACACTGAAGTTTTAATAAAAAGTGGTCTCTTTTGAAATGTTTTTAGGGCCTATAAAGTAACAACTAGAGAGGGAAATTTATGAGGATTCAGAAGTTAACTGAAAAGCTACCCATAAAGTAATATGCTTAATAGAACTTCTGATATGCAAACTTCAAATGACTGTAACTAAATTATTTGCCTCCAAAACCCCTTTGTTTTTGAACTTGTAAACCTACCCATTTTCTTTTTTTTCCCCATTTTTATTTCTTTTTAACCTTTTCACTCAGCTTACATTTCTAATGGAAAAGTTTACAATTCATCAGTAAGTTTAGTTTGCTGTGGTTATTTCTTTTTAAAAATGACAAAGCAAAACTTGTCAATTTCACAGATATTTCAAAGCAGCACATCAAAAATTTTGGCTGTGACAAAAATTAGCTGCTTATTACCTTTTCATTTATAGAAATAATGCAAATATTGTCAGTGATATACTTGCCTAACGTACTAGGGTGATTTTTTAAAAAGTTTTACATCTGCTTCTCCTGTCGGTTTGTGAAATTGACTATAGTTTTATTGGTCTTATGTTTTACAAACATAAAATAGAGGAATTCTGAATGTTTTTCCTCTCTTTCTAAAGTTTTCCTAATAATATTAAATAGATTTCTCTGTGTTGATGAATTATGCTGGTGAATTGGTTAAGTAGCTCAGATTAGGAGGAAGCAATCTGCTTCTGTTATTTTCCATGCTTTTTTTATGATATATCAACTTATATATCACTTTACATGCACAATATATTTAAAGCCTGTATTATTTTAATGACAGTTTTAAGAATTGGATTTTAGTTTTAAATACATTTTTATAGTTCATATGCTTTTATATTTTATTTTTAGGGAAAATATAATTTAAAAAGTGGATGAGGAAATTAAAGCTCATATTTTGATTTATAACTCTCTGACACTTATATTTTTATTAAACAGGTGATGTTGGTATAGCTATATTTATATTTGGTTTATCTCTGGTTTTCATTACCTGGTATTACCTAGTGCAGTGGTTCTCAACCTTCCTAATGCTGCGACCCTTTAATACAGTTCCTCATGTTGTGGTGACCCCCAATTTCATTGTTACAAATTGAACATAATTAAAGCATAGTGATTAATCACAAAAACAATATGTAATTATATATGTGTTTTCCAATGGTCTTAGGTGACCCCTGTGAAAGGGTCGTTCGACCCCCAAAGGGGTTGCCACCCACAGGTTGAGAACCGCTGACCTAGTGGATTTTATGGAAGACCTTCAGACACTAATAGAAAACTAAGATCATTTGCATCCCAACCTCATACCTATGAGTGATAACATTACTATGATAATAAAGAATAGAAAACCTAATAAGAATCATGGCTCCAGATTTTTATCAGTATCTTAACTGAGTCTATTTAAATATTTATGAGAAATACATTAGTACAGCGGTTCTCAACCTGTGGGTCGCGACCCCTTTGGCAGTCAAACGACCCTTTCACAGGGGTCGCCTAAGACCATCCTACATATCAGATATTTACATTACGATTCATAACAGTAGCAACATTACAGTTATGAAGTAGCAACAAAAATAATTTTATGGTTGGGTCACAACATGAGGAACTGTATTTAAAGGGCCAGACGATTGAGAACCACTCCGTTAGTACCTATTTTCTCTGACTAAAAAATTAATAAAAAATTCTGTCAGAACCCCATCCTCAGAGTAGCACAGTATAAGTTTAAATCATATCCTTTGAAAGTTTTAATAGTAGAGTTAGTGCGTATTCAAATCCCTTTGAATTTTAATAAATAAGCGGTCAGTGAGATGGCTGATTTTAAAAAAAACCCAAGTACTGACAGGTTTGGATTTGTTAGACAGTATAGGGAGAAGCTGCTTTACAGTGTGCCCTGGGCCAGAATGCTTTGCAAATAAGTAGATACCTTTTCAAAAATTTTCATCAGAGTTGCCTTTAAATTAATGCTTCCGTATACTGGAGCAAGACCACCTAGTATGTCAAGTTAAAGTAGTGTTCATCCTAAGTTTAGATGCAGGGTTGTTTTTTGTTTTTGTTTTTCATAATATCCCATTGGTACCTGTGATATATTTTTCCTGATTGATCACCATGTAACACATTTTATATTTAAAGGGCAATATTTTATTATAACTCTCTTCAGCAACAACTATTTTTTAAATATATTTTTATTGATTTCAGAGAGGAAGGGAGAGGAAGAAAGAGATAGAAACATTAATGATGAGAGAGAATCATTGATCGGCTGCCTCCTGCACACCCCCCACTGGGGATGGAGCCCACAACCCAGGCATGTGCCCTTGACGGGAATCAAACCTGGGACCCTTCAGTCCGAAGGCCGACACTCTATCCACTGAGCCAAACCAGCTAGGGCCAGCAATGACTTTTTATTCTGTGAATACCCTTGGCTGGCCATTCAGTGCGAAAAAGTTCTGCAAGCAGTGCTTTTGGCCAACTGAAGGATCTGGCACCAGGAGACTTCTCTCACTAAAGGGAGCAAATGAAAAGAATACTGTTTGGTGCTCTCGGTTTGATTTTTGTATCACTAGCCTTCAGTGTGGAAACAAATACGTAGTTCCTAAAAGAATATTTGGTACGGTTTAAACTATAGTTAAATTATGTCAGTCCAGTAAGGGAAAACTTTATAAAAGTATGCTTGTCGTATTTTAAAATATATATTTGTATTGATTTCAGAGAGGAAGGGAGAGGGAGAGAGAGAGAGAAACATCAATGATGAGAGAGAATCATTGATTGGCTGCCTCCTGCATACC
>NW_005354174.1:211427-266816 GCF_000412655.1 Myotis brandtii
AGGCCGACACTCTATCCACTGAGCCAAACCAGCTAGGGCCAGCAATGACTTTTTATTCTGTGAATACCCTTGGCTGGCCATTCAGTGCGAAAAAGTTCTGCAAGCAGTGCTTTTGGCCAACTGAAGGATCTGGCACCAGGAGACTTCTCTCACTAAAGGGAGCAAATGAAAAGAATACTGTTTGGTGCTCTCGGTTTGATTTTTGTATCACTAGCCTTCAGTGTGGAAACAAATACGTAGTTCCTAAAAGAATATTTGGTACGGTTTAAACTATAGTTAAATTATGTCAGTCCAGTAAGGGAAAACTTTATAAAAGTATGCTTGTCGTATTTTAAAATATATATTTGTATTGATTTCAGAGAGGAAGGGAGAGGGAGAGAGAGATAGAAACATCAATGATGAGAGAGAATCATTGATTGGCTGCCTCCTGCATACCCCACAATGGGGGATGGAACCCGCAACCCAGGCATGTGCCCTGGCCAGGAATGGAACCATGACCTCCTGGTTCATAGGTTGATGCTCAATCACTGAGCCATGCCAGCCGGCAAAGTATGCTTGTCATTTAATATGCTGTGCATCATATTGTTTTCAACTCTTTCTTATTTCGCTGTTGTTTTTTCTTCCAGGAGAAAACTTTGCAGAATTCAAAGTATGCTTGTCATTTAATATGCTGTGTATCATATTGTTTTCAACTCTTTCTTATTTCACTGTTGTTTTTTCTTCCAGGAGAAAACTTTGCAGAATTCAGATCTGCAGGGACTGATGATGGTTTCACCGATTTTAAAACTGCCGGTAGTATTTCACCCCTAGAGCCACCAACAAAAGACAAAACTTTTCCAGCAGCCTTCCCCTCAGGAGCTATACAACAGAAACAACAAACTCAAGTGAAAAATCCTCTGAACTTAGCAGACTTAGATATGTTTTCCTCAGTTACTTGCAGCAGCGAGAAACCATTGTCTTTTTCAGCCACATTTAGTACATCAAAATCTGTTTCTACACGACCACAGGCAGGACCTGCTGCAGCCACAGCAGCATTGGCATCAACTAAATCTTGTAGTTTGGCTGATGATTTTGGAGAATTCAACCTTTTTGGGGAATATTCTAGTCCAGCATCTGTTGGGGAGCAGGATGACTTTGCAGATTTTATGGCTTTCAGTAATAGCTCTGTTTCATCTGAGCAAAAGACAGATGACAAATATGATGCCCTCAAAGAGGAAGTTAATCCTGTTCCTCTGACCAGCAGCTCGAGCAACACAGTGAAGAGTGGACAGAACTCTGCTGCTGCGTCTACCAAATATGATGTCTTCAAACAGCTTTCTCTGGAAGGATCTGGACTAGGTGACGAACTGAGAGATAACCCTCCTTCAGGAAAAAGTGATGATGATTTTGCCGACTTCCACTCCAATAAATTTTCTTCCATGAACTCAGACAAATCCCTGGGAGAAAAAGCAGTGGCTTTCAGACACACCAAAGAAGACTCTGCTTCAGTGAAGTCCTTGGATCTCCCTTCCATTGGTGGCAGCAGTGTTGGCAAGGAGGACTCTGAAGATGCACTCTCTGTTCAGTTTGACATGAAACTGGCTGATGTGGGAGGAGATCTTAAGCATGTCATGTCTGATAGCTCTTTGGATTTACCAACAGTTAGTGGCCAGCATCCTCCTGCTGCAGGTGAGGAATTGGTGAGATTGCTCTGGTGATGGTGATGTAGATTTCAAAGATGGTTCTGTGGGTGTTGATTTACAGACAGTAAGTCTCTGGCTCTTAACCTTTATGAATTACTAATAACCTCTTAGTTACCAGTCCCCATAAGCAATGTTAAATTTGAATCTAGGGATACTTGGGTATAATGGATACCCTGAATACTATGGAACTTAGATTGGATAAATATTTTTATTTTTGAAATCTAACACCAACTTGGTGTTAGAAGCACATAAAAATCCACTGCTAAATGAACCCCACATTGCCAAAAGTTTTTGTAGAAATTTTTGCAGTGCCAGTAATGTTCCTCTATTTCTGTGAGTGAGGCCAGTGTTTCCCTCTCCTTTTTTCTTCTCTTGGGTATATTTAATAGCTGCCAATATAGTTTTCTGTTTGGTTTACAGAAACTGACTCTTGTTAGGTCAATAAAGTAAGAATGTGTAGCCAGTTGTAGTTTGCCAGGTCCCTAACAAGAGAAAAAGAGGGAAAGTGCTTCTGTATGGATGTCCTGTGTGCCAGGGTCTGGCAAAGAGGAGGGCGTGAGTTAGTGGATTTCAGGTACAGTTTTCAGTGTTAAACTTTATTATTGGAAGTATTAAATTGTAACAGGTCTGTAGATGATAGAATAGGGTAACCTCTCACTTTCTCATAAAATGTTTGAGAATATCTTAAGGGGAGCCCTCTTAAAATTCTGTATGAATTTACATGTACATGCCAGCCGGCAAAGTATGCTTGTCATTTAATATGCTGTGCATCATATTGTTTTCAACTCTTTCTTATTTCGCTGTTGTTTTTTCTTCCAGGAGAAAACTTTGCAGAATTCAGATCTGCAGGAACTGATGATGGTTTCACCGATTTTAAAACTGCCGGTAGTATATCACCCCTAGAGCCACCAACAAAAGACAAAACTTTTCCAGCAGCCTTCCCCTCAGGAGCTATACAACAGAAACAACAAACTCAAGTGAAAAATCCTCTGAACTTAGCAGACTTAGATATGTTTTCCTCAGTTACTTGCAGCAGCGAGAAACCATTGTCTTTTTCAGCCACATTTAGTACATCAAAATCTGTTTCTACACGACCACAGGCAGGACCTGCTGTAGCCACAGCAGCATTGGCATCAACTAAATCTTGTAGTTTGGCTGATGATTTTGGAGAATTCAACCTTTTTGGGGAATATTCTAGTCCAGCATCTGTTGGGGAGCAGGATGACTTTGCAGATTTTATGGCTTTCAGTAATAGCTCTGTTTCATCTGAGCAAAAGACAGATGACAAATATGATGCCCTCAAAGAGGAAGTTAATCCTGTTCCTCTGACCAGCAGCTCGAGCAACACAGTGAAGAGTGGACAGAACTCTGCTGCTGCGTCTACCAAATATGATGTCTTCAAACAGCTTTCTCTGGAAGGATCTGGACTAGGTGACGAACTGAGAGATAACCCTCCTTCAGGAAAAAGTGATGATGATTTTGCCGACTTCCACTCCAATAAATTTTCTTCCATGAACTCAGACAAATCCCTGGGAGAAAAAGCAGTGGCTTTCAGACACACCAAAGAAGACTCTGCTTCAGTGAAGTCCTTGGATCTCCCTTCCATTGGTGGCAGCAGTGTTGGCAAGGAGGACTCTGAAGATGCACTCTCTGTTCAGTTTGACATGAAACTGGCTGATGTGGGAGGAGATCTTAAGCATGTCATGTCTGATAGCTCTTTGGATTTACCAACAGTTAGTGGCCAGCATCCTCCTGCTGCAGGTGAGGAATTGGTGAGATTGCTCTGGTGATGGTGATGTAGATTTCAAAGATGGTTCTGTGGGTGTTGATTTACAGACAGTAAGTCTCTGGCTCTTAACCTTTATGAATTACTAATAACCTCTTAGTTACCAGTCCCCATAAGCAATGTTAAATTTGAATCTAGGGATACTTGGGTATAATGGATACCCTGAATACTATGGAACTTAGATTGGATAAATATTTTTATTTTTGAAATCTAACACCAACTTGGTGTTAGAAGCACATAAAAATCCACTGCTAAATGAACCCCACATTGCCAAAAGTTTTTGTAGAAATTTTTGCAGTGCCAGTAATGTTCCTCTATTTCTGTGAGTGAGGCCAGTGTTTCCCTCTCCTTTTTTCTTCTCTTGGGTATATTTAATAGCTGCCAATATAGTTTTCTGTTTGGTTTACAGAAACTGACTCTTGTTAGGTCAATAAAGTAAGAATGTGTAGCCAGTTGTAGTTTGCCAGGTCCCTAACAAGAGAAAAAGAGGGAAAGTGCTTCTGTATGGATGTCCTGTGTGCCAGGGTCTGGCAAAGAGGAGGGCGTGAGTTAGTGGATTTCAGGTACAGTTTTCAGTGTTAAACTTTATTATTGGAAGTATTAAATTGTAACAGGTCTGTAGATGATAGAATAGGGTAACCTCTCACTTTCTCATAAAATGTTTGAGAATATCTTAAGGGGAGCCCTCTTAAAATTCTGTATGAATTTACATGTAGCAGTTTATTCTCTAGCTTAACTTCTTGTCATAAAAACTAGATTCCCAAGTGTCCTAGTTTTTATTTTGTTTTGTTATTTGATACATATAGAAAGATAAACCTATTTTGTGGCCTTTAATAATGAGAGATATCTCAGTATTACTGTATTCTAGAAAATTTATTATGCATATGAAGGGTTCATTGTTGTTGTTTTTTAACTAGAGAGGAACACGTAACAGACTTCCAAGTTTACAGATCCAGGCAGAAATTGTAAAGTATTAATGACTTTTGCAATCAGAAAACAAAATTGCCTCTGTCCTTTGGCTGTTGAAATGAAGGTATCCTTAAACAGGGTGCTGAGGCAGGAGCAAGTTTTCAGAGATGTTGTGTGTTTCATGTTGCTACTTGCCAGGGTATTTTCCAAGTGCAGTGGGCTGTCTGTCCTCAGACTCCTTGTGCCCCTGACTGTCTACTTCCTTTTTTTGTACTTTTCCTCAGATGGTTTCCTATATATATATTTTTTTTGCTACTGTTTGTTTGATACAGTGAATTTGTTTCTCTTTTTTGTATGAGCTGCTTGAGCCACAGCAGTTGATTGCAAAGTGCTCCATTTTCTGAACAACAGTATTTGATTTTTATTTAAAAAATCTCATAACAAGTAAACTAGCCTTCTGGACTCTGGAATTATTAATTAGAAGCTATTTTTCTGAAAGTGAATCTATATTCTTTCACAGTGCCAAGCTAAATGTCTTTATGAGATGAGTCTAATCTGGGTTTAGGGTGTCGTTTTTTTCTCCCATTTTATTTGGGGAGGGGAGGCTGTTTTTTTTCTTTGTTCTGATTGACCTGTTAAAATAATATTCTGTGCTCATATTCTTTTATGTATGTTTGGAACATTCCCAGCTTGGAACCTGTAATGTTCAAGCCAAGTCTCTTCAGTTTGAGATATTCTTAAAAGCAGATTGTTCCCTCCTTTGGATCTGTAAACCTGTCAGAAAGAAGCAGTATCCCTTTAGAGCGGTTGTTAAAAGGGGTTGATGTCTGACTAATGCACTATATAGTTGTTGAGCAAAATTGCTGCATAAATGTATTGTGGAGGGTACATGACAGGGACTTCTTCAGTTTTCATGTTGACCACAGTATCTCTTGCTCTCTTAGTTTGAGGGTTAAAGGTACTTCTTGTTGGAGAAATTCGAAGTGTGCTGATGAAGAGAGAATAAAATGTAGTAGACTGCTATCTCTAGACCTTAGTCCTATTTAGAAACCCTAACTTAACTCTGAAGGGGATACTGTCTCTTTTAACTCTTGCTATAATTCTTTGTATGGAAGGTAGATAATGCTAATAACATTGCCTGATTTCTCTGCATATTATTACATTTAACCCTTTGAGCCCTTGCTGCATATAATTTCAACTAGGCTGCTTTTGTCCGCCCACTAAATTTAATCTCTCTGGCACTGAAGCATCTTGACGTGCAGTCATTAAGATCATCTGGTTTTGTTGGCAGCAAGAGCTTACCTTCATTTGTGACACTCAAAGGGTTAGCAAGACTTCTGTAGCTACCTACCTACCTACCTGTAAAGTAACTCTTCTTTGTCATTAAAAATCTTTGTATTTTAATCAGCGCCTTTTTTTTTTCTTTTTTCTTTTTTGGGCTGCTCTTCTGATGTCTTTTTTTTATAGACATTTTCTGTGTGAATGTGCCTTTTTGAACTTGCTTTGGTATATTCCTCTGCAAATACTGATCTGCATGCTTATTCTGATGACTTATTTTCCAGCTCTCTGTACCACTCTCTTTTGTGATCTGTAAGTCCTATGTTAATAAATAATTCTTTGGCATATTTTGAAAGTGTGGGGATGTGTGTAATTTGTACTTTTTTCAGGGTTAGACCAAAAAAAATCTCTGGTCCATATCAAGTTTAAAGCAATAGCATCTCCTGTGATTAGAGGGTTTTCCCTTTTGTTTGTTTTGTTTCCTCAAACACCTTTCTCCTAGAAAAGTATTGGTGCATTTTAGCTTTTTCCCTTATAATTCCATTGATAAAAGTTTTTAACATCTCACTGGATTAAAATATAACTTCAAATATTTTTTAAAGTGTAAACTGAACACAATTTTAGACATTAGGAAATTTACTTCTTCTAGTGAAGAAACTGAGTAGATTTTATTGCTTAGTAAAGATCACAGAGCCTTTCTCCAGTAGGAGTTCCATTGTGAGGAGAGGGGAAGGTGAGGGGGCAGAGGAAAAGGACACATTATCAGTAAATTTAATTTAAAATAAATTATCAAATGGTGTTGAGATGGACTTCTGAGCACAGTAAATGTAAGTTTAATTTAAATTGATAATCTGTGTACTGGAAAGTGTTCAGTGTTAATACCAGGACTGATTTGATTGGAGTTGAAATTGGGTACTTCATCCTCTACTTGTGTAGTACTGTATCTTTCCAGCTTCAGAATGTATTGTGAAGCCGCTCTCAGTTGTTTTTTATTTAGTCCATAAAACGACTTTAGAGGATGCCTCAAAGTAGACTTCAAACATTTTCATTTTTAAGAAAAGAATTCTAGAAAGACCCACAAAAATTAACAAGAACAGACCAAATGTGGAAAATATTTTTTTTCCATTTTATTTACTTATTTGTTTATTTCCCCTGGCTGAGGATCAAACCTGCAACCTTGGCACAACAGGATGACACTTTTAGAGTATAATAATAGTAAAAAATCTTGAGAATATTATTGTTTTCAGATAAAAAAAACACACGCCCCAAGATCAATAAAAACCTTGGGCAAAAGGGGTTGTTTCTATGGTTTAACTTTTTTTCTTACAATTTGAGGCTTTAGTTCTTCGTTATATTTTAAAATTGAGGCAGAAAGGAAATTAAACCATTGAAGATAAGGATTTTTATTAGAATTCTTAACAGATCACTTATACTATCTGAAGTATGCCATTTGAGAAGGAAAAAAGTTGCATATTGGGTTTTAGATTAACTCTAAGATAAGCTGGGTTTGCCATTTAAAATATTGTGTATTCCAGGGCATAATGCTTTAGACCAGTGGTTCTCAACCTGTGGGTCGCGACCCCTTTGGCGGTCAAACGTCGCCTAAGACCATCCTGCATATCAGATATTTACATTATGATTCATAACAGTAGCAACATTACAGTTATGAAATAGCAATGAAAATAATTTTATGGTTGGGTCACAACATGAGGAACTGTATTTAAAGGGCCAGAAGGTTTAGAACCACTGATCTAGAGTGATAATACCAGGTGCCCTTTAGGGTTTCCTGGCGCCATATATAAGACCAGTCTTGTGGTAGCTTTGGCTAAGATATTCCTTTGTCAATGGAATTATCTAATGCTAGATTGGTCCACCTGAGACTTTTATTTTAAATCCTTTCTGCATTTATCTAAGCAGGCTGGAGAAAATGACTGAATATAATTGTGTGTAAAACAGTCGCATTCACAAATTAAACAATGTGTTCAGAGTAACATTTACTTACAGGGAGAAGTTTTAATAATGTAATATGAACTTGCAATAAAGAGTTAAAGAACTCTGTGCTACAGATTTAAACAGGCAAACAAAAAATCGTTTTGTTTATTCCAATACCAAGTTAAGTAAGACGTGGTTAGTGCTTGACTTCATACATCAGTGCCTGAGAAATTATACAAATGTATTTATATTCTACAGTCACTCTATTGTTCACATTAAAATCGCTGCTGATTTTTAAAAGTAGCAAATGAACATGTAGAAGACACTGGCAATATCAAAGAAGCTGGGCTAAATCTTAAAATAACTCAAAGAATCAAATTATTTTTAAAGAGCTGCTTGTAGCTTTGTTTTTCCATCAGTTGAATACTTTTGATGAGTTGTTTTGGAAGGAAAATGCTGGCCCGTGAGTCAGTACAAAAGAATGGGAGGTTTCTGTGCCGATTAGAAAACACTGGAAGGCAATTACACAGCAGCTTTTCCTGTTTTCCTCAACAACACCTATCAGGGTGTTTGAGACTTAATAGGATATAGTCAGACCAGGTTTTAGAATTAATAGAGAATGTGAATATGACTGATCTCAGGAGAGAAAAGGGCCAGGGTGGGAAGAAGTTGAAATGTATAAATGTTTCATGGTTTGCTTTGGTAAATGAAATTTGCATTAAATCAGTACTGGAAATTAAAAGATATTTGAGTTTTTCAAAGGACTTCCTGAGTCCATTGAATATTTTTATTGCTATATAAAATACTAGGGAATGGTAGAATTCACACATGTATCTCCTTTCTTCTTTTCCAAACCCCTTTCTCAAAAGCCAGTAACTCTTATTAATCACCTGGGGGTATGCTTACAGCCTTAGAAAATGGGAATTGGTATGGCCTTCTGTCTGTGTCCTGTAGTGGCAGCTCACATTCTTTGTTCCAAGAAATGCCTTGTTTTCATGTGTAACATTGGTTTAGAAGGGATTTCAATGGAGGTTATAGAAGACTGATAGGGTTACTTACTAGCATAAGCAAGAAATCCATGTCATGATTTGAGATACAGGATGAAAGGCAGATTGTATAGTTTATTCCTTTGGCCTTTGTAATAGGACATTCCTGGTTGCAAACAATTACATGTATTAAAGCACACAATTTGGCCTATTATCTGTGTGCAATTGCAGTTCAACCTAGCACAGCGTCAGAGTTCTTCAGTAGAATTGGAAATGTAGTAATGATTCTCTGTACATTTTATTGCATCCATTCTGTTTTCTTTTTCTCTTGCAATGTTTACTAGTAGAATTCAGCTATCAAATTGAAAACCCATCTGTAGCAACTTTGGTGATTACAAATTAAACTGTGGGTTATTTCATATTATTTTTCCAAATAGAGCTTCCATCACTTATGTTCTAGGTCTTAAAGAATCTTTAATATTTTTAAGGCCATCATACAAATAGAATTTTACTGCTTAGAAAGTGTAGAACTATTAACATGGGAAATAAGGAATTTTCCTGATTTACCTATTTTCTTAGAAAATTACTAATATTCATTATGTTGTTTTTATGTTGTTTATAAATGCTAAGGTTTAGGAATACAGTGTTTTCACATTCCTATGAAATATCAGTTTTAGTACTTCCTTATACAGTGTGCAAATGAATTGCACTTCAGTAAATGATTTTTTTATACTATAGGCAAAAGAAAATTTAAAAATCAACCTCAAGGCTTGATTTTAGTATATCCTGTATATTTACTCTCTTTTTTTTTTTAAGTATAAAATATAAGATTTGTTAAAGACTGGTAGTATTTTAAAAATACTTTTTTTCAGCTAAAGTAATCCCTGTTCTCGTAATTCCTTTTACATGATTATACTACAATCATTTCTGTTTTAAAAAACAAACACCTTGTTGCATAATTGCACAAAAGGGTATTTTTATTGCCTTGGAAACTTGATTGTGATGTTTGAACTAGAGCTTAACTTTTCACTAAATTTATCTTTGGTCTCTAGAAAAATTGCTACTCTTTTAATAGATGAGATTCTAGGAGCACTTCATAATATAGCTTCCCCAAAGAGCTTTCTGGTAGGGTCTAATAATAAAAATATCTGTATTGTGAAACATTCTTCTGAATGTACCCCTGGAAGACAAGTCTTGTGTTAACTTCATCTGCCTCCTGATTGAATTTCACCTTGTTTGAATCAGGGTACCTTCTAGTCCAGTGGTTCTCAACCTTGGCTACACATTAGAATCACCTGGGAATCTTTTTAAAATCCTGATTTCTGGGCCTCATCCTCCGGAAATTCTGTTTCTTTGTTATGGGGTGGGGCCACAACATTAGTAACAAAGAAACAGAATTTCCGGAGGATGAGGCCCAGAAATCAGGATTTTAAAAAGATTCCCAGGTGATTCTAATGTGCAGCCAAGGTTGAGAACCACTGTTCTAGTCCCTTAGTGGGGAAAACGGAACACTACTCAGCCAGAGACTAAGAAATAAGAAAGCATTTTGTCTAAAGTCTCTTCCATTCATTCACCTGAATCTTTTTTTCTCCTGTTTAATAAGCCAAATTTGAAAAATACCACGTACATACAGAATTTTAAAATACACTGTTGTTTTGGGAATGTTATATGCTTTTTACTGGTTGGCCTTTTTATACACCTAGGGTGTTTCATTTTTGTTTTTAATTTAGTACCCTTTCCTAATACAGTTTAAAGAGACAGATGTGGGGTATACTGTTAGAAGAGCTATGGAAATGTCAGGAGTCCCTTAACTCAAACTGTGCAGGGTTGCTGGGAAACAAAGACAAAATAACCCAGTTTGGGTTCACCTCCTGACTTAGTTATGAAAATCTGAGTCACAAAACTTTTGAGCATTTTCTTTTAATTTTTTTTTTTTAATCCTCACTCAAGGATATTTTTTTCCACTGATTTTTAGAGAGAGTGGAAGAGAGAGGGAGAGACAGAGAGAAATATCTATGTGAGGGAAACACATTGATTGGTTGCCTCCTGCACGTGCCCTGACCAGGGTCCAGGCTAGGGAGGAGCCTGCAACCAAGATACATGCCCTTGATCGGAATTGAATCCAGGACCCTTTGGTCCGCAGGCTGATGCTCTATCCACTGAGCAAAACCGGCCAGGGCTTGAGCATTTTCTTTGTAAACCATGTTTGGGTTGTCAGAGAGGAGTGTTGTGTGTGGCCTTCTGGCCTTGTAGATAGTGACTAAAATGAAACTAAACATGTTAGCCAGACTGGACTGTGCTGCTGAAAGGTCGCTAGCTTCTCCACATGCTGTTGTGTACGTGTTATTCAGCCTTGGCTGGTTTTGATTTTTGAATATGGACAAGAAAGTTTCCCTAGTAAGACCACTAAAATGATGAGTAGACATTTCATTTTTACTTTGAAATAACTTCATTTTAGGCCCTAAAGTAGCAACTAAATGTCAAATTGAGGCTGGTGGCCACTATGCTGTACAAATACTGCTATTTTGTATTGCTTACCAGGCCCTGGCTCCTTTACACACATTATCGTTAATTGTCACAACACATCTCTTCCAATGTCCATGGTATTTTCATCTTACAGATAACAAACCAAGGTTAAAAAATGTGAAATAGCTTGCCTAGTGTCACATAAGTCATAGGTGGCAGGGCTGGAAGTTGAACCCAGGTCTGTCTAAATTAAAAACCTCTACATTCTCTTTGCTGTTTTATGCTACCACTTAAATTACTAAAACATGTACTACGAATCTAAAATAAGTCTTTTGCCCCAGCATTTCTTTCTTTCTTTTTCTTTTATTCTTCTTCTTATTTTTTTTATGAGGGGCTGAACATAGTTGAAGGAGAAACAGGAGCACAACAGGACCCAGACCTTTGCCTCTGTTTTTTAGGGACTAATGTAGATTAGGTTGATTTTTCTTTCCTCATACGCCATCACAGCAATATGACGCCCATGTTGACCAAAATAACTAGGTAAGTAACTGCTTAATTGAAATCTCATATTTGGCCTGGCTTGAGACAGAAACTCCTAATAATTGATTAAAAGTTAAGTAACATTATTTTCATTCTAGTTTTGAGAAATTGTCAATTTTTAGTTTGTCATGTACATTTCATATGTCCATGTTTTAAAGGAACGTTTTTTCAACGAAGTCAAGGCAAAAGAGGCATGCTTTAAGCAGGGAATATTGTAAATACATTTTAAAGTTTATAAACGAACTATTTATGAAATAGCCCTATTCTCATATGAAATAGTATATACATTGGTAGATGAACCTATCTTTTTTTTAGTAGTTTTTATATCCAAAGAAAACTTCTCCTTGTAACTAAATATAAATGACGAGTCAAGGCTAACGTGGGTTTTTAAAGATCAGATTTTACAGCTCAACTCCTTTAATTTTAGTACAAACTCTAAATTTAGTTAACTCCAGTATAGCATAAAACTAATCAGATATGCTAGACATTTTGCTTCTGCAGAGTTTAGGGCATTTTGCCTAAATCGTGAGCTTGCCTCTAATTGTGGGGTCTTATTTCCCTTTCAGATATAGAGGACTTAAAATATGCTGCTTTTGGAACCTACAGTAGCAATTTTGCAGTGAGCACACTTACGAGCTATGACTGGTCAGACAGGGATGATGCATCTCAGGGCAGAAAACTCTCTCCATTTGTCCTCTCAGCAGGAAGCAGATCCTCCTCAGCTGCCTCAGTTCTACAAAAGAAAGAGACTTCATTTGGCAGTTCCGAAAACATCACCATGACATCTCTGTCCAAAGTCACGACCTTCGGAAGTGAAGATGCTCTTCCAGAGACTCCCTTCCCGGCTTTTGCCAATTTTAAAGATGTGATTCCTCAGACCAGTGAGCCAAAGGAATATGAAAGCAGGGACTATAAAGATTTCACCAGACAGGACCTACCTGCAGCTGAATGGAGCCAAGAGGCCCCATGTCCAAGCCCTACTTCCAGTGGCACTTCTCACGACACTCCCAAAGAATGTTCAGATGACTTTGGAGAGTTTCAAAGTGAAAAGCCCAAAATCAGCAAATTTGACTTCTTAGTGGCCAATTCACAAAGCAAAATGAAATCCAGTGAAGAAATGATCAAAAGTGAACTGGCAACCTTTGACCTTTCTGTTCAAGGTGAGTAGCTTTCAACATAGATTTTTATTGTGGTGTTTGTTTGTTTTTTTCCACTAAGGTGTTACATGTTCTTAGGATAAAAAGTTGGTCCTTGGTTTAGCAGGATATAGATTTTCCAGTGTTTGAATTCAGTCTATTACAGATAGCTATAAAAAAAAAAAAAGAAAAGAAAAAGTTTCCCTGAGACTGAACTGAAGTCAAACCAGTATTCCTCAGATAACTGCTTTTTGGGCTAACCACACAGCCTGTTGTTGTTCATTAGCTTGTTTGCTTAGAGGTGTACTGGGTTAAAAGTACCAGAGAAATGGATTTGATCCACTTGTGGGGAAGTTAGCTCTGCTCTTGTTCCCTGGCTATATCCTGTAGCTTTTAATCCAGAGGCTGCAATGTGGTAGCTGTAGATCTGGATCCAGTCTGCAGATCTGTTTTATTGACTCACAAACAAGGTTTCTTAAATGTGAGAAGCAGTTACCAATATGTAAAAATCATGAGATTTCCCAATCTGGATTTCTAGCTTTTCTTAAAAAGTAATATCTGGCAATACTAAGCCCTTTAATTGATGGGGTGTGCTCTCTCCAGTGTCACAGTCCCCAGCACTTCTGATCTGCAGCTGACTTAGTCATTTACTTGCCTGCTTTTTGAAGACATTTGAGCTTGCCCTTTCTGCTGTGAGCCCACCTTGGCAGAAGGGATCATTGATTTCCATTAGATTGAGAAAGTATGTAGGAGATTGGTGCAAATCCATAACTAAGGACTGGAAAAGCAGCACAACTCTGACGCACTGATATTTAGAAAGATACTTTAGGCCTCCAAACTCCAATGATTCTGCACTTAGAATTATGCAAGAATTATGATAGATCAGGGAAGAGTAGTGGAGAAAATTAAAGGCAGGGAAACTAAGCAAGAGAGAACAATGAAAAGGATTCAACATGTAGCTTGCCAGACAGAATGAATGAGGTTGGTATTTCTGAATGTCTCATGACATAAACATCTGCAGAAGAGGTCACGTTAGCAAGAGCCTCGGCTTGCACTAAGCTGAGCAATCAAAACCTTTAACTGTGCCATCTACTCCCAGGATCACACAAGAGGAGTCTGAGCCTTGGTGATAAAGAAATAAGCCATTCTTCTCCTTCTCCGGCTTTGGAGCAGCCTTTCAGAGACCGTTCCAACACTCTGAGTGAGAAGCCCGCTCTGCCTGTCATCCGTGACAAGTACAAAGATCTGACAGGAGAGGTGGAGGTGAGCGGGGTAGTGTTCCACGGGGGTCAGGTAAAGGACCAGCTGAGCACGGAGGGCCTGGAGAAAAAAGGCTTGCAGCTTTCTGATGTGACACGAGGGGCAGAGAGACGCAAGGCACCAGACATACAATATGCAACTAAAGTGAGAGAATGGTGACATTAGCCCTGGATGAAAATACCTCCCCGATATGGCAGGCACTGAAAGTAGGTAGTGACCTGAAAACCAAAATTATTCATGAAACTGCACAAGGGGGTCACGTTTAAGGAAATTCTTTTGAACACTTAGATTTTATCATTTTAGTGAATGTTAAAACATCAATATTGTAGAAGAGGAAAATGTTATGAATCTTCTATGTTTCCTGTACCTTCATCCCATACTGTCTTCCTTGTACAGCCAACCCTTAACCATTCTCCCCCCACTCCTGTCGTCATAGACATGCATATATGCATGTACACACACACTCACACTCACACAGAATTGTAACTGTGGAAAGCCAGTGATTTGACATGGGCTCTTGTACTAGACACCTGTGTGGTGAGTACCGGTGAAGAAGTTTATGCTATCACTAGAAAAATGAGGCGACATTTGCAGAGGGGAGCAGTCACAAAACATTGTCCTCAGATCCATAAGACATGTGCTTTGAAGTTACATTTATTAATAATTTAAAATAGTCACTAGTGGGTTCGTAAGAGAAACTGTACTTGAACTAGAGTGATTTTAATAAAAAAGGAAAATCTTCCAGTGCCTTCTGGATTGACAGTTATAAATAGAGGATTCCAGACTTGCCCTTTTAACTCAGTTCTTTTTATGAAATTCACAGGAGAATGAGAGATATGCATATGAATGGCAGAGGTGCCTGGGGAGTGCCCTAGAAGTGAGTATATCACTTTTGTGGTGTTCACCTATATGTAAGCTCTGCCTTGTATCATTTTGCTTCCTCTTTAGTTCTTTTGAATGGACAAAGGCAAAATTAAAGAGAGCCCTACCTTGATTGCCTTGTGCAAAGTGAAGCTCTGTGGAAAGTCATACATCTTTTTTTTTAAATACATATTTTTATTGATTCCAGATAGAGGAGAGAGAGAGAGAGAGAGAGAGAGAGAGAGAGAAACATCAGGGATGAGAGAGAATCATCAATCAGCTGCCTCCTGCACCCCCCCTCCCGGGGATCGAGTCCACAACCTGGGCATGTGTCCTGACTGGGAATCGAACCATGACCTCCTGGCTCATAGATTGATGCTCAATCACTGAGCCACATTGGCCGGGAAAAAGTCATACATCTTAAGTGAGGCTTCTTTTACATTTGTAATAGCGTACACTGGCTCATTTGTCAGTTGTGCCCTCAGCTGTCACTGTGTTTAAGAAATAACAACTGATATCATTAACTCTGCCTAAATTAATATTTTAGCTAAAGAACCTCTATCTTTCCACTTCCAAAGAAATGGAGGGTTGTTTCTCCAAGGTTAAAATTAAATTCTCAGGTTTGTTTTAGCATAGTTACGTACATACATCAGTTAGTCATGCTTTTTCACACCTCTTGGCTTGGGTTTTCTACTAATAGTAATTTGATTTGCAATGACTTTTCTTGATTATGTAAGGTGATGTGATTTCATTTCTTGTAGGTCATTAAGAAAGCAAATGATACCTTAAATGGAATCAGTAGTAGTTCTGTGTGCACAGAAGTAATTCAGTCAGCTCAAGGCATGGAATATTTATTAGGTATGTTCTTTTATACTTTACTTATTCAAAAATCATGACACTTTGAAATATTTTCAGTTTTCCCTTATGTTAAGTAGTTTAATTTAGGTCTCTCAAGTTACATATGGCTTTATTAAGTAGCATCTGCATTTGTAGATAAGATATGTCATTGGCAGACATGATTATTTGACTATTTGACTTAAGATCTCTATGGCCACGCTTGCCAGTCCTTGTTATAATAGCAACAATGTAAAATTATATCTGTGTTACTGGTTTATCAAGGAATCTGAACAAGGTGATGCATTAGAATGAAATCATTGGGTCTCCAGTCAATGCCTGTCTTTGCTCTGTCATTTCGTTTCTCTACCCCTTAATAGTATCACCGATTCCTTAACTTCCTGGCCACCTTCAGCTATTAAAAATCCCAGTCCAACCTGAAACCTCAATCTCTGTTTATTCAGTGTTCCTCCCGCCCCAATCTCAGGCTTAGCCTGTGGCCAAGAGCTACAGGCACTGGACCCTAATCTTTTTCAGATCTTCACTCACGTGTCACCTTCTAACTGAGGTCTTCCCTGGCCCCCCTTACTCAACTGTATCCCCTCTGTCCACCCTGGCACTTCCTGTCCCTTTCCCTGCTTGATTTTCTCCCTAGCCTTATCACCTTTAACATCTTGTGTATTTTACTTACCGTTCTTGTTTATTATCTGTCTCCCTCCACTAGAAGGAACCTCCAAGTAGGGAAGGATTTTGGCCTGTTTCGTTCACTGCTGTTTCTCCAACAGCTAGATTAGTGCCTGGCACATAGTAGTCACTGAAGTATATTTGCTGGGTGAATGGATAGTGAAGGGATGTGGTTTCTCCTTTGCTCCTGCCCCCTCACTCTAGTTCCTCTTTCCCACCCAGACAGGCACAATTCTGCATAAGCAGATGTTCACCAGGGCTGCCTGTCTCTCCTTCGAATACTTTCCTGGTGTCTATGAAAGATTGTCTTAGAGGTCCCCTCACTTGGCGTAGGGTAGACAATAATTCCTGCCCTTCCCATAGGAAAGGAAGAGGACAAGCCATAGGGCTGATGACATACCACTGAGGACCCCCCAGGGGTCCTCCAGTTCTCTCTCGTAGAAGCTGGGGTAAGGGTTGTGGATGTGTCTGGTGCCTCTCCTTAGAATGCAGAGATACTTGGCACCTATTATCCGTACTCAGAAACCATAGGAAAAGAACTGTTCTGAATTCTGTTAAGTGTATAAACGATACATGAAACCGCAGAGTGTAAATCAGTGGGCATTATAGGAGTAAAGTAGTTCTTAATTAGTTTGTAATGATATTGACATTCAGAGTCTTTTAAACTTTTAATATTCCCATTTTCAGCAAGTTTAATGGTATTTCCCAAATTCAAACAGATGGACTAAAAAATCGAGAAAAAACAATAGTTAATACTTGCATAATACGTACTGTTCTACGGACACTGTTCTAAGCCTTTTATAGTATTAACCAATTTAATCCCTTCAACCATCCTTTGTGGAGGTGCTATTATTAACCCAATTTTACAGATGAAATTGATGCATAGAAAGGTTATGTGACTTGCCCAAGGTTACACAGCTAGTAAGTGACAGAGCTGGGATTTGAATCCAAGCAGAGTAGCTCTAGAGTTTATGCTCTTACCAGTCAGTTAAACTGAAGCATTGAGAGATGGTTGGTCCCAAGAGATAGTACATTCACCTCTGTCCAGATATAGTCCTTTTTTCCAACTAAGATAACAGCAAGCAGTACTGCTCTTGATACACTTCCAGCACCTAACTCTCTACGCTCTCACCCCATCAGGTGTTGTTGAAGTGTACAGGGTGACCAAACGTGTGGAGCTGGGGATAAAAGCCACCGCAGTGTGCAGTGAGAAGCTGCAGCAGTTGCTTAAGGACATCGATAAAGTGTGGAATAACCTCATCGGCTTCATGTCACTTGCCACACTCACGGTAAGCCCATTCGACAATTCAGGCTGCTTTCCTTTCCAGAAACCTAAGTTGTAAAGCAGAGTGTACATTCCTATGACGACACTTATTGGAAGATGAAGGTGCCTACTGGTATGTATCATATTATGTTAAAGGAAGGACAGAACATTTGTGCAGTTGGTTGAACAGTACCAGGTTAGCTTCTGGAAAACATTCATTCTTAACCCATCCTCTTAAATCATATATATATATATATATGTGTGTGTGTATTTTGCAAAGCATTGGTTTGAGTTCCTTCCTTAGCATTTCTAACCCTAACCCCAGACAATGTGTCTTAAACAGCAAATCCTCTCCCCAGTATTATATTGCTTTTGTTTGTAATATTAAATTCTTTTTTTTTTTAATATATTTTATTGATTTTTTACAGAGAGGAAGGGAGAGAGATAGAGAGTTAGAAACATGGATGAGAGAGAAACATCGACCAGCTGCCTCCTGCACATCTCCCACTGGGGATGTGCCCGCAACCCAGGTACATGCCCTTGACCGGAATCGAACCTGGGACCCTTGAGTCCGCAGGCCGACGCTCTATCCACTGAGCCAAACCGGTTTCGGCGAATATTAAATTCTTAAAGAGCTTAAATCATTTCCAAAATCTCTATTGTTCCTTTGGACCATTTTTCAATTTATAACCTAAAATCATACAGTTTGGGTAATTATTTTTTTAAAATACTATTCTGACCAATACAATAAGAAATGAAGTATAAATATTTGAAAATAAGATAAG
Organism: Myotis brandtii; assembly: GCF_000412655.1. Classification (NCBI taxonomy): domain Eukaryota; kingdom Metazoa; phylum Chordata; class Mammalia; order Chiroptera; family Vespertilionidae; genus Myotis; species Myotis brandtii. The sequence continues at coordinate 229,831 of NW_005354174.1, forward strand.
TTACATTTATTTGGTGATATGAAATACTTCTAGAAATCTGAATTCAAGAGGTTAAATTTAATGAGTTTGGCAAAAATTCGTGGCATTCTTAAAATCCTTATTAATAATAGTTAGAAAATAAAGAAATGGAAAACTCACTTTTTTTTAAATCCTCACCTGAGGATATTTTTCCATTGATTTTTAGAGAGTGGAAGAGAGAGGAAAAGACAGAGAGAAATATTGATGTGAGAAAAACACGTCCATTGGTTGCCTCCTGCAATGCGCCCGGGCTGGGGAGGAGCCTGCAACCGAGGCATATGCCCTTGACTGGAATCAAACCCAGGACCTTTCGGTCCGCAGGCCGACGCTGTATCCACTGAGCCCAATGGCTAGGGCAAAAATTCACTTTTTTAAATGTATTAAACCATTCAGATCTTTTTTACTTCTGACCGCATAGAGTTACTGGTTAATTTGTTTTGTACCTTACCAGTATCTTCTGCACACCACTACTAGACATTTCTTTCTAAAATGTAAATCCGATTGTGTTACTAAGTCCCCTTTAAAATCCCACAGTGCCTCTCCGTGTCTTCAGGATCAAGTTTAGACTCCTTAGCTCAGTGTCTAGGTCCTTTCCGTCTCTCGGACCGCCCTGCCTCTCTCTCTGTTATACTGCTTTACCTTCTGAACTCGGCATCATTTCCCCCAGAAGTCATTCCAGACACCCTTTTGTTTGGTTTATTTGAATCCTAACAGTGTTGATGTGGTACAATGTGACTATTCCTTAGGAAATGTATTAGGAAATATAAATTGGTACCACCCTATGACAGACGTGTTTGGCAATATGCTTTCCCTCAGCCTGTGAACTCCTTGAGGACGGGGACCAAGACCACAGTTTGCCTCTTTTGTTATCATTCTGAGCACAGTGCCAGGCACTGCATAGATAACCAGTAAGAGTTGAGTGAAACAAAGGCCTTACAAACATTCAGTGATTGAGTAATTCCACTTTTAGAAAAACTTCCTAAGGCAGCAGTTCTAAATACAAACTTTCAGAAAGAAGCAAGTTAAATGTACAAGTTGTTCTCTGTAAAAGTGAAAAATTGGAAATAACCTGAAAGTTCAGAGCTCGAGGATTAGTCAGATTTGTATGGCTCTTCATACTAGGATGTTACGCAACCATTTTTTAAAGAACACAAAGTTTGAAATAACACAGAACTGTTACTACAGAGATGGAAGGAAATTTGCCAGAGTGGTAATAGGGTTGTGTTTAGGTGATGAAACGGGTTTTTAAATATTTCAAAGCTCCAGCTACAAATGAAGTTGTTTGGCTAATGATGTATGTGAGGGTACCTGTGAGGTTGTGGGATAGAGAAGTGTTACCAGTTGTTCACCATGGAGTTCAGTGTATTACCTTTGCATCGTTAACTCTGTAGTTCATCAGTGCCTCTCTACTCAGTTTGCCAAGGTCTTGCCCATTCTGTTCCATAGTTGTAAATCCCTCAGGGTGGCCAGTTGTCAGGAAAATGGGGTGAGTGGCTAGGCATTTCTGCCCTCTCCTTCAAAGCCCCATTAGGAACATCATTTTTGGCATCCATGTCTAGAGAGCGAGCTTACCTGGCTTTTTCTAGACATCAGGTAAGGTTATAGGTATTAGTCTGCAGCTAGACAACACAGGGATGCATTGCAGATGTATGTGAGACCACTGAGTGTTCATTTCTCTAATCTCCCGTGCTTTCCCAGTTACGATTGCTTTTGTCACCAGGTTAGCTATGACAGAAAAGCAGTCATCCTCTGCTCAGATACTTTTCCTGAGTTATACCACATCGTTTCCTCTTGGTAACTGGTAGGTCCTGGCCTATAACACTTAACTTGAACTGCCCACTGCATGGAGAATAGGATGCATTCCACAGAGGAAGTGTAAGGTGTGGATTGTCAGGAAGAAGCTACTGCTCTGAACATAGATGTATAAATATGAGTGGCACAGACCAACATTTATGTAGTTCAGTTCAGTTGGAAGAAAACTCTACACACTGCAAGGACTCTGGGTTGAGGCTCAAAGCAGCGAAATCATTACTAAAATTAGAGGCGTGATTCAGATTGCATAGGAATCTTTTAACTCTACATCATTGATTCATTTTAGGTAGAATTTTAAGTTCCTTAGGGAGCCAAATTGTCCCAGTCAGCTCTCTGATTTCGGTAATACTGATGGAACAGTATTTTGTACCTTGAAGCTGCCAGGTATTGCACTATATGCTTTACATTTGTTCTCATTTAATCCTGATAACAGCTTCATGATGTCAGTAGTATAATCCCCATTTTTACAGGTGAAGAAATTGGGGCTCAGAGACGAAACTTGCCTAAAACTGACAAATGTGGGATTTGAAAGCACATCATCCTTTAAAAATCCTTTATGTTTCCTATTGTGTTAATCCCAGCTGAAGAGATGCTAAAAACAAACACTTGTTTCTTCCCATGAAGATTCCATGAAATTATTCCCATCAAAAGACAGCTGTTACTTTTCTCTAGCGAAGATGTCCCAGAAGTGCTGCATTGCAGTCATGATGTTTGGGCTAAGAAAAGCAGAGCGCACAGTTTTAAACTCCAAGTCGTAGCTCCTTAATCTTAAGTTAGAAGTTATACTAGCAAAGTTTTATAGTCCCCTTTCCTTTTATACATGCTCTTTATCCATGGACTCAAACTCCCTCTTGTGGTAGAAGCATATCTCCTCTAAGCACAGACTGCAGGAACTCAGAAGTAAAAATCATCTATTTTAGCCCTAGCCTGTTTGGCTCAGTGTATAGAGCATCAGCCTGCGGACCAAGGGGTCCCAGATATGATTCTGTCAAGGGCATGTACCTCGGTTGCAGGCTCCTCCCGGGTCCTCAAGGCTCATGCAGGAGGCAACCAACCGATGTGTTTCTCTCACATTGATATTTCTCTCTATCTTTCCCTCTCTCTTCTCCTCTCCCTAAAAAAATCAATGGGAAAATATCCTCGGATGAGTATTCAAAAAAACAAAACAAAACACATTTATTTTAGTGAGACAAGTGAATTGTTACTAGTATCTGAGGTTCTATCTCATGGATATGGGTTAAAATTAGTAGGTTTGGAACAAAGAAAGACTCGGTCCTGTAAAACAAAACTAGTCCATCTCTGCCATATAAAATCTATGAAAAAAAAAAATAGGACTGTTACTCTCCTAGCCTCCAGTCAACTGAAGATCACACAGGCTCTTTGATTCCACTATTATTCTCAGTATAACACATGTTCTTTTGTGCTTCTTTTCCACTCGAAAAAAACAGTGAATTTGAGTATTTACTTCCTATTGCTGTGGCATATCAGAAGTTTATTTTTAATAATGATGGCATTTTATCTTGCCAGTCTACACAGTGTTGTGAGACAGAACCTTTATCATGTTCTGCATGGCTGTCCTCGGTTGACAAGGTGGATGTGGTTGGTAGAAGAATGCCCTCCCCGCAAAGATGCCCACGTCCTAGTCCCCAGAACTTGTGAATTTGTTACGTTAAGTGGTAAAAGGGACTTCACAGATGGGTTTGAGTTAAGGATCTTCTGATGGGGAATTTACCCTGGATAATCTGGGTGGCCCAGTGCCATCATAAGGATCCTTCTGAGAGGAACCAAGGAGAGTGAGAATGAGAAAAAGACACATGACAATCGAAGCCGAGAAAAATTGGCAGGTGCTGTGCTATTGGCTTTGAAGATGGAAGATGGGACCATGATCTAGGTCAGTGATGGCGAACCTTTTGAGCTCGGCGTGTCAGCATTTTGAAAAACCCTAACTTAACTCTGGTGCCGTGTCACATATAGAAATTTTTTGATATTTGCAACCATAGTAAAACAAAGACTTATATTTTTGATATTTATTTTATATATTTAAATGCCATTTAACAAAGAAAAATCAACCAAAAAAATGAGTTCGCATGTCACCTCTGACACGCGTGTCATAGGTTCGCCATCACTGATTCTAGGCCCTAGATTCTAGGGAATATATAGGCATGCTCTAGAAATGGGAAAAGGTAAAGAAGTAGATTCTCCCCCAGAATTTCTAGAGGGAATGCAGCATTGCCAAGCCATTTTAGAATTCTGACCTCCAGAACTTTTAGAGAATAAGTATATGTTGTTTTAAGTGACTTAAATTTGTGTTAATTTGTTATAGTGGCAATAGGGGAAATTACACAATTGGCCAAGAATGGTTACATTGTAACCCAAACCAAAAGTCTGGAATTGTTTGTTGAATCTGTGACTAGATCACCCTTTGTATCAGTCAAATTAGTCTAGGTTATGCTGCAGTTAACAAACCAGACCCCTCCCTGATCTTAGCGATGTAAGACAACAAAGCTTTATTTATTGTTCCTGCTAACATGCCTGTCTCAAGTTGGAGGATCTCTGTGCTGTGTCCTTTTCATTCAGGAACCTAAGCTGACAGACCCTCCACCATGTGAAATATAGCTGGTCACCATGGGAAGGTAAAGGGAACATCACAAATAGCACGTTGGTCTTAAAGGCTTCCTTCCAGAAGTGACACACGGAACTTGTGCTCACAGTCTATTGACCATGGCAGGTTGCACAGCGATGGCTAATTTAAGGGAAGGAGAATGAGAATACTTGTGAACAGTAATTACTACCAAAGCCTTCTTCTTGGGCATCATTTTAGCGGTTCATCATTGGCTAAAGATTGAGGATTGTATATCCCAGTCTGGCTCTGGGACTTGTCAGTGTATAATATAACTTTTTAAAAATCTTACTAAATGCATGAAATACTTCCAAATTAAAGTAAATGATGTTTTATTTAAGATGGCCTGAATCATTATTTTGCTTTGGTGTTGGATTTGGGTTTTTTGTTTCTTTTCATTGTTATTCAAATGTTTTTCTTAGTTTAGGAATAATTTACATAAAATGAAATGCACAGATCTTAAATGTATCGTTAGATCAGTTTTGACAAATGCATACAGCAATGTATCCTACACCCCATCAATATATGGAGTATTTTCATCAACCTCTAAAGTTCTATCTTGCCCCTTCCCAGTCAGTCCCCTGATCTGATTCCAAAACATCCAGTGATCAGTTTTCCCTAGATTTCTATCACCATAGATGTACTTGTTTTAGAACTTTATATAAATGAACTTACATAGTATATATGTTCTTGTGTCTGTCTGCTTTTGCTTAGCATATTGTAAAAATTTATCTGTGTTGTATGCCAATTTGATCTTTTTTTTTTACCACTGAGTAATATTCCATTGTATTAATATATCGTGTTTCTTTTTAATCCATTTTATTGTTTATAGACATGCTAATTCCAATTTGGGCTAATATGAAAAGAGCTGCTATGAACACTTTTTGTGCAACACTTTTTGTTAACAGGTTTTCATTTCTCTTGGATAAATAAGAGTGGAATTGCAAGTTCGTATAGTAGATATATATTTTAACTTTTAAGAAATTAACAGCTGCCCTAACCGGTTTGGCTCAGTGAATGGAGCGTCGGCCTGCGGACTGAAAGGTCCCAGGTTCGATTCCGGTCGAGGGCATGTACCTTGGTTGCGGGCACATCCCCAGTAGGGGGTGTGCAGGAGGCAGCTGATCGATGTTTCTCTCTCATCGATGTTTCTAACTCTCTATCTCTCTCCCTTCCTCTCTGTAAAAAAATCAATAAAATATATTTAAAAAAAAAAGAATAAATTAGATGATGCATGTAAAGACCTTAATGTGGTGCTTAGCACAAGTAAGAGCTCTACTTATTTTTAATTTTAGTTCAAGCCTTTGTGATTTATTTATTTAAATATATTTTTTATTGATTTCAGAGAAGAAGAGAGAGATAGAAACATCAATGATGAGAGAAAATCATTGATTGGCTGCCTTCTGCACACCCCCTACTGGGGATTGAGCCCACAACCCGGGCATGTGCCCTTGACTGGAATTAAACCCTGGACCCTTCAGTCAGCAGGCTGATGCTCTATCCACTGAGCCAAACCAGCCAGGGCAGGGGACTACTTACTAGCTGGTAACTTCCAGGTCTCTCCCCCTCGAACACTAGGACTGTATATCCATCTGCCTGCTTATATAACGTCAGAACTTGGCTGTCCCACAGGCAGCTCAAACTGAGCTCTTCTCCTGCCATCCTCCATTCCCAACCCTGGTCTGCTCTCATGTACCTTATTATGGTGAATCTCTCAGTTGCCTATGCCTCCCCCCTCCTTGCACACTAAAGGTCACCCAGTCCTGTTGACTCTACTGCCTTACTAGGTTTTTCATGTGCCCATTGCTCTCCACTCCCCACTGTTGCTACCTTAGTTCAGACCTTCCATATCTGGGTCCTGGAGTGCTACAACAGCCTTGTGAGGCCCATACTTTGAAGATTGCCTCCCCTAATTCACTGCCTACACTGCAACCAGAATTGTCATGATCCAATTAGAACCCTAACGGCTTCCCAAGATAAAGCCTCAACCCCATATTTTCCTTTAGGCCTCATATTCCAGTTCCATCTCTTACCTCTTTCATAAGCTTGGCTCCCAACCCCTAGACTTCCCCCCATACCCAGTCTTTTACTGAGATCCTTTGCCTGGCCTGCTTGTTCTACATAGAATAAGCATCTTTCCCTCCCTACTCATCCATTCTATCCCCCTCACCTAGCATAGTATGTCCATGAGGACTCAGCCAAGTTGTTTCTAAGTTCTGGGAAGATATCTCTGCCATCAGGCTGCTTTCCCCTGGGGTTGGAGTCAGTCCCCCGCCCCGTGTGCCCTGTCACTCCGTACTTACCCCTAGTAGGGCTTTCATCACCTGTGTTGCCTGAGACCCACCTGGCCCCCACCCTACACTGAGTTCAGAGGACAGGGACCGGTTTTTTTCCTCGTGCTAGCATCCCTACTGGAACATGCAGGTACTCAGTCAATGTTTGGGAAATGGAATGATTGTATTGGTGGTATTAGAGAGCTTACCTAATTTGCTGTTGGACCTATTGGGGATGGGTAATCATTGGAGGGAAGCTAACAGCATTTGGAATTGCCAGGTTCTCACCCATTTGTCTTGTTTTCACAGCCTGATGAAAATTCACTGGATTTTTCCTCTTGTATGCTGCGGCCTGGTATTAAAAATGCTCAGGAACTTGCTTGTGGGGTGTGCCTGTTAAACGTGGACTCTAGGAGCCGGGTAAGTCACACGCTTTCCCCTGCAGATGGCAAAGTGCTTTCCTAACATGACCTGGGGACAACTCCATTTAGACCACTTCACTACAAGGGCCGTGCCCAGGTGGCTGGGATTTTATGAAAGCCCTGAAATCTGACCAGAGAAATAGATGTATTTTCAGAAAAGCAGTGGGGAAACTGTTGATGGAGCGCGTGCCGTTCTTCCCTTTCTAGGAAGCGTGCTTTTGCATTGTGCCAGCAGCACCCTGTGCACAGTGGGGTAGTAAAGAGAACAGGTTACCCGCAAGGATTTGTTTGCAGGCAAGAGGCTCTGTTTTGGGAATTTTGTTGACCTTATGGTTTCAACGTTATTTCAGAAAGAAGAGAAGCCTGCAGAGGAACATCCTAAAAAAGTATGAACCAGTTACACATTATCTTAGCATTTACATCTTAATTTTCAGTGTGGAAGGCAAATCAAATGATTCCACTGCCATCCTGACCCATTCCAATCATGAATCTTTACTGAGTCACCTTTGTTCCCATAATGTTTGATTTAATCAACTAACTGTAGATCCACTTCCATCTTGTTTGCATGCGTGTATCTCATGATTGGCTTCTGGTGGTGTGGTTATTTTTCTCTGTGATGGGTAGGGTAACAGAATGAGCAGCTTCTGAAAGACTGGAAGCTATAGTGACACATAGTGAGATCAAAGAACTTCAGGATTTGACCATTTTCGGACAAAAAAAAACAAAAACACAAATTGTTTGGGTTTTAGAGTTTTATTTATTTGTAATGCTTTAAAAAGCACCCCGGGACATGGTGTGGTTAGGATTGGCTAGATGTAACTCAGCTGTAAGCCTTACTTATCCAGAAATAATTCTTATGTGTTTAATATCTTCATTTTTTATGAACCCAGTCCCAATTTGGACTTTTTAATTATGTTGATTCCGTTACCAGCTTCCAATGGCATTAGACCCTAAGAGTTTATAATCTTTTGTTTTCTTTCATGATAGGATGGTAATTAGCCACAGAAAGTTAAGGGATTAGATGCCAGCCTTTATTCCTTCAGCACAATGAGGGATAAAAATTAGCCACAGCCCTTGGCTATGTTAGTTCCCCATATCATGACACCCTCCTCCCAGTCCCCTAGACTCTGCCTTTTCTATGACAGATTTGGCCTTCTTTTGCTGAAACTGGGTTTAATGGTAAAGATACTTTTATACCTTTAATTAGCGGCAAAAACTTTCTCACCTGAATTTCTGTAGCTACCTGCTCAGCTTTTGTACGCGTGCCAGCTTGGCCTTGGCCTCTGTGACTTGAAGTGTGCATGCTGGTTGCTGCTCAGCTCTTAGGAGCAGAAGAAGCCTGACTTAATCCACATGTCTGTTTATTTCCGGCAGGCATTCAACTCAGACACAGATAATTTCAAGCTGGCATATGGTGGACACCAGTATCATGCCAGCTGTGCCAACTTCTGGATCAATTGTGTTGAACCAAAACCTCCTGGCCTCATCCTGCCTGATTTGCTCTGAAAAGCTCCTCTATGAAGTACCAACTGGGTTGTTTTTGTTGTTTTTCATCACACCCATGGGTGACAGGGACCAATGGACAGAATGCAAGTACTGCAAAGTTCACCTCTATGAATTTATATGAAGAATTCCCCAAGAGGTGGGCGGGGAAAAGCTTCGGAAGTTCCTAGTCATTCCCACAGAGGACCTCTGTCCCCTGGTTCCCACTGCGTCTTTGGGATTTGTGGTGAAATTGCCCTACCCAAACTGCATGTGGCACCAGAAGTTGCTAACTTACCACTAGTTCTTTTAAGATGTTTTCAAATATGGACCACAATAATTTGCTGCTGCAGTATTGAAACTGTGAAGAATTGTCACTTGAAGAAAAATTGTTGTAGGACTGGAATTGGCAAGAATGTGTTGAGCCAGAGCTTATTTATATCTAGGACACTTATTGTCCTGTGAAGTTGAGTGCATTTATCTGCATTTAGTGTGTTATTTGAAATGAATAAAGAGGGGAAATTGTGATTAAACTGATGTTCTTTTTCTAGAAAAAATTCTGTCTGTCTCCATTGAACAAGGGCAGGTAGGTAAGGGCAGATTTACCAACTTTGCTGATGCAACTGAACCAATTAACCAATTCTCTTCTCCTTGCATTCATTTCTAAAACTATCAACTTTCAAGAAGACTTTTTCTCAAACATGCCTGGGTACTTTGCAGTGGAGAATGTTCATTTTGACAGAGGCCCAAAACCTTGAGTATCAGATTATCCTTCCTGTTAGGGGCCTTCGCTGAAAACCTGTTTTACCTCATGACTGTGAACGTGGTATTTTTTTCAGACAAGATTTGGAAAGGCAGCTGAATGAAATCTTTTTGCAGTGGTCTCTGTCCAGATTTCAAAAAATGACTGCCTATGTACCAGTACTGCCTGACTTTGCAGGATCTACGTGAGACCTGAAAATTTAGGGTTAGAAGGTGGAATTCCTGGCCTTGAGAGGCAAATGTGATGTGCATTTATGGTAAAGGTAATGGAACTTAGTAGTAGTGGAAGGAAATTATTCAAAAACAGCACTGAATTTTAGAAGGAAAAAGCTCACGTTATTGTAGGGATTGCCTTTGCCACTGAAACTAATGCATCAAGTCGGGGGAAAGCCAAGTGGTTAGGACTGTCATTCCTAGGAAGAACATGTCAATCTAGGACACATTTCTGAGGTGTTATGTGCTTTATGAAGAGATTTTGAATCTTTTATGTTTCACTTTGTCTGACTTATGCTGTCTGACCTAGACTTAGTTTTTATTTGTAACTGAAAAATTTGGTTTTGCCAATATAATTGCTGCTTTACATAATTAACTAGATTACTTTCCCTTCTCAGGGCAGAACTTGAGGAATTGTTTTGTTTCATCTTACATCTTTACCTCCATCCTCTCCAGAAAAGGTATAGAACATTTCCATGAACAGCAGTCGACGAGGCTTCTGCTTTTACCTTGCTGTGCACCAGAATGCAGAGAAGTGTTGATGAGGTAAGTCTGTTTTTCTCATTTGCTGAAGTTGATGCTATCTCCAGCTAAGGACTGAGACAGCTGTCTCTGAATTGTTACAACCTCCGGAGTCTTTGCCCTCCACGGGACTAGTGGAGTGCCAGTAACGACACACGCGGACCGGTTTGTAGCAGGCTTTTCCTGAGGCTTCTGTGCTCCAATTCAGCCTAAGCAGCCCCTAGGGTTTCAGATAGCACCCAAATTCAAGCAGGCTTCTGATTGGTTTTGTACATTCCATAACAAAATCTACCTTTGCTATAAGAATATCACCCAGTTTGACAGAATTTACATTGCTGAGACTTTTTTTTGAAAATGCTATATGGATTATTATTTTCACAATGGCCTATATCAGTAACATTTTTTAAAGTATGCTAACTAGATTGGTTCCCATTCCCAGATATCTTCCAGAATGCCTCAGATAAAATTCTATGTATAATTACTACTGACCTTACTAAGTATGGTAGGTTTAGTCACTCCATGGGAAATGCTGGAGGAAAATACAGCAAAACACCAACAAAAAGCCTTTGCTATGAAAAGTATTCATTACTTTCATATCTGTTTAATAGAAATGTTTTATTAGATACCACCAAGGATTTGGGGAGTGTGGAATACCATTGTGTTGATTTATGCATTTATTGAAATGACTCAACATTGCATTCAGCTTCACTTCAGCTCGTTAGCCAAGAGCCCAGTGTCCCTGGAAACAGTAACCAAGGTTACTTATTTCCATACTGTGTATTGTGCCGACAGCTTCACCCCACTGCTTGAGAGGTGAAATAAGCTTTTTTATTGTATTTTGCCTTTAAAAAATTTATGGCAAAGTGTAATTTTTGTCTCGATATGCTTAAGGTAGAAGTGGGTATATTAGGATATTATCCATTCTTTATTTTTCCCATGGCACTCTACATAGGTTGAGTATTTTAAATTGAGTACTTTGTGTACATATACGTTCTTTTTGTTGTTTAAAGATACCTTCTACTTGCCTTTTAATGACTCGTGTTCTTAAGCTTTGAAAATTATAGGGTCTTTATGTTACAGACATTTGAACTGCTTGCCCTGCACTGGGGATCACTACAAAAATTCCCCTAACATCTTGTAGGTTACACACTTCCCTTTATTAGCTGGTCCTAATAAACTCTGACATTTAGATTAGAAAGATGTTAAACTTGCCTGGGGCTAAGAATGCTCTTAGTTATCACAGTGGTGGTGTTTGCCAGGATTTCTGCAGGAAATTTTCCTTAGTTACCAAGAACATATCACTAAATATTTTCTTACTATAGTATGATTATTTTGGACCTTTATCTAGAGACTACTAGACTTAGTTTGCCTTCATACTAAAGCAGCCATGGCCTCCATAGCCATAGTATTGTTTTGTTCTTTTGATTGATTTTGATTATGTGTTGATGTAGCATTTATGGTTCCTCTGATTTCCCATAGAGAAACTATTAGCTTTTTTTGAATATTTCTATTTAGACAATAATGATGTATGTGGTTGTTAGAGTGGGCAAGTGATATGAAACAAGAAAAGGTAGAATTTAGATGGAAACCCCAGACCAGGTAAAATATGGAAGATACCATTTATATAAATATGCAGCCACTGGCATTATATTCATGGCTTCTTACCAAAATAGACCAAAACTCTAGAAAATTATTCCACAGATAAGCTAGCTACAGCCTATCTAGCAAATGAGTGAAAAAAGAGCAGTGCTGTGACTAGTGGCTCCCCTATCTAAAAATAAGGCAACCTGGTAATGCCCAGTGGCTTCCCAGGAACATGGAATAATTACTACTTAACCTATCACTCTCTGATGAGTTGTCCGATTTATTAGGGCCAGTTGAGGAAGCTGTTATTTGCTTAACACTTGTATTAAGTTTTGGTTTAGGGCATTTGTTAATAGTCAAGCAAAGGCACACCTTTTGTGAAAAACCAAATTGTTTGATGGAGAATTCGCTGCTTTGGTGCACTTAAAGTTACCAAGAGACAACTGAAAATTGCCTTTTGTCAGAGTGTACACTTAGCTATGCTATTTTTCAGTTCCAGCACTGTAAATGATATCTGCCGGGATGTGAAATATTGACATGATTCAGCTGGATGTCTATTTTCAGTAATGTTCATTATTGTCACAGAAGCCATATGATAACATAATTGGAGAGCATCTTTCTTCCATTCAACACACACACACCCTAAAATTGTTCTTAGTAAATATTCTAATATGTTAAGCAGACAGGTTTATTAAAAATAATATAGTCTGGGACACATTGATTCCAAGAGGGTGTTTGCAGATTTTGTTATAATTACTTAACAGCTAAATAATAAAGGTGTTTTCTTTTTACCTTACAAAGTTACTAAATAATAAAGAGGGAAGGAAAGAGGAGGGCTAATCCAGTAGAGACTGAAGCCGGTATCAATCTTCCCTAAGCACTTGTGTGGTCAGCAGCCTTAGGCAAAGCTTGTCTCTACAGGATTAGCTAAACAGGACTCAAAGTGATTTTTGCACTGAGCTTCTCTTGCACCTGTCATGATGCCAAAAGGCATGGGATTCAAGATAGAGCAGAACCAGTTTATTAAACTGTTCAAATTATTAAAAATGATTAAAAGCTAGTTAAAGATTTTCATAAACACTATTCCAAAATGTTAGTTTTAAAAATGTTATTAGCAATGTATGCATTCCCCTTATGTTCCTCCCCTCCTCCCTACCTCTTAAAATAAACTTGAACACTTCAGGGAGAACCAAAAAATCAACCATTTGAAAAGAAAGGTGAAGAGGGGAGTAGACACTGTGTAGCTGATGCTGGTACTGCTTGAGGGGCTGCTGATGCAGGCTTTGGTGGCATTAAATCCCCCAGTAAGGCATCAGGTGTCGGGACTCTTTCTCATAAACGTCTGGAACTATGCCATAAGGTGTCTGTACCATTTTAACTGTTGACTTCCCAAAAAGTTGGCGCTCGTAGTCTATCAGCTGCCTCCAGAAGCCTACATTGGGCCTGATCACAGGCCTCCGGGCTTTCACCCAGTTGTATGCATCCAGCAGGCACACACTGTGGAATTTCATCAGGTAAGCAATGCAGAGAGTGGCTGAGCGGCTCACCCCTGCTGCACAGTGCACCAAAGTGGCCCCATGCTTCCTGCTCACACTATGGATCTTGTCAGCCACGGTGTCAAAGTATAGTCCAATGGGGGCATGAGGCATGTCAGCCAGAGGCACTTTAACATATTCAAATTGGGGCCAGTTGAAATTGGGTATCTCAATCGTAGCATTAACAATGCAAGTGATGCCACGAGCCTGGAGGAGATGCCGGTTGGAGGCCACACTGCCTCTGCCCAGGAAGAGAGAGGAGGTGATTTGAGCGATGCCTCCTATGTCCCCCTCAGCAATCATCCGAGGGGCCATGAGAGTCCGTGGTAGTGTGCTGTGACCTCTGGAGCTCATGAAGACACTGACAATCACACTTGCATCATTGGAAGCAAGACCAGAGCGTTTTGTTTTCCTCCACCAGGGAATCCGAAATTATAGTCTCCTTCCTGCAAAATACAGGTACTTGTCAGTATTTTATATGGTATTGACTCATCACAGCCTTCTGCATACTTGAGGAATGGGAAAGTAAAAGGATTAGAAATGGTTATTTTCTCTAATAGAGTATGTTCTTTTGAGGACGCAAATCATCTATGGATTATCAGTTAGAAAAAGTAGCCTAAGATACCAATATGTAAAATTTATGTAAAACTCAGCACTCTGGCGATTGTTTTTTAACACATTGTATGCGGGAAACGTATTTATACATTTTACGTTGACTGGTAGTAGAGCGCGGGACACGTATTTTATAGATGCGGGATACGTTTTTTATAGACTAGCGGTAGAATGCGGGTAACGTATAAATACGTAAACTAAAGTTATCGTAATTTTACTGAACGTTGCCATTTGCGCAAAAAATTAGCAAAAATGGCCTGTGCCACCTGTTAGCGCTCGATAAAAACTACCTGCAAACAATGTGTTAAAAAGGGCATTAAATGGAAATATCCTATTTTAGGAAAGTGAAAGACAGAAACATGCCCAGCTGATTCCTGAACCAGTAATCTTGCAGGGTCTTGCTTTTATTGAAGAGAGTTTCTTGGTAATTAGGAAGAAATCAGAAATTCTGACCCCTCCTATAGCAATGTTCTTTCATATACTGTTGCCTATCTTCATGTCTAATTCTAGACATAGAGATCTTATGATACCACATTAGGTAATATATTCAATGAACTGCCTTTGTGGACTAAAAAGATACTGAATTGGATCAGTTACAGAAAATCCAATACATATGGTCACTTTTGCCCTTTACTATTTAAAAACAGTTCCTCCTTTCATACTTATGACATCTGAATACTTTGCAATTTGTGCTATGGTATTTCTATGGAAATAATCCCAGGTAATTTGAAAACCATGGTCTAAAAAATCATTTGTCTAAGCTAATAAGCATTTTAGCTGACCTGAGCCCCTGGGTTTGGTTAAATAGCTTCACCTTCCTCAGCCAATTCTAAGCTAAAAGGTGAATCTCACTGGCTTCAGATGTGTTGGATTAAAATGAATTTAGTATTTAAAGATATATGTAAATATATCCTCATTAGCACACTGTTTACTTACTATAAGACATTCAATATTACATAAGTTCTATATATTAGTAACAACAGAAAACGACACTCTTGGTTTCCTGGGATTTTAGACATCAGTTCCTCTCATTTCAAATGCACATTGCTTTAGCAGGGGTCCTCAAACTGCGGCCCGCAGAAAACATTTATCCGGCCCGCCGGGTGTTTTTGCCGCCGCTGTGTGCATAGGAATTTGTTCATAGTTTTTTTTTAAACTATAGTCCGGCCCTCCAACGGTCTGAGGGACACTGAACTGGCCCCCTGTTTTAAAAGTTTGAGGACCCCTGCTTTACAGTCTGTGTCCACTGGGAAGGGTGCTGACCTCCCCCCAGGGTATTGTAGAAATGCCTGAAGTTATTTCAGTTGGACAAGAATATCCCTCGTTCTACAGACAGAGGTAGTGCTGGGCTACTCACTTGGGCGGGGTCTGGTTACTCGGAATCCTGGGTCTGGATCTGGCAAGTTATGAGAGAGCTGATCACAGTGGATATAAATTAGATCTGCAGAAACACAAGGAGGCAAGCATGTGGCCAATCAGAAAGTTTAAAAGAATTCCCCCTAGCCCTGGCCGGTTTGGCTCAGTGGATAGAGCGTCAGCCTTTGGACTGAAGGGTCCCGGGTTCGATTCCGGTCAAGGGCATGTACCTTGGTTGCGGGCATATCCCCAGTAGGGAGTGTGCAGGAGGCAGCTGATCGATGTTTCTCTCTCATCAATGTTTCTAACTCTCTATCCCTCTCCCTTCCTCTCTGTAAAAAAATCAATAAAATATATTTTTTTAAAAAGAATTCCCCCTGGAATTCCATGTTGGCCCTTATTTATTCATTTATGTGACTATGAGTACCTGTCCCTCTGCCTTTCCCCAAGTAATGATCACACTTAAATTCTTACAGCTCTTGAGTCATAACTGGTGTACAACTTGATCAGTAAGTGTACAATTTGGTGAGCTTTAACATATGCATACACTCGAGACAACATGACCTGGAAATATATCCATCACCCCCCCAAATTTCCTCATGCTCCTTTATAATTCATCCCTCCCTCATCTTCTAGCCCATTCCCTAGCAACCACTGATCTGTTTTCTGTCACTACAATTTGCATTTTCTACATTTTTATATAATGAAATCATAGAACATAGAGTAGTGTTCTTGGGGGATGAGGGGAATTCTGATTTTCACTAAGTGTACTTTTTTTTTAAAAATCCTCACCGAGGACAGGCTTTCATTGATTTTATAGAGAGTAACATTGATTGGTTGCCTCCTGCACAAGCCCTGACAGGGAATCGAACCCAGGACCTTTTCACTATACGGGACAACACTCCAACCATCTAAGCCACACTGCCCATGTTGTTGGATATATCAACAGTCCTTTCCTTGGTACAGGTAGATATACCATGGTTTGTTCACCTACTGAAGGAAACTGAGTTGATTTTAGGCCATTAAAGTTGATACATTTCCCAGGTGATGCTGCTGCAGCTGGTTTGGGTTCACTGCGGAGGTGGGTGCTGTGGTATGCCACCCAGATTGCCCCTTCAGGACTGAGGCACTCAGAGTGCTGATGCTGAGAGATCACAAGTCCCTCCCCAGAAACTGCCCTTGTCTGAAGGGAGCTACCTCACCCAAGGTTACACCCCTCTTTGGGGGCCCACATCTGATACAGGGGTACATGGAGATAGGTGCAATTGTATTATGAGGGAGAACAAGGAAGTAGTCACATAAGATTCTCGGGTGTGGGTGTTAGATGGAAATGTGTGGAACTTTTACATTATTAGAACATCCTGTCCTGTAGCAGAGCACAGTGTCTTGCCACTTCCAAGTCTTTCCCTGGCAGAATCCTGATAGTTTAAAAAAGCAAAGTCACTGTATAATAAACACAAAATCAGGCTCTCATGCTGGTGATTGAGCAGCTGCTCAATGTGTAAAATCTGGAAGATGCTAATCAAATTTCCAACCAGGTTATGTAGTTACTGTCTAAGAGGGACTCAGTCTCCCATTAATCATTCTGTTTGTGAGGCCACTTGCCTCCCTGAGGCAGGGGTCCCGGGCTTCCTGGCCTTTTCAGCAGAAAAATCTTCATCAGGGGCCAAGGGTAAGTAAGTAATGGATGGGTCAGAAGCCTAGTATTCTGTTAACCCTCGTTGGTTGGGCAGTGGTAGGGTACTGGGTGCTACAGGGGAAAGAAAACAGATTGTGAGTCCTCAGGGAAGAAGCCAAGTGAGACAGACATGATCCTCTCTCCCTGCTGCTGCTAGTCAGTCTCATGCCAACAAACCTGCTTAAAATGCCAAAGCTGGGTCCAAGGTTCAGAAAAACGACGTCTGCCAGAGGGCACAGACACCACAGTTGCTCCTCTAACACTCCTGACCCCTTTTACAGATCAGAAAATAACAAGGTTCAGAAAGGGTGAGATGGTTTCAACTAGGGGCACATAGTGACTGAACCAGGAAGAGATCCAAGGTGTCCAGGCTCCTAGCTCAATCCCACACACACTGCTTCTCTGTGTGACCCGGGGAGGGGGATTACATTCTCATCACCTGCCTTACAGCACTCTGACATTACCAACCAGTGCCTTCAAAGCATGAAAGGGGTCTTGGATCTGCCTACAACGAACATATTTAAATGCTACTTACAGAAAAGACAGCCTAGCCCTAACCGGTTTGGCTCAGTGGATAGAGCGCCGGCCTGCAGACTGAAAGGTCCCAGGTTTGATTCCGGTCAAGGGCATGTATCTTGGTCGCGGGCACAACCCCAGTAGGAGGTGTGCAGGAGGCAGCTGATCGATGTTTCTCTCTCATCGATGTTCCTAACTCTCTATCCCTCTCCCTTCCTCTCTGTAAAAAACCAATAAAATGTATTTTAAAAGAAAAGAAAAGACAGCCTAGATCAGCTGAGCTGTTCCATTTTCTTACTGCCCATAATAGAAAAACATTGCCACAAACTGGTACACCATTCAGGACACAAAGCCCTCCTGATAGCAGAGGGACCTCAGCAAGAAGTCCCAGGTAGGCACAAGAAGAAGTGTTGCTCAGTTCTAGGGCTGGCAGATTCTGATCATAAAGAATAAAAGAAAAGCCGAAACCGGTTTGGCTCAGTGGATAGAGTGTCGGCCTGCGGACTGAAAGGTCCCGGGTTCGATTCCGGTCAAGGGCATGTACCTGGGTTGTGGGCACATCCCCAGTAGGAGATGTGCAGGAGGCAGCTGATCGATGTTTCTCTCTCATTGATGTTTCTAACTCTCTATCTCTCTCCCTTCCTCTCTGTAAAAAATCAATAAAATATATTTAAAAAAAAAAAGAATAAAAGAAAATATGGGTATTACATCACAGCTGTGTAAAAATCAACTTAGTGAATGTGTACTGGGAGACAGAAAAAGAATATTAGGAGAGTAAAGTTCGACCCACGTTTGAGGGGTCACAGATTGCAAGGTGCTCTGAATGAACATGCCACTCCCACTGCAGCACACTAGTCTCTGGGTTGAGGATGGCCAGAGAGAAAGCCAAGGAATCCACATCGCTGTCCATGGTGTTCAACTCAGCCCTTCCAAGTTGCTCTGACAGCTGCATTTCTTCAGGGAAAAATGCCTTTTTTGGCTAGGGGAAAAGGGTGGGTTGGGATGAAAGAAAAAAAGGAACTGTCCTAAACCAAACCCAGAGAAGGTATTTCTTTTACAAGTTATAAGCAATTTGTCTCATCAGAGATGATTGCGGGTCTCTGAATAATAAGCATCAAAGTGCTAAACAAAATGAATTAGTATTTGCCCACGGGGCCTGAAATCTCAAACTATTAACTACTACCTGCAATGGAGAGCTCCTGGGATGTGGGCACCAGCCTCATGTTAACACTGGCGTCCACACCTAGAATAGACTTGGAATCGCTGCCAGGAGTCACAGTCTATTTGGAGCATCCATCCCAGTGCCACAGAGGCTACTTCCCCTTTAAAAAAAAAATCATGACAACTACTAGAATCTGCAGTTAAAAATCTGAAATTCTATCCACTGAAATTTTGCCTCATGTTGAATAAGCAGAAAACAGCTACAACGGAGCTAGAGAAGATTGTGTAAAATGACCTGATTAAAATAGTTTTAGCTTTTGGAATTTCAGAGGGTCCCAGTATACTAGTATGCTGGAGGCCTACAATGTTATTTTATAATTGAAAACCTATGTAATTGCATTTTCTCTCTTTTTTAATAGTTTGATTTTTAGAAAAGAGGAAAGGAGAGAGAACAGCAACCAGCTACCTCCTGCACACCCCCTGCCAGGGAACAAGCCCTCGAACACGAATCAAACCAACAACCTCCTGGGGCACAGGACAATGCTCAACCAAGCCACACTAGCCAGGACGACATTTTCTCCATAAGAGTAAATGTTTAGTTCTTTAAAAAACTTAAAAGTCACCCTTTTAAAAATAGAAGCGTTTTAGCTCACATTGCCATAAGTAAATACTAGTTCCCTCATTAATTTTTATTTATTGTGTTCTATTGGGGGAAAAGTTAATATACTCACTCTTACAAACAAAAAACAAAGTGTGGCAATCTTTCATCAAGGAAAATAATACAACTCAACATTTGAGTTTTATTTTTAAAGTGAAATAAAATTATTCACAAATTGTTCTCAGTCATCTAGAAAACTTGAGTAACTTGGCTAATATACTTGAACATCTTACACATTTGGAGGCAGGGTTGATTTTGCTTCTCCCACCACATAAATTAACTGATATGATGGTGTCATGGAATGAGGATAAATACACATAAAGCTCAAGTCTGAGAGTCCGCATTTTGGTTTGGCCACAGATATTCCCCAGTGTGACACACAGCTTTAAAATAACTGCTTATATAGTCATAACCTGGCTGCATATCTCAATGTGCTCATGTGGATCACCAGCCCATTAACTGAATCTATCAGACACTAGCCAGTTGCTGGCTAGAGAACACATCATGGCCCAAAGAAGGATGTGGGCAGCCCACTTGATGAGGACAGGGAAAAAAACATGCCAATAGAGCAGGGGTGGGGAACCTTTTTCTGCCAAGGGCCATTTGGGTATTTATAACATCATTTGCAGGCCATACAAAATTATCAACGTAAACATCAGCCTGCTATACTAGTATTTGGTCAAACATTTAACTCCCCTAATGCCTTGGCAGGGCCAGACCAAATGATCTGGCAGGCCAGACATTCCCCACCTCTGCTAAGAGAAACATAGATGCAAAGACCTTAACAAGTTTAGTTCCACATGATAAATTCATAGATTCTGATGTTGAAAATAGAATGAGAGAGTAAAGAGAAGAAACTATAGAAGGTGAAGGTGTATATTTGTTTGGGTATAATGGGGTAATCTGTTCACATCTGGAATCGAATTTTTTAAATTTCATCCTCATCCACCTGGGTATTTAAATTGCCACTCATTCACAATCATATTTCCTGAGTTCATGACGTGTGTTCAACACTGTTTTAAGTGTTGTTAGGGACTGTGGAAGAATGTATTTGCTAAAGACCACCAGGTATCTCCCATCCCACATGACACTCTTAAAATTTGACCAACTCAACCAAAAAAGTACAGAAATGTCACTGCGAAGACTATTCTACCTGTTCTCCTGGGACTTGCTCTTGGAACTAAGCTGCCATTCTACAAGGAAGCCCAAAGAAACTCAATAAAGTTACCACATGGATAGGTCATATGTGGGTATTCTAGCCAAGAGCCCAGCTGAGATCCCAACTGATAGCCAGGATCAACTATTAAATACAGGGTGTGACAAAAATAGGTTTACAAGTATGAGTACATGAAACACAGTTTATTCTTGTACTAGAAGCCCTGTGCACGGATTTGTGCATTGGTGGGGGGTCCCTCGGCCTGGCCTAAAGGGATTGGGCCGAAACCAGCAGTCTGACATCCCCCAAGGGGTCCCAGAGTGCAAGAAGGCACTCTGCAAAGTTGCTGTTGCTTGGCAGCTGCTGTGCTGAGCATCTGCCCCCTGGTGGTCAGTGCGCATCATAGCGACTGGCCAGTCGGCCAGTCATTTAGGCTTTTACATACACACACACACAGCTCAATCCCCACTGGGGGCATGCAGGAGGAAGTCAATCAATGATTCTCTCTCATCATTGGTGTTTCTAGCTCTCTCTCCCCCTCTCCTTTCCTCTCTGTAATATTCTCTCTCTCTCTCTCTCTCTCTCTCTCTCTCTCTCTCTCTCTCGGCCCGGTGCACAAATTCGTGCACCAGTGGGGTCCCTCGACCTGGCCTGTGGGATCGGGCCAAAATCGGCTCTCTGACATCCCCTGAGGGGTCCCGGATTGTGAGAGTGTGCAGGCCAGACCAAGGGACCCCACCGGGGCCAAAAGGGACACAGGAGGTTGGCCAGCTGAGGAACCACGGGAGGGCTCCAGGGCATATCCAGTCCATCTCACTCCGTCCAGATCAGCCGGACCCCAGCAGCAAGCTAACTACTGGTTGGAGCATCTGCCCCTGGTGTTCAGTGCACGTCATAGCAAGCAGTTAGGCCGCCTTAGCATATCATTAGCATATTGTGTTTTGATTGGTTGAACGGCTGAGTGGCCAACCGGACACTTAGCATATTAGGCTTTTATTTTTATTTTTTTTAAAGATATATACTTTTTTAAAAAATATATTTTATTGATTTTTTTACAGAGAGAGGAAGGGAGAGGGATAGAGAGTTAGAAACATTGACGAGAGAGAAACATCAATCAGCTGCCTCCTGCACACCACCTACTGGGGATGTGCCTGCAACCAAGGTACATGCCCTTGACTGGAATCAAACCTGGGACCTTTCAGTCCACAGGCTGACGCTCTATCCACTGAGCCAAACCGGTTAGGGCATTAGGCTTTTATTATATAGGATATAGATTATTTTCCATATGAACAACTGTAAACCTACTTTTGCCCCACCCTGTATGTAAATAAAGACACTTCAGTGATTCTAGGTTCCAGCAATCAAGCCACCTCCAGGTCTTAAATCTCCCACCAAGGGCCCCAGACATTGTGGAGTAAAGAAAAGTTGTCCCCACTATGTGAAGTCCATAGGAATCTGTGAGTGAAAAGAAAAAAGAAAATGGTTGTTTTTCCAACCATTGGTAAATATATTCTCCCATTCAGTGGCTGTCTCTTCATTTTTTTTGGAACAATGTGCTATGCAGCAGTAGTAACTAGAACAGAGTATAAAGGTAACATAAGTCATAACCCTGTGCTAGGATTTTATCATTAAAGCAATGACACAAGATACTCATATAAAACAGTTGAATAACAATACGAGATGGACTAACATAAGGGAATCAAATAATGCAAACAGTGAGTGCCATCGATTGCAGAGAAGGCAAGGTCAAAGTAAAAGTTGATGGTGTTGAAAAACTAAGTTGCTCGTTAACCTGGGGAGGTGTCTATTTTTTTTAATTGAATTTACTGGGGTGGCACTGGTTAATAAATTTACATAGGTTTCAAGTGTAGAACTTCGATACATCTGTATATTGTATTGTGTTTGCCCCCCAAAGTCAAGTCTCTTTCAGTCACTGTTTATCCCTTTACCCTGTTCTACCTCCCCTGACTCCCCTTTCCCTCTGGTAATCACCATGTTGTTGTCTGTGTCTACGAGTTGTTGTTTTTGCTTAATCCCAAAATTCACCTTTCTTCAGCCCCCAACCCCCTTTCCTCTGACAGCTGTCAGTCTGTTTTCTGTATCTATGAGTCTGTTTCTACTTTATTTTGTTCATTAGATTCCACATATAAGTGAAATTATATGGTATCTGTTTTCTCTGACTGACTTATTTCACTTAGCTTAATACTCTCCAGGTCCATCCATGCTGTCGCAAAAAGTAAGATTTCTTTCTTTTATACAGACGAGAAGTAATCCATTGTGTACATGTACCACAGCTTTTTTATCCACTCATCTACTGATGGGCACTTGGGCTGCTTCCAAATCTTGGCTATTGTAAATAATGCTGCAATGAACATAGGGATGCATATATTCTTTTGAATTAAGTATTTCAGGTATCTTCAGATATATCCCCAGAGTGGAATCACTGGGTCATTAGACAGTTTCATTAATTTTTTGAGTAAACTCCATACTGTTTTACACTTTGGCTGCACCAATCTACATTCCCATCAACTGTACAAAAGGGTTCCCTGTTCTCCACACCCTCACCAACACTTATTGTTTGTTGATTTATTGATGATAGCCATTGACAGGTGTGAGGTGATATCTCATTGTGGTTTTAATTTGCATTTTCTAATTATTAGTGACATTGAGCATCTTTTCATGTTTATTGGCCATCTGTGTGTCCTCTTTGGAGAAGTATCTATTCAGGTGCTTTGCCCATTTTTTTAATTGGACTGTTTATTTGGTGTTGAATTGTATAAGTTCATAAATTTTGGACATTAATGCCTTATCAGATATATTGGTAAATATATTCTCCCATTCAGTGGCTGTCTCTTCATTTTTTTTAATGTTTCCTTTGCTGTGCAAACTTTTTAGTAGTCCCATTTATTTATTTTATCCTTTGTTTGCCTTGCCTGAGGAGATCAGAAAAAAAACTGCTAAGAGAAATGTCTGAGATTTTACTGCCCATGTTTTCTTCTAGGATTTTTATGGTTTCAAGTCTTATATTTAAGTCTTTAATCCACTTTTAGTTTATTCTTGTGTATGGTGTAAGATGGTGGTCAAGTTTCATTTTTTTGCGCATCATCTGTCCAATTTTCCCAACACCATTTACTGAATAGACTGTCTTTACTTGGGGATGTAACCTAGCCTATATAATAAAAGGGTAATATGCAAATTGACCCTAATGGCAGAATGACCAGAACAACTACTGGACCAGTCACTATGAGGCGCACTGACCATCTCTTGGTCCCTTCCCCCGGCCACAGGCACCAAATACCCAATGGCGAACAGGGAATCGGGGGTGGGTGGCTGCGGGGGGGCGGGACCAGCTGCGGGCAGCTGAGGAAGATGGCCCTGATTGCAGGCCAGGCCTAGGGACCATACCCGCGCACAAATTTCATGCGCCGGGCCTCTAGTAAGATTATAATTATGTTATCATATTTTTTCACCAATCCATTTAAAACATGCTGCCATTCTTGTCTTTCAAGAGCCTCCTTATTTTTAGATTCCAGATGGAGAACACAAGCCCTCTTCTGCTACTCTTACTACTCAAAAAGTGTGATCCAATACCCAGCAGCGTCAACCTGAAGGTTGGTAGAAATGCAGACTCTCAGGCCCCATCTCAGACCTGTGGAATTGCTGAAGCAAACTCGAGTACCTATTTGTTTAAAACACATGAGTGTGCTCAATCTCTCATGAATCAGTATCATTCTGCTGTCATGGTTCCCAAATGAGGAATCGGAGGTAAATGGAGGATAACAGGCTTTCCCAGACTCTACATAGAAAATGAGTAACCCCACTGGGACCAGAACCCCTTTCCATGAGTTGTCTGTTGATTAGTCATATAGTCTGACCATAACAGATCAAGTGACCTAAGACTACCAAAATGTACATTTCACTGGGGAAGGAAATAAAATCTGCAAAGAGAAAGAATTTAAGGACAATAAGGACAGTCTAGTTGTGCTTCATCTATAATCTGAACATTAATTCTACAATCACATTTAAACTTGTTTAGTGATTACTAGAAACCAGTTTGTGCCACAGCCTATATAAATGATACTTTAAAATGGTCAAGGAACAAGTGGTAAAAATTAAATAGAATCACAGGTTCTTGGTTAAGTGAACTTTCATCTATATAGGTCAGAACATCTAGACACAGAGTACTTTAAAAAAAAAAAAAGTCAGCAATTATACCCAAGTAGATTTAAGTGTGCCTCAAAATTGCTGAAGTCACTACTGCCCTCTGAGAAGCAGGACCATGAAATCTCAGAAAATGCAGATCTTTTCATAAGATCTCTGTCCTTCAAAGCTCATTACTGTAAGTAAGGCAAAAAAGAATTTATAAATTAAAATAAAGTTCATAAGAACTAAAGAGTTCAATAGGGAAACGTTTGACCCCATTTGATCATCTTATGCTTTAATGCCTCATTGTATTAATCAAAATCCTTAAAACTCAAGCAGTGAGTCTCAACTTTCTCCTTACAAGAACTTCTTTATCATACTTCAAGCCCAATTTGACTTTTTGACCACTTTATACCAAATTAGCTCCATTTTTAAAGCATCACTATTTTCCCATTTTTCTTTATTAGTCAAAGGCATCTATAATTGTCCACCAGAGTTCCTGAGCAGAATAAGATAACCAGATCTCTTGCATTAGCTGGATGGAAGGAACCTGATGAAGCTACATACCCTTTCCATGCTGAGGAACAGCAGACCTATCGCATTTTGAGGGCAACTGGGTATAGCTGAGCCCCACTACAGCAAAAGGAAGAATCAAGTTTTTAACTAACTAAGAGTCAAAAAACCAGAGGGTCCCAGAGTTATTCCCTTGGCTTTAATTATCTCCTGAAACAGCTGTCTTATGCAATAAGATAATATACAATCCTGGCTGGGTAGCTCAGTTGGTTAGAGCATTGTCCCATACACCAAGGTTGCAGGTCCGATCCCTGGTCAGGGCACATATAGGAATCAACCAATGAATGCATAGAAAAGTGGAACAAATTGATGTTTCTCTTTCTCTGACTCTCCCTTCCTCCCTCTAAAATCAATAAATGAAAAAAAAAAAATTAAATAAAATATATATGGTTCTTTTTAGATTATACTACAAACTAGAGGCCTGGTGCACAAAATTTGTACATGGATGGGGTCCCTAGGCCTGGCCGGAGATCAGGGCCGATGAGGTTCCCTGCCTCCCTGCCTCCCTGCCTCCCCGCCTCACGGGCCTCCTTGCTGCCCATACACTGCCACCACGTGGTTCCCCGCCTCCCCCTCTCCTCCTTCCCTCACTGCCCGTGTCCGCTGCCACCCATCCCCGGTTCCCCGTCCCAGCCCGGGCGATTGGGGCCTGCCTGCCCATGGAGGGACAGGGGGAGGGACCTGGGAGGTTGGCCGCCACTCCAAGGAGGGAGCTGGCCCTCGGCCCCCCTGGGAAAGGGGCCGTGTCTACTGCCACCCACCCCTGGTTCCCCATCCCAGCCTGGGGGCTCAGCCCAATCAGGCAATCAGGGGCTGGGGGGCAGCTCCTGCTTTGAGTGTCTGCCCCCTGGTGGTCAGTGCGCATCATAGTGACCGATCGTTCCATTATAACGGTCGATTAGGCTTTTACATATAGAGATTATTATTTATATACTCTAAGACAGCGGTTCTCAACCTGTGGGTTGCAACCCCTTTGGCGGTCGAAAGATCCTTTCACGGGTCACCTAAGACCATCCTGCATATCAGATATTTACATTACGATTCATAACAATAGCAACATTACAGTTATGAAGTAGCAACAAAAATAATTTTATGGTTGCGTCACAACATGAGGAACTGTATTTAAAGGGCCAGAAGGTTGAGAACCACTGCTCTAAGAGAATGCAATAGCCTCTGAAACACACTCTGCAAATAGCTGGTGGGCCATGTCTAGCTCATCATCTGTTTTTGGTATAGTCCATGAGCTAAGTAAATAGTTTATACATTTTTAAATGGTTAAAAAATAAACGGAAGAACAGAACAGTTGGCCCTTGAATAACACAGGGGTTGGTGTGCCAACCTCCTATGCAGTTGAAAATCCATGTATAAACTGTATTTCATGGCACATAAAAATTGTATGAAATTCAAATTTAAGTTCAGGAATGAAGTTTTATTGGAACACAGCCACACTTCTTATGTATTAATTATGGCTGTTTTCATGATACAAAGCTGAATTAAGTAATTGCAACAGAAATTTTATGGCCCACAAGCCTAAAATAGTTACTACCTGGCCCTTTACAGAAAAAGTTTCCCAATCCCTGGTTGAAATTATGATATAAAGCCATCATAGTATTGCAAATAAATATTTTTCAAAGTGCAGTCCTAAGAACCCTTGCATGAGAATAACTTGAGTTGCTGGTTAGAATGCAGACTCCTAGGCTCCACTCCAGACCTAATTAATCAGAATTTGGGGGTGGGGGGATGGGGAGGGTTAAAGGCCTGGAAATTTATATTTCTAGCAAGTACCTCTGTAAAATAATTTTTAAAAAAGATTAAGCTATTGTGGAAAAGATAAAATATTACCTATTGTAATTTCTAGAAGGATAAATGGAATGAGAAAAATCCATAAATGTAGATTTATTTTTCAAAATTATTTTCAAATAATACATTAGTTACTTAAAGATATAATCCAGTATGAAACAAGTTCTATTTCATTTACATTTTGGATCATCTTGAGATGCAAATTTATACCAAGTAATTAAAGTTCTATAAAACTTTGAATACTTCTCCAATTTTTAACAAAAAAACATCATGTGAAGTGATATACAAACTTTAACCCTGAAAGGGTTCTCTGTTCCCCAAACACAGAACATGTGTGACAGTGCAAATTAAAGGCTATTAGAGATTTCTATGTCCTTTTTACATTTGTCAAAAATACACTGGCTGCCCTGGTCGGTTTGGCTCAGTGGATGGAGCGTCGGCCTGCAGCCTGGGGGGGTCCCGGGTTCGATTCCGGCCAAGGGCACATGCCTGGGTTGTGGGTTCGGTCCCCAGTGGGGAGCGTGCAGGGGGCAGCCAATCAATGATTCTCTCTCATCATTGATGTTTCTATCTATCCCTCTCTCTTCGTCTCTAAAATCAATAAAAATATTTTTAAAAACACACTGGCTAATTTAAAATAAACATAACAATCATGAGTCATTTAACGGATACATGGGGATACATTCTGAGAAATGTATCGTTAGGTGATTTCATCATTTTGCAAACATCAGAGTGCGTTTACACAAACCTAGATGGTGTAGCCTACTACACACCTAGGCTATATGGTATAGCCTATTGTTCCTAGGTTACAAACCTGTACAGCGTGTTACTGTACTGAATACTGTAGGCCAGTGGTCGCCAACCGGTGGTCTACAGACCACTGGTGGTCTGTGAGGTCCAAAAGGTTGGCGACCGCTGCTGTAGGCAATTATAATACAACTAAACATACCTAACATAAAAAAGTACAGTTAAAATATAGTATAAAAGTTAAAATATAGTATAAAAGATAAAATGATGCACTTGTATAGGGCACTTACCATGAAACTCTTCACTACCATAGACTTTATAAGCACTGCACACTTAGGCTACACCAAACTTAAAAATATTTTTCTTCAATAAGAAATTTTTAGCTTACTATAATTTTTTTACTTTATAAAATTATTTTATGACACTTAGCTTAAAACACAAACACATTGTACAGCTACATAAAAATATTTTTAAAATATATTTTATTGATTTTTTTTACAGAGAGGAAGGGAGAGGAATAGAGAGTAAGAAACATCAGTAAGAGAGAAATATCAATCAGCTGCCTCCTGCACACCCCCTACTGGGGATGTGCCTGCAACCAAGGTACATGCCCTTTGACTGGAATCGAACTTGGGACCCTTCCATCTGCAGGCCGATGCTCTATCCACTGAGCCAAACCCGTTAGGACTAAAAATATTCTTTATATCCTTATTGTATAAGCTTTTTGCTATTTTTAATTTTATTTTTAAACTTTTTAGTTAAAAACTCAAACATACACATTAGCCTACACAGGGTCAGGATCATCAAGGTCACCATCTTCCACTTATTTCCATATCTCGTTCCACTAGAAAGTTTTCAGGAACAATGACACACATGGAGCTGTCATCTCCTATGATAACAATGCCTACTTCTGGAATACCTCCTAAAGGAGTGGTCACCAACCTTTCGGGCCTCACGGACCACTGGTTGGCAACCGCTGTCCTAAAGGACTTTAGGCTCTTCCTGAGGAGGTGTCACTCTTTTCAGTAATATGTCCATGGTGGTTTGATCATATACTTGCTGGTGAGTAAATAATGTCATGAACATTCCTCTCTATTAATGAAAACCTTTTGGTGTTGGGGGTCCACGTTTTCAAACTTTAAGGAACTTATTAAAGTCTGAAAAAGCTTTGGTTAAACCCTTCACTGTGAATTTTCTTGGGGGTTCTTCCTTTTCTCCTGCTGAGGTTTTCTTCAGCTATGTGTTCCTGTTTCAGTTCCAACAACACCTCATTAGTCAATTCTCAGGAATCACCTCTAGGAGCTCCTCAATGTCATCCTCATCCACACCCACATTAACATTGTCTGTCATTTCAACCACAACCTTGTTGATTTTTACAACCTCCACATCATTGGCAAATCCTCTGAAGTTATGGACAAACAAACCTCTGGAGTGTCTTCTTTCAGGTGCCGTTCATATACTCCTTTGGTGACATCACCTCAAGCCCAAGCAAGGTTCTTTTTAAATTTTTAATTGATTGATTTAGAGAGAGAAAGAAACATCAATTTGTTGTTTCACTTATTTATGCATTCACTGGTTGATTCTTGTATGTGCTCTGACCGGGGAGCAAACCCACAACTTTGGCATGTCAGGACAACTCTCTAACCCAGCAATTGTCAACCGGTGGTCCTAACCAACTGAGCAACCCAGCAAAGGCCCAAGCAACGTTCTTGATGCAGTCATAGATACTGTAATCCTTCCAGAATTGCACCAGTTTCTCCTCAGTTGCAGCAATAGCCTGGTCTTCCTCACATAGGCCTTAAAAGCTGCTATAACTCTTTGTTCCATTGGCTGAAACACCACTTTGGTATTGGGATAAAAATCACCAATAAAAGGATGTCAACAATGAGAGAACATTATGAACAGTTAGCAAAATCTTAAAAGGTATTGTTATTCTCAAAGAGTACCTCTCCATTTCACTGGCATAGCAATTCAGGAGAGCATCTTGGAAGAGGAGCTGAGTCACCCCAGACTTCTTGCTCCTGTCTGTATACTGACAGTGTCTGCTTATTGACATGCTTGAAGGCCCTGAGGTTCTCACTGTGCTAGATCACAAAGCGTTTCAATTTGTAGCCTAAAACAGTCCCCAAGGCAGGACTGTTACCTTGTACTTAAAAGCCTTGAAGCCTGCCGAAACCGGTTTGGCTCAGTGGCTGCAGACTGAAAGGTCCCAGGTTCGATTCCGGTCAAGGGCATGTACCTTGGTTGCGGGCATATCCCCAGTAGGAGATGTGCAGGAGGCAGCTGGTCAATGTTTCTCTCTCATCGATGTTTCTAACTCTCTATCTCTCTCCCTTCCTCTCTGTGAAAAATCAATAAAATATATTAAAAAAAAAAAAAAAAAGCCTTGAAGCCTGACCATCTTATGGATGAAAGTCTTTCAAGTATCCATTTCCAGAATAAGGAGGTTTCATCCATGTTGAATATTTGCTATGGCAATTAATTTTCTTCCACAATCAGCTTATCTAGTTTCCACAAATTCTAAAGCTGCCTTCATATTAGCACGCATAGACTTTACCATTCACTTTAATATTATGTAATGAATAATGATTCTTGAATTGGGACCCTAGAGCTAGCAGTAAATTCAACATTGTAGTTGAGACCAGCTTTTTCTTTCAGTATTGAAAAAAAAATCTTTCTGTTTTGGCCCTGATCATAATGGTGCTGAAAGAGACGTGCTTCTGTGTCTGATCTTCAGTCCAGGTCATTAGATGTTTCTCTATGTCTGATATGGGCTCTTGTTGGAATACTGGTTAGTCTCGTTACCTTCAATGAAGCAGATCCTTTAACAGCTTCCGTCATTTTCTTCAAGATGGTAGTATGTATAGTGGAATGGGACATGCCTGACTGTGAGTATAACCATCACTGATTTTCCACCTTTGTAGTTCTTAATCACTTTTAATTTTGTTTCCAGATTAATCACTTGATATGACCTCGTACTGGCAACATTAGCAGTGGCTTTTGCTAATGATGAACAAAACAACATGAGATTAGGGACCATGATGAACAAAACAACATGAAATTAAATCAAGCACAAGAGAAAATAATGCAATTAAGGGCATGATAAACATGAAATGTATGAGGCTATTCCCAGCATAACAGGACACACTTGTATAGCAAACTTTTTTTAAATTTAGTTTTATTGTTGAAAGTATCACAGATGTCCCCCTATTTTTCCCCCATTGACCCCCTCCACCCTGTACCTGCCCCTAGCAAACATTTTAAAATATATATATTTCTATTGATTTTAGAGAGAGGGGAAGAGAGAGGGATAGAGAGATAGAAAAATCAATGAGGGAGGAACATCATCAATTAGCTGACTCCTGCACACCCCTCCACGAGGGACTGGGGCCCTCTTGGTTCCTGGGTTGATGCTCAACCTCTGAGCTGGGTACTATACTATATAGTCCTATATAATAAAAGGGTAATATGCAAATTGACCCTAAGAACAACCGGTCGCTATGACGCGCACTGACCACCAGGGGGCGGACGTTCAATGCAGGAGCTGCCCCCTGGTGGTCAGTGCACTCCCACAGGGGGAGCTCTGCACAGCCAGAAGCTGGCTCATGGCTGGCCAGCGCAGTGGTGGTGGCAGGAGCCTCTCCCGCCTCCACAGCAGCACTAAGGATGTCCGACTAACAGCTTGGGCCTGCTCCCTCCATTAGTCAGACATCCCTTAAGGCAGTGATTCTCAACCTTCCTAATGCTGTGACCCTTTAATACAGTTCTTCATGTTCTGGTGACCCCCAATTTCATTGTTACAAATTGAACATAATTAAAGCATAGTGATTAATCACAAAAACAATATGCAATTATATATGTGTTTTCTGATGGTCTTAGGCGACCCCTGTGAAAGGGTTGTTTGACCCCCAAAGGGGTCGCGACCCACAGGTTGAGAACCGCTGCCTTAAGGGCTCCTGGGGCTCCAGGGGGATGTCTGACTGCCAGCTTAGGTCCGATCCCCCTGGGGAGCAGGCCTAAGCCATCAGTCGGACATCCCCCGAGCGGTCCCGGATTGTGAGAGGGCACAGGCCAGGCTGAGGGACTCCCCTGAGTGCACAAATGTTGGTGCATAGGGCCTCTAGTACTTTTATGTGACTGGCAGCACAGTTTTGTTTACACCAGCATCACTATCAACACATTAGGATGGCTATGGTGTCACTAGGGGACAGGAAACTCATGGGGCCACCATCATAGAGTAAGTATGAGGTCTCTATGCCACATAAATATTTACTAGTCAACAGAGCCACATGCTCTTGCTTAAGAGTCTTCTTGTGTGTATCCACAAACTTAAAGAGCGAAGAAATCAAAAAGACTAACAGGATCACATCAAAGAATACAAACAGGATTTCTCTCCGCATTGCTCAGATTAAGAGGTTCTATCACTTTTTATCCTCCCCTTGGGTGTTTTTTCTTAAACTTATACGTAAGTAGTTGTTTTTTTGTAAGAATCTGGAAAAGATCTTTAATATGTGTTTTTAAAGAAATGATCTATATAAGGACTGAAAATAAAACAATTTAGCCATTTTCCAAGATGCCTTACAGAGGAAATGAAATAAAGAGAAATTTTAAAATCTTACATTCTTTGGGCTACTGTTCTTCCATCACCCCTCCAGCTAAGAAGAAGGATCTCCCTGAGGGTATTTTCTAAACCTATAGAATTGTGGAACATTCTGCTGTAGACTGTTAGCAGATACTAGGCACAGTAGATACTCAACAAATACCTGAATTTAATAATTTAATAACAATCCTAACATAACCTCCCCACATCTCCCTATCCTCTCTCTCTCACTCGCCCCCCACCCCCCAGACACACCATCTTTAAATCTAGCTAGCATCACCAAACACAGGCAATCAAAGTTAACCTGGCAACTGTCTAGTCAAAAAGCAGGAATTTTCTATATCAAAAGAGGTGGTTCTAAACTGCCTCTTCCGTCGCATACAAAGGAAGATATGGAGAAAAGTACACTTTTAAAGATTATAAAAGAGTCATTTATTCCAGTGGCAAAGAAGCTATGGTTCCTTTGGAAATGCCAAGAAAGGACAAACCATGGTCTGTGCTTGGTGCTTCTTGGGGGACGTGCACATGTACACAAGCATGTGAATACCTGTCCTCCAGGGGTACTTTAACAGCACCGGCCTGAGTTCCTACACACTTCACACTAAAGCCAGCAATGCTGGCTTGCACATTCAGGGCTGGACACAGGCAAGCATTCAACAGCGCAAGTCAAGCCATCTGGTAGCCCAAGAGGTAGGATTCACCAAAAATCTTTAAAAGACTTTTAGGTACTAGCCACTTTTATTTTTACTACTTCATGTGGCATATTTAAATATCCCTATAACTATATATGTTGTTTTGTTTTTTTTTAAGATCAAAAGAAGGGTTCTATTGGGTATTTGTCAAATAAGAGTGGAAAAACCATCTCTGACCTTTGGGTGGTATGTTAGTCCAATCCATACAATAAACATAAGTATATGTAAATACAATGGTACATGTAGGGCCAGGGATCAGTCCACATAGGTGACATGTATTCATTTGAGAAATACCCAAACATATTGTGGTTAAAGAACAAATACAGTGGATTATAAATTCAAGGCTGACACCACTGGAGGAATGTAAATTGGTACAACCACTTTGGAAAATAGGCATCAGCTAGTAAAGCTGGAGATACACACACCTATGACCAGCACTGTTCATAACTGCCCCAGACCAGAAACCATTCAGATGTCCATCAGCAGTGGATGATGGATAAATAACCTGCAGTATGTTCAGACAAAAATGAACATAGGCACATATAACAACATGGATGAGCCTTAAAAATATATAATACTGCAAAAACTTAAACAAAATTATGTGTATATGTATATATACAGGGTGTCCAAAAAAAATGTATACACATTTTAACAGCTCATAGGTCAATTGTGAAAATGAAATGTATTTTAATAAACACTACCTTTATAATTATTCAAAGTGTATATATATATTTTTTGGGGGGACACCCTATATAGGTATATATATACATACATATATATTAAATAATTATAATCATATCATAGGTATTAACATGGATGAATTTTAAAAATATGTAATACTACAAGAATTTAAACAAAAAAATGTGTCTGTGTGTAGATATACATACACACACACACAATATTGATAAAAGAATTTAAAAGAATTCCTACTTTGAGCCCATTTGCACAAGATTAAAAAAAAACAGGCAAAATGAAACTGTGCTGTTTAGAGATTTATATTTAGGGGATAACACTATAGAAGAGAAAGGAAGTGATTTTTCACACAATTGAGAGTAGTTACTGGCTTATTACCTCTGGGGTGAGGGAGTCATGGGGAAAGACTGGGATTGAGGGTACTTCTTGATCTGCAAGATGGTTACTATTGTGTTGCCTTTAAAATAATTAAGTTATACATTTATGTTTAACAGCCTCTTCTGTGTGTTACAATTCAGTTTTATAAAAGGTTAAATAACTATAATGTTCATTTCCAGGAATTCAGAACCATTACAATTCTGGCTAATCTGGGGAAAGAACACTTCCTCTCTGAAAGTTACTATCAGCCTGTCAGCACAATACCTTTTAGCATGGCAAATGTCCTCAATAAATACTAACATTTAAAACCCATAAACTCTTTATGGGAATTTTGTTTTAACTCTCTCATCTCCTGAAATTATGGATTTACACTGTGCCTACATTAACACTTCCCTTTTTTTGTCTTCACCCCAGTGAAGCTTTCATAAATAACTAAAGCTACCACCTTAAGTGTTGTTTGCTCTGTAAGTTTATACCCAGGTGCTGTTGCTTTAGCAACTCTCTCTGCTTTCCACTCCCTTTTATGCCTCCTCATAAGCAAAGAAAAGATGAATACACTAGTAGTCCTAGACTTATTTTTTTCCTGAAGGGAAAGTTTCATCTGCAATTGAGAGTAACACCTAGGATCTTAATGATTTACTTGCTTTGAAGTTGGTTAAGAGGGTCATTTGCCAGTTGTCCAAAGAAATACTGCCATTCTATCAGGTTAATAAAACTTTACAACCAGCTGTAATTAATATACATGCTACCTGTTCTAGACAGAACTCAAATCTCTATGAACAGGACCAGTTAATTTTATAATAATTCATTTCAATTAAAAAATCACATTGTGCAAAGACATTCACGAAAATGCTTATTAGAAAAGTCTAAAAGGATACAAACCGATTAACAGAGTCAGCAGCTGTTTTTGGGCAAGATGCTCAAAAGAAACTTTTAACCTTATCTGTAAAGTTTTAATTTTTTACATAAAGGATGATTAAGCCCTGCCCAGTTTGGCTCAGTGGATAGAGTGACGGCCTGCGGACAGAAGGGTCCGGGGTTCGATTCCGGTTAAGGGCACATGCCTGGGTTGTGGGCTCCATGCCCAGTAGGGGGCATGCAGGAGGCAGCCGATAAATGATTCTCATCATTGAGGTTTCTCTCTCCCCCTCCCTTCCTCTCTGAAATCAATAAAAATATTTTTTAAAATAAAATAAAAACAAAAGTTAAAAAAATAAAATTTAAAAAAGAACGATTAATGTATTTCTTGTATTTAGAAAATGTGTTAATCCTCTTTGCCTTGAAAGAAAATCCCAATTACAGAAGAATCCACCAAACCCAGACACCTTACTAAAGACCACCATTTAAAAATGCTAGTTTTATGCCGAAACCGGTTTGGCTCAGTGGATAGAGCGTCGGCTTGTGGACTGAAAGGTCCCAGGTTCGATTCCGGTCGGGGGCATGTGCCTGGGTTTCGGGCACATCCCCAGTAGGAGATGTGCAGGAGGCAGCTGATCGATGTTTCTCTCTCATCGATGTTTCTGGCTCTCTATCTCTCTCCCTTCCTCTCTGTAAAAAATTAATAAAATATGTTTAAAAAAATAAATAAAAATGCTAGTTTTTATGCTAAAGTTTTAAAGGATCTCCTGGAGCTATACACCTGGCCAGTTTTTATGATATAAATAAATATACACATTTATGCTAGTCCATTAAAAGATGCTATAGAAGTCATACTTGCATTCAGCCAATATAAGAGATTTCAGATGAGAACGCGGCATGGACAAATTCAACACTGACGTTCAAAAGACTTGGGATGAAGGAAACTGTCTCCCCTTTTATGGGGGAAAGCCAAAAATATCAAGCAACTACCTCTCCTCCCCCAAGCGTCAGAAGATGAGTCAGAGCTGGAGGCAGGAATAGCGCCCATGTGTCAAGCCGCCAGCTGCAGGGCTCATTCCTACCTCCACCCGGCAACCCTCTCCCTCTCCCAGGCTGGGGTCCCTGCCCCGGGCTGTCCCCGCGGTGAGTTCTCAGGTGTCCCGGAAGGCAGGCGGTTATTCATGCTGGTGGGTGCCTCACTCCCTGCGTTTCTAAAGGGAACTCAAGAATGGGAGCCTTTATGAGCCCACAACAGTCACCAAATGCAGCTTGTCGGTGGAGCCTGCAGACGCACACAACTTTGCAAAGGATACAGCACCTTTGTTCCCCTCGTTTTAAAGAGCAGGAAACACGCAGAGCAGCTGTGTCTTGTCCTGTATCACTTCACTTGGTGACAGAGCTGAGTCCCTAGAGCATGGAGTTGCTGAAGGCTGGTCGCCGCCTCTTTGATTTTTAATTGAACTGTCCAATCTCAGGGACGATGTTCCGAGTGGCCTTATAGACTAGGGATTCCAGGAAACTCTGAGTTAAATCTCTTGGTCCATCTTCCTTTAAGGTTCGTAAAGAATAGGGACTTGGCTCTTTTCCTACGTTTTTACCTCTGTAAAACGGGATGCTAATGCTCTCTACCTACCCGCTTATAAAATTACCATGAACAGCTGCTAGTTAATACATGCTAAATGCCCTGAGGTCCTGCTGGATAAAAAGTACAAGGAGGTTTTTTTGGGGTGTGTGTGTGTGTGTGTGTGTAACAACTAAATCCCTACACAGCAGAACTGCATTTGTAAGTCATTTCCCTTGCCTCTCGGATACCCTGTTACCATAACACTGGCTGGTACCATTGGCAACATCCACCTAAATAAAATATAGTCATACAATCCACTTAAGACGGTTACAGCATGCAACTGCCCTCACACACAAACAACTCAACTTCGCTCTGGAGCAAGGGCACTTAGAAATAAAACACGCTAGCACTGCGCACACCAATTTACCACCGCGAAGAAAAACGCTCAAGTTGAATACTTGGCATTGCTCGAAGTCCAGGTGCTCCTACCCGTGCACCAGAAACCTTCCCCGGCTGCAAAACGCCGCCGTCGGCTCCCGCGGCTCGGAGCGGGCGCAC
>NW_005354174.1:267468-314237 GCF_000412655.1 Myotis brandtii
GCCAGCTCCCTGCTCCCCCGACGCCCGCTTCCCCTCCCCCCGCAGACTCCACTTAGGGGTCCCCTGTTGTCTCCTCATCCGCCTCTCTCCCGTTCCCACTTGAGCGTTTGCAAGCGGAGTTTGGGGCACGGGTGCAGGGTGATGTACTGGTACTTTCTGGATGTGAGAGAGTTAAAGGCAAGAAAACAATTATAAGAGGGTGAAGACTGCAGTTCGTGACTAATCGCCAACTCTCACCCCACCCCCACCCCACCCTCTATCCGCCCGGAGAGCCCGGGAGTCAGGGCTGAAGAGTGAAGGGAAAATCTCGTAGCAACTGTTGGGTGACTTCTGCTTGGGCAAGTGTGGGCGGTTTCCAGTAACTGCGGGGGCTGTATTGTCCGAGACACAAAAGTAGCCATAGATGCGGCGATTCTTTGCCTGCCCCGAGGTCGCCAACCCACCAGCGGGAACACGGGTGCCATCTGAGCCTCCAAACCCCCATCCACACTGAGCCCGAGCCTCCAAGGTGGGGATTAGGGTCTACGGAGCCCAGGCTGAACGTACGGATTCGTTGAGGGCTTATTTGCTCTCTCTGAGGGTCTTTCTTTCCTTTTTACTGGTAGGTTGGCCCATCTGTAACATGAGTAGTTGCAAAACCGACTTTTTCCAGCACAACCCTGCCCTGGCAGGTGAGGGGAGTAGAGACGACTTCCTCGGGGCTCCGTGAGTCAGACACCTGAGTCTTGACTCCACGCCCCGCCCTTTGCGCACCAGCTCCAGCTCCTGGTCGCTGTAAAGCCTTGGCGTCGGAACTGCTGAAGTCAATCGAACAGTCACAGGTTTGGGGGAGGGATTGACGAAGGAAGTAAAACCGCGTACTGCGTTCACATCTCCCAGCATCTTCAACCAAAAAGCTTTGAGGCTTTTTCATGCTTGTCCTCACTCCCAGCGGGACTCGGAGTCTCCCCCTGGGTGCAGGAATATCTAAAAGTTCTACTTCCCAGACAACAAAACATCAAAAGCATTTTCGTGTTCATCTTAGGGGAGCCAAAAAGTTCTAGGATGGAGGGATTTATTTTGCCTTCATAAATAGAGAATCAAAGCCTTAAAACTAGGCCCTAGCCGGTTTGGCTCAGTGGATAGAGTGTCAGCCTGCGGAACAAAAGGTCCCAGATTCGATTCCAAGGGCACATGCCCGGGATTTGGGCTCGATCCCCAGTACAGGGTGTGCAGGAGGCAGCCAATCCATGATTCTCATCACTGATGCTTCAGTCTCTCTCCCTCCTTCCTCTCTGAAATCAATAAAAATATATTTTTTTTTAAAAAAAAAATGAGGCAAAACTAATCTTTTTGTGAGAGAAGGAAACTGATTCAGGATAAAACACTAGTTCAAATCTTGCCTGGGAAAGGCATCTTCCCAGCACTAAGCTACTCCACCATCAATTCATCTAGTGACTTTTGACATGCCAGTACCAAAATAGCAAAATCTCGAGAGAAGCCATTGTATGCCTCTCTTCTTTCTTTCTTCCCCTTCCTCCGTCTTTCCTTCAGTCAGTTCAGTGACTCAGCAGCACAAATAGATGCATCCCTCTGGATTCAAGCTTGTTACCCAGGAGGCAGGTTTCCAGAACAGCTCTAGTTCGTGAGGAGGAGCTGGGCATGTTCATGGATTATAGGAACCAAGCCTACCATGAAGAATCATATCCTCATCAGTGAAGAGGGGGCGGGGAGGACTAACAGACTGTGTTCAGTGTGAGGCACGTATAAAGATCTAGAGATTAAGGAAAGTAGGACAAAGTGCTGAATTCAGCATGATCACTTAGTGACTACACATAGGCCTGTGGGTAGGGAGGTGCTTCATACCTTCACAGTGGACGTGTAGGCTTCTATATGCCTCTACCAAAAAGGAAGGAAGGAAGGAAAAAAAAAAAAAGCAAGCAACTTGAAGGTATTATTTTCTAAACCAGCACAGTCCAATAGAACTTTCTGTGATATAAAGATTCTTTCTGTGATAGAAATGTTATGTATTTGCACGGCCCAGTACGGAATCCCCTAGCCTCATGCGGCCTTTGAGCACTTGAAATGTGGGCTGTGACTGTATTTTTAATTTTAAAAGCTTACTTATCGATTTTAGGGAGAGATTTGTTGTTCTACTTCTCTATGCATTCATTGGTTGATTCTTGTATGTGCCCTGATCTAACCTGCAAACTTAGCATATTGGAATGATGCTTTAACCAACTGAGCTACCTGGCCACAGCAATTTAAATTCATTTTAATCCATTTAAATTTCAATAGCCACATGAGGCTAGTGGCCACCTTTCTGGATAGCAATTACTTGACTAGAAATAGGTATCTTTATAGGTGTTAACGATCTTTATAGAAACATCTCAGAGGTCATCTGCTACAAGAGTATGACTTGTCTATGCCTCGGGAGGTGTGGGGGCTCCTGACTGTATCTAAATAAGCAGCGTTTTAGAGTGATGCAGCTTCTACCCAGAATGAGAGCTGATCTGATTAGACCCAGTAAGTAGAGGGTGGAAACTGCTACTCTGCTTGGCTTCTGATTTCTGCCTTTCCAAAAATATTCTCCTTAATTGCTTAGGCTCCTTAGACTCATCAGACCTTTATGGGTCCCTGAGAAAGAGGAGCTGCATCTTCCATTTGTATCATTGCCCCTGGTTAACAAATTGACCGCAGCTTTGATAGATGTGTCAGAATTGGGGAACAGCTGTGATCAGGCTCCTCCGACTACAGAAGTTTACCATCAGGTCCTGTTGGTCACAGGTGTCTCAAGCCCCTGCTTGCTAATGTCTGTAATTCCAGAACATATGCCATCCATTGCCAACTAAAATGCAATATGGTATTCCTCCAGAGAAGTAAGTCTTTAAACTATTGTCCTTTGGCACATTTGAAAGGGACACAGGACACCAGGTATTTGAGAGGAAACTATAAATGTGGAAAAGATAAAAGAACTAGGAGATAGAAGTCCCCAAACACATTTCATCTACTACAGAAATTGGCTGTTTTATAAGATGTAATATACCACCTCATATAGCTATCATAAGGACTAAATTTTATTAATGTAAAATATTTTAAACTTCTATTTTTAGAGTATTTATAATTCTCATAAAATAAAATTTATTTTCCATTAATATGCAAGTGTCACATTACCAGAGAGGGTGTGCAAATGCATCACCCATAATTTTACTACTTAACAAACAACAGTTAGCTTTGTTCTGATCTTTTTACTATGCATGATTTTTTTTAGTTTTCTTTACATAGTGACATAGTTTTGTAACCTGACTGCAAGCTTCCTGGGCAAGGCATTGTATAAGAGACTATCACAATATGTCTAGGATAACTAGGTCATTTAGTATGTATCTGTCTCTGAAATGTTCTGCCCTTAATTCAACCCTGGGGCTGTGGCAATGATGCAGTGATGAGAATTCCAATGTAAATAAGATCCTTGAAAATGCACATCTGCCTGTCTTAACATTTGCTCTGTGTCTTTCAGATTTTCGTGTCCCCTCTGTGAGACTCTACCATGATGTGAATTGTGTGGTACAGGAAAACCAAGTGCTTGCTTTTACCTGGCTGGGGTTAAATGAAAATATCAAAGGTCCCATGGGAAGGAAGGGAGGTGCCAGGTGGTTAATATACCTTATGCCATTTAATCTTCGTCAAACCCGGTCAGGAAGTATTACCAAGCACACTTTACACCGAAGGGCTGAGAAACTTGCTCAAGGTTGTATTATTATTATGGAGCAGAACAAGCATTAGCACTCAGGTCTTTCCAGTGTTGTGCTGGTGAACAAGAAAGTATATAAACTCTTAACGTAAAAAGGAAAAGAGAGGGGTTTTAAAAAACTTACAACTAGGATGTATTCATGTATTCTTTACAAATTGTTTTTAAAGAAAGGGGAAATGAAGAAATATTTCCCCCATGAGTTAGTCACCTCTGGCAGTAACAATACCAGCAATGTTAAGAGACCAAACTTTTAAGGACATCCTAGGTAATTAATGCCACTTTGCATAATCTCCTACACCAGAGGGGAAAAAACCTGGTCCTGCTGAAAGGGAGTAAATGCCCATGTCAGTCCAAGAGCCTATATACTTCCCCTCTAGTTAGAAATCGCTACCACTCAAAGTCTCTGACTATGTAAATGAAAGAGTGGAATATGAATGCGGGTAGGTAGTAGAGGTTCCCGCATGGTTTAGGAGGCAACATCTAACCTACTGCATTGCTCATCTGCTCTCTGCTTTGCCAAATAGTAGCAAATCTGTGTTACAGCAAGTTAAGACACCTCAAATGATTCCCCTCCACCCCAAGATGTGTATATTATTGCTATAAACATACCAAAAGTGTCTCCAGAGCCCTGGAACAATGTCTGGCTACATCCTGCATGCTAATCAGGGGTATCTGCTTTCACCAGAGGGAGCTCCCAGGCCCCTATATCCACCCCACCTTGCCCCATCTGCTGGAAATTCATGGCTTGCCTTTTTCCTTCTCCTAGTTTCCATGGAGACTCAACAGTTTACTTTTTACCCCCCGACTTTAAGCCATGGTTATTTTTAACTCTAAAACTCTGAGCCAGGTCACAGCTTGGATCTGGTAGATGCAATGACATCTATAGCCACTCTTCTCTGCAGCAGACGCCTTCTTTTCTGCAGTTGCTGGGGGTGGAAGGCACTCTGGGAGATGTTGCTCTCAAAAGGGTTTTGGTTTGCATCATGAAGTTAAAACTATGCTGACTTAGATCTGACAGCTGTCCTGAATCTGAAACCATGTAAACCCAAAACCAGGCAAAGATTTTCTTGTGTGTGTGGTGGGGGCAGGGGAGTGTCAGGTTGCCAGGTAAGGTTGACGTTGCTGTCACCTCCTACCTGTGGCTAGCGATTAGATAAATGTCCTTTGGTAAAAACATCAAAGTGCTCTCCTTTAGGCAAAAAATAAGGGCTCTGGCACCTGCCTCTAGTACAGTGGCTTCTTCTGCTGCAGCTTGACCATGGTTAAAAAGAGGCTCCTAACAGGATACTATACGAAATCTCTTCCACCTCTCCAAAGCGGACGACAAATTCCCAAGGGAACACTGCTGCCCTCTCCTCCTCTACCAAAACTCAAATCAGCATCCCCATCCCCCATCTCTAAGGTCCCTGGTACTTGGGGAACTAGTGTCTGTTCATGGTATTTCTGAACTTTTCACTTCCTTTAAATAATTTTTTAAACCTGTAAAATTACCCTGAAAATTGCCCTTTTCATGTTAGACATCCTACCATTGGAAACTGAAATATAAATATCAGACACTTATCCCAACTTAAAAATCCGTTTTCTTATAAGGGATGTTGACTGGGAACATTAAAATCAAGCTCCAGCCCCATTGGTGTGGCTCAGTGGCTGAGCGTGAACCCATGAACCAGGAGGTCACCGTTTGATTCCCAGTCAGGGTACATGCCCAGGTTGTGGGCCAATCTCCAGTAGGGGGTGTGCAGGAGGCAGCCGATCAATGATTCTCATCATTGATGTTTCTATCTCCCTCTCCCTCACCCTTCCTCCCTGAAATCAACTTTAAAAAAATTTTAAAAAAGGAATGCCTCCTAAAAAATATATCAAGCTCCATAGTACAGATTCCATTAATTTTTTTATTTCTTAATATATATTTTATGTTTTCAAGGAATCCTCTAAATGAAGGGTGATAATAAGGGGATAATCCAAATCAGTTACTATTGTTTAATGGAAGAAAAGAGAAGGTTAGGCCATTGCAAATAATTCCAGAAACAGGGAGTATACTTGGCAGACAGCTCTCCAAGGAGGAGAAGAGATGCATTAGAAGTGTCAGGAGTTGGCACTTAGCTTTCAGTTCACTATTGAATAAGGGTGGTAACATGACAGCATTTCAGCATTTGCGCTTCAATTAGGAAAAAGTGTTGATT
The DNA here is from genome assembly GCF_000412655.1 of Myotis brandtii. NCBI lineage: Eukaryota > Metazoa > Chordata > Mammalia > Chiroptera > Vespertilionidae > Myotis > Myotis brandtii. Next base: position 273,382 of record NW_005354174.1, read on the forward strand.
TCTTAAAACGATGAGGTTTTCTCCTTTTGACACTTTCTAAGATGCTACTTCTGTTCAACATAACTCTGGACCAGGGTAGGCTGATTAGCAAACCCCACCTGGAAGTTTTCTGCCACGTAAGACCCAAGGACTGAGCAAGCTGGGAAAACAAAAAAGTGTTACTTGGTTAAGAAGGAAAGAGTAATTCAACCAAATTAGTTTGATGCCATTCCCTGGGCTCCAAAGTAGAATACAAGTGCATCAGACTTAATTATCCAGTCCTGAAAGACATAAAACAAGTCTGTGCTGGCAAAGATTAACGACAGGATTTTTTCAAAACAAGGATGTATGGTGATATTCAAGTTTTTCTGAATCCTTCAGTTTGGGATTTTAAACCATTTAAGGGTTACTTTCTGCATTCTTAGATCAACTTCCTTACTCCTACTCTTAACAGGGAAGGGGCCGAATACACAATGCATACCAAGCAAGTAACTCAGAGTGACAAAGGCATTTTAATGTCAGATGCAAGCCATTCATCCTTTCCTTAAATACCTGGGTCTCTTGACTGGAAGCCTGGTTGGTCAACTCAAAGGGCAGTTCATGTTTTCATCCCAGCACATCTTATCTGATAGAAGCCAAAGCACCAGGCAAACACTCAACAGAAGAACTCCATTTGATTTAAACAGGCTTTCCAGACTTCTCAGAAATTATTCATGTCCCCCAATCACCCTCCCCCCGCCACCTCAAAAGTAGCACACTAACACTCAGCCCTGATGCATGTTTCATGGAAAGGCTTAGGTTCCAAAATATTCCCTAAATGCTCTTCACTATTGTTCTCACTCCCAAATTAAATGCCTGTGTCAGCATGACCATTACCATCCTATTCAGGCTGCTCTGGCCTTGCTTGTACTCGGAGACCCTACTCAGTTTCACTCAGAAGAGCTGGTTATTAGATCTGATTGAAGAGAAATCCTTTGTCTTGGCCCAGCTACCTCTTCTACACAAGGCAAGGCAGAGTCCCACTGTCCCAGAGATGATCCCCTTGGCAGATCAGGGAAGGGTTAACCACATCTGGTCTAAGCACATTAGACAGGAAAGCCAAGCTTCCAATTCAGCACCTCTTGAATCAAACTTCAGAAATTTAGACATAAAAACCCAGGTACACACAAGTAGTGGAAAAGCTTTCTGTGTTAACAATAATAAAGTATGTATGTAGAAGGCATCCACAAAGATCCTTAAAAATGGATGAACCATGTTCCAAAATATGACTCTCTTGCCTGGAGGCCAGGGGAAAAGTGTTGTGGAGTTAATGTAAACAAGTTTTTTTCCAAGCTTCTCTTTGTAATTTGGGACTCTGATTGTTCATATTGGACATTTTAGTTCTTTTTTTAATATTGATTCTAGAGAGAGGGAGAGAAACATCTATGAGTTGGCTCCTGAATGCACCCCAACTGGGGAATGAGCCCACAACCTGGGTATGTGCCCTGACCAGGCATCAAACCTGCCACCCTTCTGTGTACAGGATAACTCTCCAACTGACTGAGCCACATAGGCCAGGGCCATTTTAGTTCTTTCATTACACATCTACCTATTTCTAAAGCTGGAATGACTTACCAACTGGAATTTTGTTGTTTTTGATGTCATTGGTCTTCTCCTTTTAGCTAACCACAAGCTGGTGATTTCATTACTAAAAACTGGACAGCTTGTTCTTAACTCTCAGCAAGGACTGGTTAATTACCTACTGAGTTCAGATTTTAAATGGGTTAAAGGATGAAAACTAGAGTCCAGGAAGGGATAAACCACAAATAGTTGGTCTCAAGAGAGACAGTCTCGGCCTTTAAGCACAGGAAAGGGTCATTACAGCAAAAGAAATTCGTTCTCCCTTCCCAGGAAAGATATGCCTAAAATGTCAGCAGAAACCTTAATGTTAGATTGCAATAAAAATCCCTAACAGTAAAAAGTCTTTATTCATGTTGAGATTCAGAGTAAACTGTTCCTCTCTGAGATGATCTGGACTGAGACCTCTGTTTAATGTGGCTGGAATATCCTCTGAAATGCCCTTGCTAGTTCTTGATTTTTAGTAAAAGGAAGGTCCTTCCTTTGGTGATAGGAACATGGAAGAAAATAATGTACTTAATCGAGCTAACATCAAATATGTTAGCAAATGCTTTTCTATTATAAGTGCATCAAAGTAGAGACTTAGTGACTCCTTTCAAGAGCACTCATCACCTAAAATATGGCTTGATCTTTGAGAAACCCTCTAGGGATTCTAGGTCTTAAGTTTTGCAAAGTTGGGTTTACCAAAACAAAAATAGTAATAATCCTACTTTCTAAAATCCAGTTATTTGAAATTACAGCCTTATTTTTCTATCACTATTTTCAATTCTGCTGTTTTTCCTCATCAAATCTGCTGATTCCCCAATCAGTTTTTCAGAGTTCAACTGATTCCAAGGTTTCTACCAGACTGTCCTACCATCCTCCCACTCCTAACTACCACAGCTGCCCCTTGTGTCCTAGACAACCAAATCTCTTGGCACCATTTTCCTTACTCCCACTGCTGCCTCCATATCACCCTCCACCCACTATGTCTGGAACAGTCCCCCACTTCCATCTGCGAAATTACCTCTTTCCTCCTAATCTTATCATTGCCCCAAAAGCTCACCTCTCCCAGGAAGCCTTCCTTAACCAAGACTGAGGACTCTTCAGATTATTACATATGTCACCTGACATTGATGTCCAATGCATTCCGAGTTTTTGGAACCAGAATTGCCTTTCAGGGATAAGACACAATCCCTTCGAAAGCAACTGAGAACAAAGTGGTAGTAGAATACATTTTCCTAAGAGAGACGCGTATGCAAAGAAAAGAGACCATTTCCATAAGCCACCCTTTTTACATATTGAAGTCTTTAATTATTTTAATTCCTTCAGATCCTCAGAGTTTCCTTGTCACTTGTAACCCCCTAGATGAAGTCTATTAGCAAGCTACATGCATATTTACATCAAAAAGTCTGAGCAGACACTTCCAACAAAGCATATAATATTTTAATTAGATATTTTGAATGTTGAAAGAATCAGCGACTAGAGGTAATTTGTGCAGATTCTAAAGTTATTTCTATATACAACCTTCCTTCTATTAGAAATGGGATAACCATGACTCTGAGTTTGGCATCTGATTCTACAGAAAGTTTTGAGGACCAAGTTTCAGATGTGGTGGAGTTACTCACCCTCATATCTACTGAGTTCCATATATGACTCTGCTTTACTTTTGTTTTAAAAGTAGCTTTTATTGCAGGCTAGCCATTCCCCATTAAGAAATTAAGGTTCAGGTCACAGTGGAGGATAGTTGCATCATCTCCATCCTCAGGGGCCTGGTATCCTGGGAAACCCAGGGTACGAACAGGGTGAGTCCAGGACACACATGTTAGGAGAGACAGTGCAGTATGATGAGGCAGGCATCCAGCACCCTAAGTGTGCTTTAGCTACCAGAATATTTGACACCACAAATTGAGCAGCAAAACATTTTAATCTATTAATTCTAAAAATAATCGAGACATTTTATATCTGATGCCACCTCCTCAAAAGTCTACTGCAGGTTAGACAGACTGCAAAGTACAAAACCAGACATTCAAATTAAAGATGCAGTTTGGGACAAGACCATGATGAGATTTCCCTCCCTTTTGCTCATAAACAAAGAATCCTCAGAAGGAAAGAGAAAGCTTTCTCATGGTCCATAACCTTTCTCTTACTGTAAATCTGTCTGTATTGTTTGAAGGCAAAACAGATAATGAGAAAACCAACCATTCAAATACAAGAGTCTGAGCTGGACCCATGGGACTGAAGACTGGTTTAGTTCTATTTCTACCGACACCATGACGTGAGGTACTATGGTTCTTGTTTTAGTTACAAGAGGTGCTAGGAATGAATGCCCACTCACGTTTAATAATAGCATATCTAGCATATAACTCTGCCGCACAATACCAACAGCAAGAGTGTTTTAAAGCAGGGCAGAGAATAAAGTAGACATTCTGACAGTTTAAGGTTTCCTTTGTTCTTTCCCCTTGTTTTACAATGAGAATTCAGCTCAAGAATATCCATACTGTCCTTTGGTCCAACACATTCCAAACCTGTGATTTCAGATCTCAAGCCCTGAAGGCCTCAGGCTTTAGTGATGTATCCTTCCCGAATAAGGAAATCATAGATTTTCCGGGTTTTGTTCACGTCTATCTTGATGAGCGCTCTTGCCTGTGCCAGTCTCAAGCCTCCTTGCTTGTTACATTCGTTCAATAGAGCAGATTTGTATTCTAAATAGGCTCCAGGGACCAACCTCACCATCTGACAGAGCTGTAAGACATGGCATATTTAATAAACATTAACATCTATCATTCTCATAATTTAATCCAGCAGGTATAGACAAAACAAAATTTAAGAAGTGACATCAACCTCCAACTATTTATAGGAGCTGTTGGGTGGCTGGACTACATTCCTTTTAGTCTCTTCTTTGGAGGGAATACTCACTAAAGAGAGACACTCAGGAAGAGAAAGCCAGGAAGTGATGCTGGGAGAGCCTTTAGTAGGTGTTGGCGGGGTAGAGGCCCAGCACATTCCAACACAGCCAGTCAGGGAAGAGCCACAGGGCTCAGTGGGGTGGCGGTGCAGATACTTGGGTTCCCAAGTGTGAACCACATTATTTTTAGTATGGTCCCTGCTTTTGTGATTACATTTCCTACTTTGGGAGGGAGAGGAGATATAGAGATCTTGTTAAAAGAGGACACTTTTTAGCTGCTAAAATTTTAGAAAGCTGGCTCATTCCAGTTTACTTGCCCTTATCCAGCAATGAGCCGTCTAAGGTCACCGTGTTGTGGGTAAAGATAAAAAACGCTTAAAACTCCAGGCTATTCAATACTTGGATCCAAATGGCCTGTGACCTTTTTTTAGCAATACTTGGATATAACATATTACTAAACTAATCTTTACTATTCCTAGTGGATATAATAAAAGACTAATACCAGCCCCTTCTCCTAGACCAGTGATGGCAAACCTATGACACGTGTGTCAGAGGTGACACGCGAACTCATTTTTTTGGTTGATTTTTCTTTGTTAAATGGCATTTAAATATAAAAAATAAATATCAAAAATATAAGTCTTTGTTTTACTATGGTTGCAAATATCAAAAAATTTCTATATGTGACACGGCACCAGAGTTAAGTTAGGGTTTTTCAAAATGCTGACACGCCGAACTCAAAAGGTTCGCCATCACTGACCTAGACTCTTCTTTACTATCTGACCTGAATTAATGGTACAAAGTGGCAGATGGGACACTGACCTTGGAACTGTGAAAGGAGCATCTGAGGAACAAAAGAGGAATCCCTTTTCTGGAATGGACTTTAGAGCCAAAAACACTTGATGATGACTCTTTTGAGGCTGGGTGTAAATTTTAGAAACAGCCAAAAGTAACATGAAGACAAGTCTGATGATTATAATGGAAAGGAAAAGTGAATCATGCCATTTTAAAATCAAAAATAATGTGTGACTATATATGATAAAAATTTCCTTTCTTTATGCTTATAAACGTGCTATGGAGACAATTCCAAAAATCTTTTAAGTGATGGTGGTACTGTTGGAAAAAGTGTAGAACTCAAAGTGACCATTCTAATAGGAAGTAACCATTTCATATATATATTATTTTAGGTTTATAAAAATTAATTTCATTTACTTTAAAGCATTTAGTATAGTATTTGGTACATGGTAAATGCTCAGTAAATGACAGTTGCTATTTACATTTATACATCATATGCTCTTCTCCCAGAAGGCAAATGAGGGCAAGGTGATAGGGAAAGGAGTCCTTTGAAACCTGCTGAGGTTAGTTCTGTAGCGCACAGCCTTCGGGGATGGACTAGAACTGTAAGCCTTCAGGGATGGACTAGAACTCTACATGTCATTAGCTAAGCAGAGCAAAATGGGTTTGATCCTGTAATGGCAATTCAATGATTTCTCAGCCTCTTTCCTCTAGCGCCCTTTTTGTTACCTCCTTTTCTTTTTCGTTCAGCTTCTCTGTGCCAGGGAGGCCCGTGAGGTTCAAGGGTGGTGCACTTCGTCTCCCTACAGACACAGACAGAAAAGGGCATATATGTCATAGAAGTGACAAGTCCTCAGTTGGAAAATATAACAAAGTTCACTGCAGCCAGGCCAGTTAGGCACAAGATCCTTATAGCCAGCTGTAGGAAATCTCCACCAGTCCCCTCAGGCGCCAGTGTAATTAGCAACACAGGCTCCACAATGTTTACTTGAAAATAACAACGCTAATTTGTGTGCCTGGCTGGCGTGCCTCAGTGGTTGAGCGTCAATCTATGAACCAGGAGGTCACGGTTCGATTCCCAGTCAGGACACCTATCTGGGTTGCGGGCTCAATCCCCACTAGGGGGCGTGCAGGAGGCAGCCTATTTATGATTCTCTTTCATCATTGATGTTTCCATATCTCTTTTCTCCCTTCCTCTCTGAAATCAATAAAAATATATTTTAAAAATAAATAAAATACTCACATAATCACACATAGCAGAGCATCAAATATGACTACTTACTATAGTAGTTACTACCCATTTCTTCTGAACCCAATAGGAGATTCAAAAACCTAAAGCCCCCCCCCCAAAAAAAGGGGGACATCTGTAATACTTTTAATAAAGATAAATTTAAAATTAAATTAAAAAATAAAATCTAAAGCCCAGAGCTCATCTAGTTAAGAAAGGTCATACACTACCTGCCTTGACAGCTGATGAATGGAAATAACAACTCTGCAGGAGACATTTCCTAATCCTTGCCACTCTGCCAGCAGTACAAGGCAAACATGGTAATTAACCAAGTACCATTTGCCTTCAGATCAAAGGCAGACTGTTAGGCCAGCAAAAGGCCCTTGTTATTTATTATGTGCGGGAATATCTGTTCCTTCCAAAGCAGCCCTGTTTACCGGAAAGATCCACAGAGAGAAACAATGAGCTATTATATGGCAAAGTAGAGGCTGAGGTGAACCCACATACCTGAGAAAGAAACCTAAGTATGAAGACATTGCCCAGGATGGGAAGCTTAATGTACAAAATTTTTTGGTTTTGTTTTGAAAGTTTATTTGAGATTAGTGTTAAGCTGGGGGTGGGTAGACTGAGTTAAGCAGAAGAAAGTGTTGATAGAATAATATAAGTTTTATGGGTGTTGTCATTTAGGTGTGGAGAGAAAGGGAAGGGACTGTTAAGAGGCTGCTGTGCTAGAAAACAAGCTTCTTTGTAAAATTAACAAAGGGGATAAGGGCTTCTCCACAGCCTAGATATAGGGGGTGAAGAGGGCTAATACCAGCCCAAGAAGCAAGAAAGAATCAGTGAACGCAGATGGTTCAGAAACACAAACACCAATGTTGCATGGTCATGTTAGTTCATATTTATTTTATTTATTTATTTATTGTTTGTTTATTTGTTTGTTTGTTTGTTTGAGAGAAAGGGGGAGGGGGAGAGAAACTTTTTAAGTCTCCAACTTAAAAAGAAAGCCTTGCATTTCTGGCAAGTAACATGCCTCTTTGCTCATATAGGACACACACCTTTATTTTCTCCCCTTTGAGACAAACCTCAAAATCTGTGGTTAGATACAACCACAGAAAACTAACTGCCCACAGACATTGGTAAAATAAAGAAACCACCTCTTTGGAGTTATTCTTCCCTGCCTCTGTACTCTAATCCTGAGGCTAGTCTCTATCTGGCCTTGAAGATTCTGAAAACTTGCTGATGTTTATAAATTGGGACAACACATAATTACCATTACTCTGTCTAAGCACCAATTCCACAAAAGCGGGGAGAGACTGTTGGGTCAACACAATCTCTAGAATGAAAACTTATCAAGACTTGCTCTAGCTTGAAAAGTAATTACCTGAATTCGAAGCCATTGAAACAGAAGGACTCAGGCCGGAATCACTACGATGAAGAAGAGGAATTTGAATTTATGTCACACCAGAGAAGGCAGTTTCCAAAAGCACATGTGGGTCTGGCTGCCATTTATCAGGCCGGTTACTTTGAAGAGAGGTAATGAGATGGACTACACATGTTTTACAGGTTATCCCACTGTACTAACCAGGAAAAGACATCTGTTCTGGGAGGGAAATCACTTGGATGTGTTAAGAGCTCTGAGCCCAGAACATCACGGAGACCATTCATGGGAAAAGATAGGAACATGCTTCTCTAATGGAAAGTATACTAGTACATATGGAGGGAGAGATGAGACATGGGTAGAGGGAAGTTACTTATTTTAAAAAATAAAATCAAAGTAGCAAAGAAGGATTGTAGGAGGCCAGTTATGTTTCTCAAAACTGTCATACTGCCTTGTTTCTGAGAGAGACTCCTAAAATTTTCTGAATTCTTCCAGCTACCTGATTATTACTACTCTGCCATGGGTAGGATGCCCATGGAAATGCCTGAAAATACGTGTAAAGGCCAAAAGGATGCTCCTCCACCCTGGACCAAGTGCTCACATGTCGGCCTGCCGGCGGAGCCACTGCTGGCAAGCGCTGCTGTCCTGGATGTACTGGAGGACTTCGGAGAGCATGGTGCGTTTAAGGCGCTCCTCCTCTCGCGTCTTCTTAAGGTGATCATAGGTTCTGGCACCTGGAGGTGTAAAACAACCACGACTGCAATAATAATGCAGAACTAAGAAGGGCTTCCTAACTGACCAGCAAACGGCTTGTCTTTTTTTGGTTTCTTTGCAAAACTGCTTCCACAATTAGTTTTCCAAAGTAGATTTCTCCTAGTTTAAAATCCCTTTTTATATTAAGAAATTAAAATATTTTTATTCCTTTTTTTACCTTTAAGAAATTTTGAGGGGGGGAAAAAAAACCCAAAACAAAAAAGTACAAAGAAAATAAGATGATTCATCTTTCCACCCCAAAAGTAATTAACATTCAATATTGTCATATTTGCTTCCTGTTCTATTTTTCTCTCTATATATTTTTCAGTCACACAAGTGCTATAAGCAAACATTCTTCCTTAAAAAGCAATCAGAATTAAAACAAGCCTTCACTGACCAGTACTGTTCCTTTCCCCTCTGTCCCAGAGGCAGCCAGTATCAGATAACCAAGCCCTGGTATCAGAGTTTTTACATGCACCATGGCTAAACAAAAGTTGTGTGATGTTTTATACTTGTTAACAAAGGTATATAGATGCCAAAATGCCACACCACTGGATTTCAAACTATGTTCCACGTAGCCCCCTAGTCCCATGAACATCCATCAGGGCTTACATGAAGAGCAAGGGCACCACCACATACTGGTGGTTCTGGGTTCTACACCTGACCTGAACCACTAAACTTCAACTAAAGTAGTTCCATTTTTACCTTATTTATAGATTAGGGCTCCACATAGAATTTTATTTTGAAAACGATTTCCATTGTTAAAAATAAAGAATGATTATACTAAGCTAAACTTACACACATAGGGCTACTTCCTGTGGGTACTGGGTGTCTGCTTTCAACCAACAGGAAGGAGGGAATGCTAAAGATCATTCCAACAATAATAATAAAACAGCAGAAACTGTCATTTGTGGAGGATTTACGGCGTGCCTGCTACTGTACTACGTTCTCATGCATTATCTCTAATTTATCTTCAGACTAATTCTAAGAGACTTGGGAAATTAAAACTGGAACAGAATGACAGATCTGGTAAATAGGAGAGCCAGAATCCAAACGCACGCTGTCCAAGTCTAGACCTCAAGCTCTTAACTCCCATAATACACTGCCTTTCCTTATGACCTGGCTCTACTACACATAGCTCTTTAATCACTTTAAACCTTAGCTTCTTCATTAAATGGAAATAACAATATCTCACTCATGAGTTTGTTATGAGAATTAAATGACAGGATCCAGGTAAAATGGGTAGCATAGGGACTGGTGCATGGTAAACTGTTTCTGTGCGATGTTAGCTACTATTAATATAATTAATAAAACCACCTCAAGACACTCAGTCAAAGCACCTAAAGCCAGTTGAAGTTTGGTTAATAAGAATGATTAGACCATGCATCACTAAATGTTAACTGGCTGAGGCTAAAAATTAGAATACAAATCCTTTTTTTTAAGAGGCTATACAATCCTAAATCTAAAGCAGTGCCTCTCTTTTGTGTGCAACTTTTATTTTACCTCAGATAATCCATATAGTGGTATTTATAAGGATTAAATAGATGAAACTTTACTGAAAGGTTTAAAAACTCATTCTGAAAAAGGAAAGCTTATTTAAAAAACAATAACACACCACATCACCTCAAACAGAGACTTCCTCTATGTGTTTGGAATACATTTGGCCTCTGATATAGCAAGTAGTACTTACTACAAAAATTGGTGATGCCTGCTGTCCTGTATTCCTGGAGCCGCTTGATTTCCCTTCGGAGTTCAAATTCCACTGTTCATCCCAAAAAGAACAAAGGAGAAAAATGGGGAAACACAATCAACATCAATGAGCACTTTTGCTGTTGAGCATTTTAAGTAATTCTGCCTTATGTAAAAGACTGGGCAATTCCATTTGGGGAATACTATTTGTTGGTAACATCTCATTAGAAATTTTACCCTAGAGCTGAGAAAATCCTCCTCCAGCTGTCTTCCAGCTGCTGTCTGGGGCTGGAGACAGCAGCAGCTGCAACTGTCTTTTAGAAAACTTACAGTGAACTGGCTGAATTCATTTAGCTAGAGAATAACAAGCTTTTAAACAATCAAGTTTCCCTGCTCTATTTATTCTGTGTTAAAAGTTCTACCACATAACCACATTCTTTTATGAAACCTGTCTCATAATACCTCTGGTATTATTTGATGTGGCCCTTTTGCAAGGGAAGGACAAAAGCTCTGTGCTCAAGTCCCAGATAATTTCTTTCTTCACAGACACAAAAGAGCATTGTGTTTCCCATAAACCAAAGATTTCTACTTCCTCTGAGCACACAGACCAGGCTGCACTGCTTGGGTTATTTGGGTGCTTTGTAACAGAGGATGAAGGAAATGCCTGGACAATCCGTGGGGTGTAGTTCCTTGAAGTGATACATAGCCCAGGGATGGCACAAACTGGGACAGGAAGTAAAGCATCAGTCACCTCATATAAACCACATGAAGAATAAAACCAGACAGGGTGTTTGGTGAGGACAACCAATCTGGTTCAGATAAAAGCCTATCATGCCATGTAAGAAATATCTGCATGATGAGAACAAGGTGAGAGCCTTGCTAAAGTACCTTCCCAGAATTAAACTTATGTCAAACACATAAATCTCATGATGAAGGGTAGACTAAACCACCCCACCTCTTTCAAGTCTAGGCTTCCATCCCTTAACAACTTTAATTTTTTATAGCGAAAAGCCAAAGGATAACTAGGTAGAGCTCTCTCAGAGTATCAGGCGAGAGAATGATGGAAGTACTAGCTACATGAGTTATCTAACTCTGTCCCCACTTTAAAAACTAGTTTTAAGCCCTGGCTGCTGTGGCTCAGTTGGTTGGAGCATCATCCTGTGCACTGAAGGGTCTCTGGTTTGATTCCCAGTCAGGGTACATACCCAGGTTTCGTGTTCCATCTGCAGTTGGGGCACATGCAAGAGGCAATCAATTGATGCTTCTTTCTCACATCAATGTTTCTCTCTCTTCCTCTCTTCCCTCAACACACACACCCTCACCCCCTTCCTCTCTTATAATCAATTTTTAAAAAAATACCCTTCGGTGAGGATAAAAACAAACAAAAAAGTAGTTTTAATACTAAAATATTTATGAACAAATAATATAATGCCTGGGATTCACTTCAAAATAATCCAGTTGAGGGTGGGAAGGAAGTGGCAGAGATGACACTGGGTTGGCCATGTGTTGACAGTTGTTAAAGCTAGGTGATGGATATATGGGGGTTCATTATACTATTATCTCTGCTTTTGTATGTAGTTTTGAAAACTGTCATTAACAAAAAGTAAGGGTAAAAATGCTAAACTACTGTTTATATGGGGAAAAAAGAATGCCACTAGGTTTTTTAACCTCCCCTCCAACTCTGAAAGCTCCAAATTAATTTCATGGTAATAAGGGCAAAGAAAAAATATCCATGTATTTATTTACGGAACTTCACATAAAACACATCATTATCTCTCCTATTTTTATACACACACACACACACACACACACACACACACACACAAACTCAAGGCTCAAAACCACCTACGTGCATGGCTTTCAATGAACTTGTCATGCTCCACTGGCCCCACAATCCTTGCAAATCGCCTCATTGTTTCATAAAGGTCTTGGACCTCCTTGGGATACCGCCGTTCCATTACTACAAAGTAAAACACAACCACATCACAAAGAATACAAGGATCCCTAAGTTTTCTGCATTTCCTTCACAAGAAGTGAAATGGAAGGACATTATTCATAACCTCACATGACTCATTTACCCATGACAGGAAGCAAACAGGAAAGCTAAGAATGCAAAACACTAATCATAGCAGCATCACAACTATCACATAGGGATGTTGCTATCACAGGAGAGCATCTGCACTACTGAGCACCCTGATGTCCTTCTCTTATCTGTACAGGGGCAGGAATTGTTGGCAGCAATGGGAAAGACAATTAAAGGCAGATCGTACATTCTTAGGAACAATGTTGGGCAAATTTGCTCGTAACTTCTGCAGGAAAACCAGGAGTGTGCAGACACAATAATCCATCTAGAAGAGACTAGCCTGGAAAAAGTGTACCATCTTTTTTTAATTTTAACTATATTTTATTGATTTTTTACAGAGAGGAAGAGAGAGGGATAGAGAGTTAGAAACATCAATGAGAGAGAAACATTGATCAGCTGCCTCCTGCACACTCCCTACTGGGGATGTGCCCGCAACCAAGGTACATGCCCTTGACCAGAATCTAACCTGGGGCCCTTCAGTCTTCAGGCTGCCGCTCTATCCACTGAGCCAAACCGGTTAGGGCAAGTGTACCATCTTTTATATGCCTCACCAAAAATCTTCCTCCTACATACACTTACTCAAGTGAGGCATACAGTATTTCTTCACTAAATTAAATACCACAACTTAAGTTCTATTTTGATAACTATCATGCAAGTAAATGGTCACACATACAGGATACCTAGGGTCAGCAACTTTGAGGATCACTACTGACCAAATGTCTAATAAAAAGAGATATTGGCAAAGAAGATGGGAGGTAACACCCATCAACAATATAGTAGGTAGTAGGGTGGAGCAGCCAGAAACCCTCAAAGTGCTACTCAGTCATTTCAATCAGATAATAGTAACTAGGCTAGTTCTGTCCACCTCTGACAGTTATTTAAATTAAGTCCTTTTGTCAGATGAATATTTTTCCTTGCAGGAGACATTCTTACCCACAAATTCTAAGAGTCAATTAGATGGGCAGCCACCGATGGATTATTTTCACTATTAACACCACCTCCCTTCCCTGCCTCTCACTACAGGGATAATATAGAAGAATTTGGAGTATAATTTTAAAATTTGATGGAAAAAAAAACCCCTCTGCCTACCATATACTGAAGGTCACATGTACATTCAATATAATGACCACTGAAAACCTCTGAAACCACATTGCACATGTCATAGTTAAGAGTAAGGAGGCTAAACTGACCTCTGTCCCCCAGCTGAGATTAGATATACACAAGAGTCACGATCTGCTATAAATAAAGGTTAAAAACCCACTGACCCTATTATGAAAAGCCTGTGGCAACCAGAATTGACCAATTGTTGTCTACAGAAAAGGCAAAGGAAATCTGCTCCTGAGTTAGTTGTGCAAACCCACAGCTCTCAATGAGGATGAGGTTAAACAGGCAATCTCATACACTGCCAGAAGGAATACAAATTGATATAACAGCTTTTGTAGAGGAACCTGGCAGCAAGTGTCAAAAGTTTTTCATGATCATATCCTTTGACCTATTATGTCACTTCTGGGACTCTACCTAAAAAAGATAAGTAATTCTAAACATAGAAAAGGTTTTATTCATAAACAAGTTCATCACAGCATTATTTTTAATGATTAAGCAAATGAAAATATGCTAAATAATAACAAAAGGCAGGTTAAGTATAGTATTATATAAGTATATATACACAACACATTATGTAACTGTTAAAAACGACATCTTCCAAACACCGCAATCACTTGAAAAGTATGTAATGGAAAGTGAAAAAATAAAGGACATAAAGTGTAACATATTTATGTTCATGACTATATTAAAAGACAATACCTATGTCTGGCTGACCTGAACCCTATAGGAGCCCAGAGTATCAAAACCTGTAAGAGTCTATCAACTAGGATAATTATTAGGTACTTAAAAATATACATATTATTGTGACATCCAACTATTATAAACATTTTAATTTAAATATTGCAATTACTCTGAGATCATCATTCTAATTTGCTGAACAAACTCTACAGTATAGAAGAAAAAGTACAGGAACTCTTTCTGCCCAGCCTAGGTATCTCCAATATTTAAAAGAGTAAGCTCAAAGTTGGCATTTTAAAAAACCCACTCAGATTTATTATCACCATCACACAATGCTAAAAGCCACTGTTATTTGTTTGTCTATGATACAAAATAGAAAAATGACTTTCTCTTGATTTAAAAAACAAAACATTTTCACAACCTGGTGTTCAAGGTTATGTTTAACGTATAGTTCCAAACATGACCCTACCTAGTTCCAGAAAATGATTCATGCATACTCATGTTGCTATACAGTAATTACTATACTGATTTTTTACAAAGATTATCATGCAAATGTTGACTATATATTAATGGTTCTTAACTCTGACTATTCAACAGAATCGTTTCGAAGACTTTTATCTTTATTTATTTACTAGAGGCCCGATGCACGAAATTCGTGCAAGGGGCTCGGCCCTCGCAGTCCCAGCTTCGTCCGGAAGGTCGTTTGGCTGTCAGGTCTAATTAGCATATTATGCTTTTATTTTTATAGATTGCCTTGAAGACTTTTTAAAAATATAGATGCTTTATCTCTATCCCCAGAGATTCTGACTTAATTAGTCTGTGGTGATACCCTGGTATCAGAATTCTTTAAAGCTTCCTAAATGATGATAATATACCACTTGGATTAAGAACTACTACCATAAATGATTTAAAACTATTCAGTTAATGTTGGAAGAAATTTTAAAATAAAGAAAACAGCTAATACTTACACTGAAACTTCCTAAGGTTGATTAATCCATGATCTCTTATAATTCTAGAATGAAAACCACAATGTTTATTATAGTCAGTTTTGCATTTAATAATGTTTTCCACATGCAGCTTTTACCAGACATCCTAAATATTCTGAGGTGAAATATCGAGGTCCAAAGAAGTCACTCCCCACATAGTTCTGCAAATCAGTTAGTCACTAACACAATTGTAGGCTCTCAAGCATCATACATTTTTCCTCTCCTTGGGCTTAGCAGACTTCCAATAACTATTTGCTGGATGAATGAATGAACCAATGAGCACTAACAAATATTGAAAAATACATGTCTCTAACTTAAGATGAAACAGAAGGGAAGCTGTATTCATGTCATAAAAATTAACTTATTCAGCTTAGGGAATTTAAGGGAAATTTAGGGGAAATCTGTTAATATAAAAGGACACCATGATCACACATTCAACATTTACAACTGCACATTGACATAATGCTTTGAAACTATTTGAAATAAATATTATGCATGTTTAATGGAAGGGCATCATAAAACATAATATCCAACAGCAATCTCAACAACTGAGTTCTATAATACTGTCTAGCTCAAATTGGTTGTTTAAAGCAAAACAGAATTTAAGTAAACCATGCAGAGGATGTGTCTGGAGCCTTTGACTTATACCAGAGGTATTCATGACTAGCTAGGAAGCTTCTCACAAGAGCAGCAGAGTAAGCTTCTTCAGCACTTCTCAGAAGCTAACTCAAACCCCCAGAGAGTGAGCTTTACTTTACATCACATCTTGGTCCCTGAACAGTGTCTCCCAATTTAATCAATACAGCAGTTCCCAAGTTCTTTTATTGTTGTGATGCCACTATGTCTCTAGTCAGCAACACCACGTGTTAGTAACATGCCTACACACACACACACACACACACACACACACACACACACTCACAACCTCTACATACCCTTCTCTGAATGTTAAAAGAGTCTGTAAATCAACAAACCAACAGGAGCCTGGGATCCATAATTTCTCAGTCTGAATGTATGTTTTTTTGTTCTATTGCAAAGAGAAGGAATAACCAAGAGTGCCTGAAACTTGTTCAGAATTTCCTTTGAAATTCTTTTAGATAAAAGATTCTCATAAAAAATAATCCATTAGAATGAGAACATTATAAAAAGCATAACAACTTAATAACATCTTGAATTTATCTTATTCCTTTTTTCCTTAAAACAGTGCACCCACATTCTTCATTGGTCATTAATACTTCAAGAAAGGTTGAGGAGGAGGTAAAAAACACACACAACACCAACAAAACAACAACACAAAAAACCCCCGACAGGTATTATTATCCTCATTTGATAGATGGAAAAACTGAGACCCAAGGTCTTCCTCAAGGTAACAAGATAAGCCACAACTGGAACATTCTTATGGACTATATGTGTATGTGGTCAATAGTCCAAAGCTGAAAGAAGGTCCTTAGTTTTCTACACTTACTTTTTCCGCCTTTGTCTCTCCTTTAACCTGGAATGGTAGATATCTACTACAGCCATCTTCAGAGCTTTAAATAAAGAAACAAACAAATACATATAAATAAAGCCAAGACAAAAATAAAAATCTTTACACCTCATATTGCTAACTATTCCATACTCACTCAGTGGTCTAGGAGACCAATCATTAACTACAGAAAAAATATTAAGAGGAATGAATTAAGTTAGCGCTATGCTACATTAAACCATTCTTCTAATCTACAATGTATGAATTCTGAAGAAATGGTAAGACTTAATAACTTCAGTAGATACTAGAACTATTCTAATAACCTGTTATCTCCTTAAGCATTGTGTAAGTTGGAGTTTGGTGATTTTGTTTTAATTACTGAAGATATTTACGAAGAAAGGGGCCCTAGAGCACAAAATATGACCTTGTGTGTCCTCTGAAAAAACTAAAATACATTATTCAAATGTTAGGTAACATAATTTCTAATAACACACCAGCCTTCAGCCTTCACAATAAGGAATTTGTTTGTGTATGACAATTACTTCTTCCAGGATAGAAAGCTTCATTCCAAAATACAGCCTCTGTAATACTAATAAACAAAAAAAGCAATCCAATCTCATCCAAAAAATGTGAGATACAAGTTCCGGTTTAGCTCATGGGGGCAATGAGTCAGCACAGATTTATATGTTCTGCTAGGCTAGAGCAACTCTTAAACCTTGTTAGGATGTTAGATGTGCTCTAGCTGAACCTCCTCTCCCTACTCCATATCCAGCTACCTTTCCTAGTACTACTTACTCCCTGAGGGCACCTCCATGGAACTGTTTGAAACCCACACTTCTGCTGGAAATAGTTTTAGGGTAGGGGAAAAATGGAACCAATTAATGAAGAGAGCAGAATCATCATTTTTTCACTACATGAAAGCAAACAAAAGTTGATCAATGTATAATCCTGGCCGAAACCGGTTTGGCTCAGTGGATAGAGCGTCGGCTTGCGGACTGAAAGGTCCCAGGTTCGATTCCGGTCAAGGGCATGTACCTGGGTTGCGAGCACATCCCCAGTAGGAGATGTGCAGGAGGCAGCTGATCGATGTTTCTAACTCTCTATCTCTCTCCCTTCCTCTCTGTAAAAAATCAATAAAATATATATTTTTTAAAAAATGTATAATCCTGGTGCACTATCAACATGGCAGCCCTGGCGAGATAATAGAAATAAATTCTGGATACTTCATCCTGACTCATTACTGTCTACTTGCCCTAAGGATAGTCTCAGATTAGAAAGAAGAAATACCAAAATCTAACATGCTGGACTATGAACAGATGCATTACATATGTCTGTAACTTCAATCACTGGGAAATGACCAGAAATACTTTATGTAGGCCATTCTCCTTTGGATCTGAGATAAAAATAAGTTCTAGCTGGATGATCTGAAGAGGTGAGAGAATGCAATATTTTTTCAAGTTTAAGTATTAAAAAAAAGTGTTAACTACCATGAAAATTTTTTTGTTCTTTTCTAACAAGTTCAAAAATTTAAACATCATTGTTTCATTTTTTTCTCATAACTGCCAACAAACTAAAAAAATTCAATGATAACAAGTCCATGATTTAAGGCAATGGTTTTCAAACCTTTTTTAGGTAGCAGAACTCTTTCTACAAATGAATTCTTTCTTGATTTATAGGGTGGTTCCATATGCAAGCCCAAGTACCATAGAATGCCCCATGCCCTGCCACCATTTCTAGCAGTTGCTGTGCAATGATAGGCTCTAGAATGCTGTGCTGGTGGAGATGCACTTTACATGCCTGTGTGGGGAAAAGGAGGATAAGAAAAGGGAGGGGAGGATGTGTCTCTGACATGCAGTGTAACCTTATGCAAGTTTTAGAGTGGATTCTATTTCTTATGACAAATAGACTTAGGAAGTCAAATGTTCAACCAGAAAGAGGAGCAAATATAACAGTTAAGGAAATAGTTAAAATACACTATTTATCATGTTCCAGGCTCTTTATGTGCCTCATTTCATTTATCCACCCAATAAGATCCACACAATAATATGAGTTCAATAGGAAAGAAACTACTTCATGATGTAGTGGAAATCACTGCTAATTTTGACAAAATATTTTTTGTTATTTTTCTAAGACACTAACTTACCATGCTATTTCCTGAGATTTGTGTGGGGATGACTTAATTAAAACAGAAAAACTAAAGAGACTGTTACCAAAAAAAAAAAAAAAATCTGTAAATAAATACTGCTGATAATTAGTTCTATGGCTTGATCATTTCAATAGTTTAAACATGTACAACTAGCTTTGGGTAACAAAGGGAAGGAAAGAAACACATAGAGGAGATTCGTATTTGAAGCTCTCTCTTTCCTTGATAAAGCACACTCAAGTTGCAGCAACTGATTTTAAGTTCTTCACTGCACGAATAACTCAGAGAGGACCACAGCACAGCAGGCAGAATAGAAATAACAAGGCAAACACTGCAAGAATGAGAATCATCAGTTCACATTCCACTTATAGTGACTGGAGGTTCCAGTCAAGTGGGAACAAAGAACCAGAGATCATTAAAAACAAACAAATCAGCCCTAGCTGGTTTGGCTCAGTGAATAGAACATTGGCCTGGGGACTGAAGGGTCCTGGGTTCGATTCCAGTCAAGGGCTCGATCCCCAGTGGGGGGCGTGCAGGAGGCAGCCAATTAATGATTCTCTCTTATCATTGATATTTGTATCTCTCCTTCTCCCTTCCTCTCTGAATCCATAAAAATATATTAAAAACAAAAACAAACCAAAACCACCCGTCACCTATGCACTGATGTAAGGCCTCTGAAATCTCAGCCTTGTGGGAAGAATAGTCTCCCTGTGACTATACTGGGTACTGATAATAAAGTCTCCAAATGGCTGGCCTTAAAATATTTCAAGTAGTGGGCAGAAGTCAGAGGCAGCTCCTTCCCACTGCAATGTATTTCTAACATTGTTCAAAATAGCTAGCAACATGTTTCTGTTTTCCTGACAGAAGGCACTACTGTTTATTTGGCAAGAAAATCAAGTCAGAGGCCTTAACTGCAGGAAAGCCGATCAAAATCCCTATTACAACCACACAAGTTCAAACCTATGACTCAGGTATTCCCAAGAAGCAAATTTTTTTAAAAGTCATTCCAACCTCCCCCCACCTCCCTAGCTTTTGGCCCGAGAGGTACACAATCAGTTATGTGAAGGAAATAAGACTACATGACCTAAAGGTTAATGTCAGCAATTAGGAGGCCTGAGGCAAGTAAGTTAACTCCTTTGTACATTACCCTGAATGTAAAATGGGAGCGTATCTATTCTTATTTATCAGGAATGTGGTTAAGCCATAGGAGACAACAAATGTGAATATCATCCCACCTCTCAATATGAACCCAGCAACAAAAATTTAAGGTTTAAAGATAATTAGTACAGTATTAAGATCATAGACTTTGGAGATGGCTCTGTCACTTGCAGGTTATATTACCTCAGGCAAGTTACTTGGTATTTCCATTCCTCAATTTCCTCAGCTATAAAATCCTATCTAATAAAGGGGTAATATGCAAATTGACCATCACTCCAACACACAAGATGGCCACCCCCATGTGGACACAAGATGGCCAGCAAGGGAGGGCAGTTGGGGGCAACCAGGCCTGCAGGGGAGGGCAGTTAGGGGTGACCAGGCCAGCAGGGGAGGGCAGTTAGGGGCCATTGGGCCAGCAGGGTAGCAGTTAGGCATTGATCAGGCTGGCAGGGGAGTGTTTAGGGGGTGGTCAGGCTGACAGTCAGAAGCAGTTAGGGGCAATCAGGCAGGCAGGTGAGCAGTTGGGAGCCAGCAGTCCCGGATTGTGAGAGGGATGTCCAACTGCCCTCGAGGGATCCCAGATTGGAAAGGGTGCAGGCTGGGCTGAAGGACAACCTGCCCCCCATGCACGAATTTGGTGCACCTAGCCTCTAGTGGATATAATAATAATGCCCAATTCATAGTGTTTTGTGAGGATTAAATGAGTTCACATGTGTGAAGGACTTAAATGCTAATATGTATTAACTGTTATTAATAGCATTTATGTCTAAAATGTCCTAAGCATAAGATAGTCAAATCACTATGAAGGGGAAGGGCACTTGCAAAAGGTGAGTGTGTGTAGAGACCAGGGTGAATCTCTGATCTGCTAACTGTAAAAGGATCTAAAGGCTGACAATATTGGCCAAAAAAGGGCTGGGGGTGGGTGGAGAAGTGAGGGAAAATCCATGCCTGGCCAAAAAATTTGCTGAAATTATCTTTCCAAATAAAAGGAGAATAAACTCTTTTAATGTGCAACCCTGAGGTGTGTTGAACACACAGACACAACACATAGGAAGGAGCTTATAATGATAATGCCTCTTGCTTGCTTCAGTTATGAGACAGCAATGGTTAGAAGATGTTGCAACCAGGATTTCAGAACTTGTGAAACTCTGGGAAAGAGGAGTTCACAAATTTAAGAGATTTTCCCAAATGAAAGCAGGAAAAGGGAACTACACTGTGCGTCTGCACTGAAATTCCCAATAAAATATAAGGAGGTGTTATTTAGGGCTCCCAGAACTTCCTTGTTTTCCTCCTCAGACACTGCTTCACTTGTATATTCTTTGGGCCCATTCTAAAAGCCTTCTGGTATGATTGGAATGCAATTTTATTATCCCTCCATTGTGTCTCAGGCCTCTATAATGGACCATTCAGCTCCATTTTATTAGACAAATTCCATGAATCATAGCAAAAGTCTTTGGGTAAGGAAAGGGGCTTGGTAGCATCTGTTGATCTTCTAGATGCCCTGGGATGGAATATAAAAAACACACCCAGCCAAACAGTTTGCTTCCTTCTAGTAGTTATAAGTGAGGAAACAAAAGGAATGTTGTTAATGCTCAGTAATATTAGCAGTATAATGGAATGGTAATGATGTCACCTGAATTATGTACCATCTTTCATTGGAGACATTCACACTCTATGACTAATCAGTGTCACCCCCTTTTTTTTCGGCAGGGGACACAAAAAACAGTAAGCAAGATTCTAAGGACTTGCCCAAGATCATACAGTGACTCAGAAGCAAGCCCAAGGCTGAATCAGTGTTCTGATTTGCACAAAATATGTGTTCCTTTGTCTGTTCTAGGTGTGCTACTTCTCATTCCTTCCTGAGTCTCCTTGGGCTCCTAGTCCCCTTTCAATGAGTGCTCAGGGAGAAACTGCTCAGCTCAGGGGCAATATGTCCCCTTGGACGGAGGGTCATGCTGCCAGAGGAGCTAAGAACTCAGAGACATAAACAAAGCATCCCTTTATGGCACCAACAAGTCTTCCCTCTAGTACTATGAAACCTCTTTAAAACATTATCACCTTTTTGGAGATTAGGAGGTGGAGGCAGGTATAGGGGGGATAAATGGCGATGGGGAAAAAATAAAATAAAGAAAAAAAGTGTTACCTTTTAAAAAGCACCCATTTCAACATCCACTACTAGACAGGAAGGAAAGGGGATGCAGGGGTTATTATTTATGTTATGTTAAAGCCACTTACCAGTATGCTAACAATCAATAACTGATGCTTTGGTTCTAGTTGAAATGAACTAAAATCAAGTGACTAACAAGTTTTCCTAAAATATTAGTGTTTATTGCGTGTAATAATATATTTAAGATAGTTTTTCTTGAATAATTGGTGTTTACTGCATGTAAAATTATTATATGTAAAATCATTTTTCTTGAGATATTAATGTTTATTGCATGTATTATTACATTTAAGATAGTTTTCCTTAGAATATTAATGTTTATTGCATTAATATATTTAAAATCATTTTTCTTGAAATAAAGGAAAGTTTCCATTTGAAAAAAAAAGTGACTTAACAAGGTTGTAGAAATTGTAGAAAGATTCTCAGACCACAAGGCCATAATATTAGAAATAAACTACAATAAAAACAACCCAAAATACTCAAACACTTGGAAGCTGAATAGCATGTTATTAAATATTGATTGGGTTACCAATGAGATCAAAGAAGAAATTAAAAACATCCTGGAAACTAATGACAATGAAAACACAACAATCCAAAACCTATGGGACACAATGAAAGCAGTCCTGAGAGGGAAGTTTATAGCTCTACAGGCCTACCTCAAAAAACAAGAAAAAATGGTAGTAAATCATCTAAATCTACAGCTCAAAGAATTAGAAAGAGAGCAACAAGAAAACCCCAGAGTGAGCAGAAGGAAGGAGATAATAAAGATTAGAGCAGAAATAAATGACATAGAGACCAAAAAAACAATACAGAAAATCAATGAAACCAAGAGCTGGTTCTTTGAAAGGATAAACAAGATCGACAAACCTCTAGCCAGGCTCACCAAAAAGCAAAGAGAGAGGACCCAAATAAACCAAATCAGAAATGATAGAGGCGAAATAACAACAGACCCCACAGAAATACAAATGATTGTTAAAAAATACTATGAACAACTCTACTCCAACAAACTAGACAACCTGGAGGAAATGGACAAATTCCTAGAAAAATACAACATTCCAAAACTTAATCAGGAAGAATCTAAAAATCTCAACAGGCCAATAACTACGGAAGAAATTGAAGCAGTCATCAAAAAGCTTCCAGCAAACAAAAGCCCAGGACCAGACGGCTTCACAGGGGAGTTTTACCAAACATTCAAGGAAGAACTAAAACCTATCCTCCTCAGACTACTACAAAAAATCCAAGAGGAAGGAACACTTCCAAGCTCATTCTATGAAGCCAGCATCACCCTAATACCAAAACCAGGTAAAGACAACACAATGAAAGAGAATTACAGGCCAATATCCCTCATGAACATAGATGCCAAAATCCTCAACAAAATCTTAGCAAATCGGATCCAACAGTACATCAGAAGGATCATACACCATGACCAAGTAGGATTTATCCCAGGGATGCAAGGATGGTACAACATCCGTAAATCAATAAACGTAATACATCACATAAACAAATTGAAAGAAAAAAACCACATGGTCATATCAATTGATGCAGAAAAAGCATTCGACAAAATCCAACACCCATTTTTGATAAAAACTCTCAGCAAGGTGGGAATAGAAGGATCATACCTCAACATAATAAAAGCCATATATGACAAACCCACAGCCAACATCATACTCAATGGACAAAAACTAACACCATTTCCCCTAAAAACAGGAACAAGACAGGGATGCCCACTCTCACCACTCCTGTTCAACATAGTACTGGAAGTATTAGCCATTGCAATTAGACAAGAAGAAGAAATAAAAGGCATCCAAATTGGAAAAGAGGAAGTAAAACTGTCCTTATTTGCAGATGACATGATATTATACATACAAAACCCTAGAGACTCCATCAAAAAGCTACTAGACTTAATACATGAATTTGGCAATGTAGCAGGATACAAAATTAACCCCAAGAAATCTGAGGCATTTCTATACACCAACAGTGAACTTTCAGAAAGAGAGATTATAAAAACAATCCCATTTACCATCGCACCAAAAAAATTAAGCTACCTAGGAATAAACTTAACTAAAGAGGTAAAAGACCTCTACTCAGAAAACTACAGGACGTTGAAAAAAGAGATAGAGGAAGACATAAAGAGATGGAAGAACATACCATGTTCTTGGATTGGTAGAATCAACATCATTAAAATGTCCATACTACCCAAAGCAATCTATAAATTCAACGCACTTCCCATTAAAATACCAATGGCCTACTTCAAAGATCTAGAACGAACTCTCCAAAAATTCATCTGGAATAAAAAAAGACCCCGAATAGCTGCAGCGATCCTGAGAAAGAACAAAGTAGGTGGGATCTCAATGCCAGATATCAAGCTGTATTACAAAGCCACTGTTCTCAAAACTGCCTGGTACTGGCACAAGAACAGACATATAGATCAATGGAATAGAATAGAGAGCCCAGAAATCAGCCCCAACCAATACGCTCAATTAATATTTGACAAAGGAGGCAAGAACATACAATGGAGTCAAGACAGTCTCTTCAATAAATGGTGCTGGGAAAATTGGACAGATACATGCAAGAAAATGAAACTAGACCACCAACTTACACCATACACAAAAATAAACTCAAAATGGATAAAGGACTTAAATGTACGACAGGAAACCATAAAAATTCTAGAAGAATCCAAAGGCAACAAAATCTCAGACATATGCCAAAGCAATTTCTTCACTGATACAGCTCCTAGGGCAGTTGAAACTAAAGAGAAAATGAACAAATGGGACTACATCAAAATAAAAAGCTTCTGCACAGCAAAAGAAACCATCAACAAAACAACAAGAAAACCCACTGCGTGGGAAAACATATTTGCCAACGTCATATCTGATAAGGGCCTAATCTCCAAAATTTATAGGGAACTCATACAACTTAACAAAAAGAAGATAAACAATCCAATCAAAAAATGGGCAAAGGATCTAAATAGACACCTTTCAAAAGAGGACATTCAGAAAGCCAAGAGACATATGAAAACATGCTCAAAGTCACTAATCATCCGAGAGATGCAAATCAAAACAACAATGAGGTACCATCTCACACCTGTCAGAATGGCTATCATCAACAAATCAACAAACGACAAGTGCTGGAGAGGATGTGGAGAAAAAGGAACACTTGTGCACTGCTGGTGGGAATGCAGACTGGTGCAGCCACTATGGAAGACAGTATGGAGTTTCCTCAAAAAACTGGAAATGGAACTCCCATTTGACCCTGTGATCCCACTTCTAGGAATATATCCCAAGAAACCAGAAACACCAATCAGAAAGGATATGTGCACCCATATGTTCATAGCAGCACAATTCACCATAGCTAAGATCTGGAAACAGCCTAAGTGCCCATCAGTAGATGAATGGATTAGAAAACTGTGGTACATCTACACGATGGAATACTATGCTGCTGTAAAAAAGAAGGAACTCTTACAATTTGCAACGGCATGGATGGAGCTGGAGAGCATTATGCTAAGTGAAATAAGCCAGTCAATGAAGGAAAAATACCACATGATCTCACTCATTCATGGATAATAAAGACCATTACAAACTTTTGAACAATAATAGATACAGAGGCAGAGCTGCCTCAAACTGATTGTATGTAATACTCTTTGTAATAATTTAAGCAATAAAAAAAATTAAAAACAAACAACAACAACAACAAAAAAAGAAATTGTAGAAAGAGCACAAATAATTAAAGTATGTTTTAGGTTTGAAATGCTAACTGAAATAAAAACTGTTAATCAATCAATTGCTTCTTTCTAATTTTTTTCCTTTTGCTCCCACTTAACAGAAAGTAGCACAAGTACACCAGGACAAATTACAGATCTTGCTTCTACGAAGAATGAAGAGTGAAATTAAATCCCAACCATTACACTTTTCTTAATAATGTTGAGGCTTAAGAATGAAGACCTTGGATTAGGGCCTAGAGAAGTAATTCAGCAAGTCTCTTACATAGTTTAGCCATTATTGACATTAGAGATTCTAACTTTCAAAAGTTAAGTACTTTTGAACAGTATATAAAAGATATTTATTACGTTGCCTTTTTTTTTTTTTTTGTATTCTGGAAAAGAGAGCTACAAGCTAGAAAACAATACCATTTTAATTAAAGCTGGTGTATCTGAAGAGAAATACTGAATGGCAATCCACACACTACCTTCAAGGGAACAGTAACACAGGTGAGAAAAGACAATAACATGAGTTACCCGGGGTTGAAAAGAAGAGATTGACAGGATGACTGAACAAATACAATGATGAATCTAGTGAATGCCAAACTAGTTTGCTTTCAAGCTTTCCTCTTTTAGTTCAATCTGCGTCACTCTGACTTTCCTTAAAGTTGTGTGGGAGAAGAGAAATGAAATTTTGAAAAGAAAATGGCTCAAGAAATATGTAGAGATAAAATTTTTATGAGGACTTTCTTTGTTCTAGATCTGGTATAACAAACACCTAGGCAGCTCTTCTATGGAATCAAATTCCCCTTCTAATGACAGAGTAGCAGATAATGCCACATGAAAACTTGATTTATGTATAATTCAACAAGGATTCCACTTGCCTTCCCTGCCTGGAATATAGATTTAAGAGAAACAATGAAGATGCTGCTTGGAGAATATAGAATCCAAGGGAGCACTGTTCATATTGTATCACATTCAATTTCAATTCTGAACTAAAATGAAAGAGAAGACTAGGGATTATTTCAAATATGTAGTTCACTGAAAACAGAAAGAGGGGGGAAAGATTCAACAAAAGTCTAACCATCCAATTTTTTAAAAATGTTTTTATTGATTTTTAGAGAGAGAGAAAGGGAGAAGGAGAAACATTAATCTGCTGCCTACTGTGCATTTCCTACTGGGCATCAAGCCTGCAAACCTGGTAAGTGCCAGGGCTGGGGACTGAACCGGTGACCTTTCAGTGCATGGAATGATGCTCAACCAACTGAGCTATACCAGCCAGGGCTAACCATCCACTTTTAAGAGCTCTGTTGGTATTAACCATTTATATTATAACACAACAGTTGACATAAATCCCTAAAGGGCTAATCTTAGATGAGAATTCAGAAATGTTAAAAATTCAACAGTTCTAAGAAATGAGAAATTCCTAATCTTGGTCTAAAAAATCCTCAAAGAACTTCCATTCTTTTCCTCTGCAGTGGGAAATTTGGGTTAACAAATCATAGTGAACATCTAGTACCAGCAGCTGCTACTAAAGTCCCAAGGTCTTCTTCACACTGGCCCCCTTCCTTCTCAGGAGGCAGTGAGGGCCAGTTAATTACCTCAATGTAGCCCTACCTCAGTCAAAAGGAAGATCTACACGCCAAGGAATGGGACATTCCCAACTACCATTATATAATCAACGTTCTCACCATCAGCACAAATGATCTTTTTCATTGTGGTCAAAACCCAACAAAAAAAGTTAAGTTCAGCAACTTAATCACTAGGTTTTGAGTCCCGTTTAGGGCAGGGGACATGTTTTATTCATCCTTAGATTCCTAGACCCCAACACAGTACCATCACATAGTTTGCAATCAATAAAAACATTTGTTAAAACAAAATGTTACCATGTAAAATGTCCGAGTCATCTTCAACAAAATCGATGTCTCTCAAGTCCCACTCTGCATAATTGTCAAACTCCTGTTTGGGGGAAAAAAAAAATTCCCACCCCCAAACTTATCAGTTTTGAGTAATATGTTTACAGTAGCCATGCATTAGAAGCAAGTAGAAAATACACAGGCAAACACTCCTTTAAAAGTAGTGAATGGGGTACAAAGCCAGGATACTGCCTCAATAATGAGAAATCATGGGGGAAATCTAAGAGGCTTTCAGGCAGTACTGACAGCAAAAATGAGAACAGTTATGAGTTCATGAATAAAGCCAAAGCTATTGTTCTAAAAATTAAAAGTAGTCTGTTTATAAAAGGTAACCCCAGAAAATCTAACTCTGACTAGATCTTCCGGTATGAAAATTGTCTGCATTAATTCATCTACCTTTTTACTACCTTCTGAGGGCTCTATTTATGCAATAGTGCTTATGTAGCTCAGTGTACTCATATTCTATTCAATGAGTACAATCGGTAGGGATAGAGCCTATGGGGTAGCTCTACAATATCACTTGCCTTGAAAAAAATGCAGACCTGGGCATGGCTAGCAAAATTGTTTGTAGCTCACTAAAACTTTCAACTTACCTCTAAGAGCACTGTAATTGTGAATTAGATATAAATCAAGCAACTTACGACTACATTCACAGGGCTTTTAACTCTATAGCTGAACAAGGAACATGTAGTTTTTATATACATTTGTCATTCTTTATCTTATAAACACAGTACAGGGGTCAGCAAATCCAGCCCACTGCCTGTTTCTATATACAAAGTTTACTGGAGCACAGGCAGGCTCATTTGTTTACATATTATCCATGCTGCTTTTGCAACAATAGTGACAAAGTTCAGTTGTAAAATAGACTTTTTGGTCTACAAAACCTAAAATATTTACCATCTGGCCCTTAAATAGAAAAAATTTGTCAGCCCCTGATATAGTACAACCTTGAAACCCCTTAGGTATGGAATAAGAACCAGTCTATAGAAACCCCACACCTACTAAGAAAGTGGGAGCCCACACCAATGAAATTTAAGAAACAGGTTCTTGGCCTGAAGAACTTTCACTGTTCTACATGTGAAAATGTTTACAAATGAGAAAAAGCACTCAAATAGAAGAAAATGTCACTGCATAAGGGACTACAAATTACAGGGCTTTGAAAATCTTTTTTTAGTGCTATGAAACCTATGGCTAAGAGATAGAAGCCTCATCAGAAACAAAAATGAGTTTCTCCTACCTCAATGAAATCTGCTCGAGCTGGCATGTATCCTGCCATGTCCCGAGAAAGCAAAGAGTCAAAGGTAGGTCGGGGAGGGTCTTCTGCCGCTGGAAAATTTAGAGTTTTTCTTATTCACTTTAAATGACACATAAATAGTCATTTACACTCTAAAATATTTCTGTTTGGAGAAAGACAGCATCTGAGAGAATAAATAAAATTCAAAGCTTTTTATAAAGGGAAAAGTGAAAGAGATAAACTATTATGGAAACAGACTGATTTCTTAAAAAGGAAATTAAGACTTAAGGAAACCTTGAAGTAAAGATAGGAAAATTCACTCTGCTTTTTGCTTTTAACATGCGAAAAAACAAAGGATCTTTTCTTTAATATTATAGAACATAGGTTTTTACCCTGTTTCCTTCAGCATCCTTATGCTTTAGGACTAATCTCAATTTATAAATCTCATCCAACTGAGAGGCCAAAAAGACCCTATTGGGTTTGGAAGTTAACTGGAATTGAGTCCCAACTCTAACATCCACTAGTCCCCTCACATCCACATGACCTTGCACAAATTAACCTTTGTGAATCTATTTCCTTATGTGTAAAACAAAAGCACTTGCTCTGCCTAGGTCATTGGGTTTCTATGAGGAACAAAGGGTCTAATGGATTTAGGAACTGAGCACAACATTCCAAGTACTATCGAAATACGAGGTATCATCAGGCTTTGAGGCAGTCAGCTACAAAACTGTTTCTAAGAATATGAGGAAAGGGAGGGAGGAAGGGAAAACATTCATATTTCATTACTTGTGCTCTGGGAGTCATTGAGGAAAGGTGTCCATTTATAATTCATCACGGTTTTGGTTATGTTTTGTTAAAAGACCCATGGGTCCCTCAGCCACATGTGATTAAAAAAAAAAAAAAAAAAAGTGTGCTATTATTGCCACAACTAAGTGAACAAAAATAACAAATTGCTTCTTGGGCTTAACACTGGGATGATTAATAATTAATGATAATAAGTCAAATAGTGGACTTTCTTATTAACTAATATCTACAATCATAAACTCTCCAAAGGGATTATAAAAAGCCTGGTGTTCACAATAGCATGGAACTGCAAGTCTCAGGTGTAACTACATGTTGGATCCAGGCACCCTGACATCCAGTATAGAACTCTAGCCTCTGGGAGATGTTCCCTCCTGGCCCCATTATGGCCCTGACTCCCAATAATGGCCATGCCAACTCCTCCTGTATTTCGTAAACTCATTAGCTGTCCAAGTCAACAAACCATTATGTATTTGCTATGCAACAAGGCCCAGAGATGACCTAAGTATCTCTTTAGAAAAGGGAGGCACTTACAGAGAAATGGAATGGCAGTGTCAGCAGTTTTTGCCTCCTCTGCTTGCTTCAGGTTCAGCAGGGTAGATGCAAACAGAGGGTTGTTGATGAAATGCTTCATATAGTGCTTTTCACACTCCTCCTTGGTCTTGGTACACATCTGATTGGCTACATCCTGCCTAGAGGAATGTGAGGAAAAGAGAAGGAAGTAGTGCTTTCAACTATATGTAATGATAAAAGCAAGTTCGTTCTTCACAAATTTTAAGTCCTATCCACATAATGCCTGGGATTTGATACTTCCAAACTGGTGTCATGGAGCTATCAGCAGAACAATAAGACAAATACAAGGCTAATATTGGTATAATCTGCTATTCCAAATCCTGCTATTCCAAGATATAGAAACAGTATCTGAAAAGCCCTTTCCTTTCCACCAAAAGAAGTGAAAAATCACTACAAAGCTTGTAATTACCCTGTGAGCTAGGCCCCATGGAGAGGATTGCTATAAATAAAAACAAGCCACTTTGGAACAATAAAAACGTACGTACATAAGTATCTATATATATAAAAGCCTAAGCAACTGGCTATGAGGTGCACTGACCCCCAGGGGGCAGACGCTCAATGCAGGAGCTGCCGAGTGACAGCAACTTTGCAGCGTGCCCTCTTGCACTCCGGGACCCCTCAGGGGATGTCCAACTGCCGGTTTTGGCCCAATCCCCACAGGCCAGGCCAAGGGACCCCACCAGTGCACAAATCTGTGCACCAGGCCTCTAGTAGTTTTATATTTGCATAATGTTTTATAGTTTACAAAACATTTTGCATGAACAAAATTTCTTTACTAGAGCTCTTACAATAGGCCAAGCATAAGCTAGAAACATTCATAACATAATTTAAGTCAATCCTACCATTAACTGTGTGGTGTGAGTACTTAATATCTCAATTTCACAGATGAAAAAAATGAGGCCCAAAGACATTAAGAGAAACTTGCTCAAGAACACAAAGCACATAAGTGACAAAGCCAGAATTTGTTCTCAAGACTCCTGAATCCTAGCCCAGAATGAAGAGGTGGAGGTGAACTCTCTCCATGTCCCCTCTCAATCCCTCTCTTCCACAGTGCTTCACTTGTTCTTCTCCTAAGGCATTACTATGCTCTGCTTTGTGTACTTCAACAAAATGTGTGTGTGTGTATCTATATGTGTGTATACATATATATTCCCATTCTAGATTATAAGCTTCTTGAGGGCAGGGTGTTATAATTCTTAACTCTAGCACCCTACCACCAAGCTTAGTACCTTATAGTAGATAGAAAAACTATAGTATTTTTGTGATCTTTGCTAAGAGGGAAGGGGGACAGTGAGGATTAGCCCATTTTAGAGCATTAGAATGGCAAGCGAAAAAATGAAAAACCAAAAAGGCCAAAGATGACTACCAAGTGTCTCATAAGTGATCACATTTTCTTATCTTTTTTGGTATTCCCTATAATACACAATATTTTTTTTTGGTGTTTTTTTTTTAATACACAATATTTTATAATAAATGCTGAATGAATAAAAAAAGCAAAATGTGAACTGAACTCATCAAGTCTCCTTCAGAGACTTCAACATAAGGGAGGCAGCATAGTATATTCTATTAATATCAGGAAAGATTATATATACTAGGAAGTCAGGACAGGGTGGATCTACTTAAGAGTCCTTCACTAACAAGCTATGTGATCATGAGAAATCATTTCAGGTCCCTAAGCTTGAGATTCTTCATGAACAAAATATGTTTAATAGCCAAGACCGGTTTGGCTCAGTGGATAGAGTGTCAGCCTGCGGACTGAAAGGTCCCAGGTTCAATTCCGGTCAAGGGCATGTACCTTGGTTGCGGGCACATTCCCAGTGGGAGGTGTGCAGGAGGCAGCTGGTCGATGTTTCTCTCTCATCGATGTTTCTGACTCTCTATCTCTCTCCCTTCCTCTCTGTAAAAAATCAATAAAAAATATATTTTTTAAAAAATGTTTAATAAACTCTCTGTTGTCTAATTCATAAAATGTTATCATCAGTGTCAAAGTACTCCCAAAGAACAAAAATGAAAGCAGTGGGATTAAGTGTTACTACCTAAGGCAACAGCAATACCTGCTGTTCAATTCTGCCAAACTTGGACTAAGGCAGATATTGAAAGCTAAAAATAGGAAATGCAAATAGAAGTCTGTCAAACTTGAATCTTAGGTAAGCTGTGGCCATCTACCAAAAGTCTGACACAGTTAAATGACGAGGGCATCCATAGCCAAGAATTCACAAAATCAGAAAGGAGCAATGACTAATGAGTCTAAATTTCCCCACTACTCAGAAAGAATAACCAGCCTTCTCTGTGTTGATCCATTCAAAACGGTCTTTTAGATCTGCCCAGTCACAGGCCATGAAACATCCCATGTCTCCCCGTGAGGCATTTCAGAGGACAAGTCATGGGTCAATAGAAAAGCAACATATGATCCGCAAAGTTCTTTTTCTGAGGCTTCTCCCTTTACCCTTCACATGCACCTTTTTCTCGGAGCTCACTAGGGCAGGACAAGCCCTAACACCAAGCTCTTACCAATTTCCAAAGCCACAGTCCATCACAGCTTCTAAAAGGGCCATTTCTTCTTGAGCAGTCCAGCTGGGGTCAAGAACAGGAAAATCTGAGGTCTAAAAAAAGAAAAGATTTTGCCTAAGAATAGATATAGAAATGGAACCTAGTAACCTTAACTGTAATACTAATTTATGCCCTTTTCAATACCTGTTCTATTTTACTAACTATTCTCATGGTGGTCTACCACCTTACTCCTATTTCCACCATCAAGGTTCTCCAAAAATATTATCACCCATAAATTCTATGTAATTCATAACAGAAATATAAGCATTTTTAAACTTAGCACAAAGATAGAGATAAATATAGTATGCTTCCATTTAGGTAAGAAAAGGGGAAATACACGTGTGTGTAATTTATAATGGAAGAATAAACGATACATTTAAAAGAAAAGTTTACCTATGGGGAAAGGAGGGAGAAAACAGTGGAGAGGACAGGAATAGAAGCTAGACTCTCTGAATATTCCTTGTTTTGCAGATTTGACTTTGAAAGATAAATATTGTATGTAATTATTAAATTTCAAAATCATAAGAATTATAAAAACAAAATATAACAAACCTATGAATTTATTTTAAGGCATAATCACACAGAAGGAAATTATCTCAATTGACTTTAAAATACAATTATTTGTACATCTGTAGAATATACCTTAAAAGTTAAAAGAAACTGCCTGGCTGGTGTTCCTCAGTGGTTGAGCATCGACCCATGAACCAGGAGGGCAGTTTAATCCCGGGTTGTGGGCTTGACCCCTAGTAGGGGGTGTGCAGGAGGCAAGCAATCAGTGTGTCTCTCTCACCGATGTTTCTCTCTATTCCTCTCCCTTCCACTCTCTAAAAATCAATTTTTAAAAAAAGTAAAAGAAACTGCCAAAATAACTCTTATACTGTTTTCAATAGCGTTGGTATATTCTAAGATTACTGGATGTGGATGTGTTATGGGGTAAAGCAGATAAATAATGGCATTATTGGGCAGTGGGATTTTTGGCTTGGGGGAAAAAGATATAGACGTAAGATCTTCGAGGTTATGTAAAACCTTGTAGTCTTATATTGGAATTGAAAGTTCTAGTATAAACTCATAATGTATTTTTGTCTTAGAATAATTTCCTAACACTGTTCACTGAAAAGGTCTAGAAACAATGATCAACCCAGTAACAATGAATGCTTCTGTTTCCTAGTATGCAGTCTCTAAATTCTATTTACCACTAAACAGTATTTAGTGGTACTTGAAGAAAAAGCTGATTCCAGCTTTGGGTCAGGAACTGTTCAAGATGAGACTGGAACATTTTGTCATACTGGAAAGCAAAAAAGCTCTCAAAGACTCAAAGACTCGTAAGTGTCATGTCAAAAGGATTCAGAGACTAACTTGTAGAGGCTCCTACTAACAAAAAATGGAACATTTTGAGCACTAATAGGGATAAAACTGTAAAGGATTGGAACACATAAAGTATTATAAATATCTAAAGGTGCCAGGAAACCAACTTATATTTTAAACCCAGTTAAAAAAAAAAGGGGGGGGGGGAGAACAAGTACTTATCCTGCCTTTCCTGTACAAACTTTACCTACATGATACCTAAAGGTGGTCACACAGATAATGATACAAACTATCTTTTTATAGAATTTAACCCAACTTAAAAGGAGTAACAGAACTAAAAGATAACTACTTTGCAATCCCCAATACATTAACAGATCTAGACAATGACCATAAATGAATCTGATATAGCCATTAGATCTAACTACCAATTTACAGGAACAGAAGACAGAGGAACACATTAGTCAGCAAAATCCAGCCTGTATTAACATCTATTAATACAAACAACCCAGTTTTTAAAAAATAAAAACTGTAAGAAATGAGAGAAAGAGTGAGGGAAGGTTGGGAAGGAGAAAAACCCACAGAATAGAAAATATATGAGGCAACCAATTGGAATGAATGGGCCTTATTTGTATCCCAATTAGTACAAATTGTAAATGTTGAAAAAAATTTTTTATGATGCCACTACAAATTCATGATACCCAAGGAATAGCTAAAGTACAGAAACTATCAAAAGCTAACAAGCATAAGGAGCAATCAGAATTCTCAGACATTGTTAGTAGAGATGTAAAAGGACACAACCACTTAGGAAACTTTATGATAGTTTCTTAAAAGTTAATCATTTATGCCCTAGCCGGTTTGGCTCAGTGGATAGAGTGTCAGCCTGCGGACCAAAAGGTCCCAGGTTTAATTCCGGGCAAGGGCACATACCTAGGCTGCAGGCTCCTCCCCAGCCCTGGTCGGGGCTCGTGCAGGAGGCAACCAATCAATGTGCTTCTCTCACATCGATATTTCTCTCTGTCTTTCCTTCTCTCTAAAAATCAATGGAAAATATCCTTGGATGAGGATTAAAATAATGAATAAGTTAATCATTATTTTATAACCCAGCAATTCCATTCCTAAGTATTTACCTAAGAAAAATGAAAATACATATCCACAGAAAGCCTTAAACAAGAATAAGAATGTTCATAACGGTTTTTATTCTTAATAGCCAACAACTAGGCAAAGCCCAGGTGTCTATCAACAGAATGGATAAACAAACTGTGTTATATTCTTACCATGGAATATTACTCAGTATCAAAAAGGAATGAACTACTATATACAACATGAATAGATCTCAAAAACATGCTGAGTGAAAGAAACCAGAAACAGAAATACCTACAGTATAAATCTATTTAGATGTAGTTGTAGAATATGCAAAACTGATCTATGATAATAAAAATCAGAACGGTGACTATTTCAGAGGTGGAGAACAGAGCAGAGATTTTTTAAAAAGCTTTTATGAAATGATTGGGGAAATGTGAAAAGTGACTTGCATTACTTTTAAATTTTACATAGACCTAATAAAGCATTTATAGCTAAAATGGTATAATGTCTGGGAGGTTTACTTCTAAGTAATCTGAAGGGTTGGGGTTTTAGATGAAATAAAATAGGCCACGAGTTGATCATTTTAACAGTTAGGTAGTTGGTTACAATGGTGGCTCTCAATGAACTTCTCCTGGAATTCACATCCTTGTGTGGTCCCTTCTTATTTAATACAAGTTGGACCTGTGACTTGCTTAAGAAGGCCTAGCAGTTTCTACTTTTGCGCTCTTGGGATTCCTGAGGCACCACATAAGAAATTTAGCCTCCTTGCTAAAAGGAGGAAAGACCATGTGGAAAGGTCACATGGAGAGGGAGAGGCCCTTAAGACTACTATAGAACCCAGGCCTCAGGCAGTGAAGATATTCCAGCTAACTCCCAACCAATGCAAACCATCCTCCTGAGGTGCTAGAATATGTGAAAAAAAGCCCCTTGGACTTCCAGCCCCAGCACATCATGTGGAACTGAGAGTTACCCTTGCCATGCCCAATCTGAATTCCTGACCACAAAACTGTGGGAGATAATATGGTTGTTATTTTAAGCCACAAAGTTTTGCGGTAGCTGTTAGGTAGCAATAGATAGCCGAAATACCATTCTCTCTATTTTAGTATACGTTTAAAATTTTCTATAGTAAGTCTTTAAAAAAGTGACACAAGAAGTCTTCGGATTACACAGGCATTTAGAACTGGTTATATCTTTTGTTAATGACAAAAATACTGTAGTGATTTGTGAAATTATACTAATAATCAGCAATACACATTTATCTGAACACATACTATAAATATGCTTAGCACAAGAGGTACTAAGAGACCAAAAAGTAAAATTTCAGGGTCTATGTCTATATTAAATTCATATAATCACTCAATCTGGCAAGTGTCATACATACATGTAAATATGACAGCTCATATTTGAAGAGCCAATATTATTTCTAAAAAATGTATTTTAGAATATTAGCTTTCACCAACTTTATTTTTAGATAAACAAGAAAGATTTTCTACACCTAAAATAAATAAATGGACATAGTACAGTTTTTCTTAAAGTTTTATCAATGTTGTTTATTCCCTGGACCCAATCTGAACCCTATTGAACCAGATTCTCTAACAGCGAGGCTTACAAATTTACATTTTTAAGAAGCTACCCAGGTGATCCTTCTCCATTAAAATTTAAGAATCACTGTTATAGGTATAAAGGGTCTGATAGAAAGTGGTGCCTTGACTTGTTCAAGGTTCTAAGAAGTATAGGACAAAAATAGGCATAGAATTCAGAAACCTTAACACACCACCCACCAAAGCATGAGTAACTTCCAAAATTACAGCACTGTGAGGTGACAAAAGTACTGAAAACCACTTAAAGTTTTCTGAGGCTTCCTATGCCAAAAAATGTTTTTTTAATCACATTTTTAGTGGCTTCATGTGTAGAAAGCCAAAATTTGGTCATTATTCCTACTGAAGGAAAGATGTGGAATAGATAGGACTGGAAGAAAAAGAGGGACTATTAGTAACCCCCAAAAGCTCCCCAAAGTGTTTGTATGAGTGTTGAATATGTGAGAAAAGGATGTAATCAGAAGAAATAAGTGGACTTGGAGTGAAACTTAGTACTTTCAGCATTATGCAAAAGGCACTGTGCCCAGAACAGCTAGAGAGCTCTTGGTCAGCTTTCTTACAGTGGATAACCATCAACCTACTCAACATATACTTAATTATTAAGGAATTATTTTCACAACTCAAATGAATAAATGTATATTCTGGCTCTAGATATTTTTGTGGGAATTTGGGAAAAATAAATCAGCTTTCTGAAGATTTGATAACCTTGATGAAATGCACTCAAAGTGAATGCTACTCCGACCACACTTCATTCATTTTGCAATTAACAAACAGGAAAAAAAATGTATTGATATGAGAAGATATTCCACATCATATGTTATCAGAGAAATACCAATTAAAACAATTACCACTATACACCTATTCGAATGACCATTAATCCAGAATAGACAACACTAAATGCTGGTGAGAATGTGGAGTAACAGGAACTCTCATTCATTGCTGCTGGGAATGCAAAATGATACAGCCACCATAAAAAGATCAGGGATTGCCAGGAGTAAAGGGGAGGGAGGGATGTATAGGCAGAGCACAGAGGATTTTTAGGGGCATGAAACTATTTGGTATGATACTATAATGGAGGACACATGACATTACAAACTCTCAGACTGTACAACACCAAGAGTGAATGCTAATGTAAACATGGATTTTGGGTGATAATGAAGTACCAATGTAGTTCATCAATTATAACAAATGTTCCACTCTGGCCGAAACCGGTTTGGCTCAGTGGATAGAGCGTCGGCCTGCGGACTGAAAGGTCCCAGGTTCGATTCCGGTCTAGGGCATGTACCTGGGTTGCGGGCACATCTCCAGTGGGAGATGTGCAGGAGGCAGCTGGTCGATGTTTCTCTCTCATTGATGTTTCTAGCTCTCTATCTCTCTCCCTTCCTCTCTGTGAAAAATCAATAAAATATATTAAAAAAAAAAAAATGTTCCACTCTGGTGGGGCTATTGAAAATAGGGCAGTCTTAAGTGTTTGTGGGGGGCAGATAATATTACTACAGTGCTGTGGTAGGCATAATTTTAAAAATGACTCCTTCTACCCCCAGGATTCCTGATTATTCAAACACTAGCTACATATTCATGTGAATGAACTCTGCTGATGGGACTAAGGTACTAATCTACTGACCTTAGAATAGGAAGAGTATCCTGCACTATCCAAATGGGCCCACTGTACTCACATGGGTCCTTAAAAGTAGAAGAGGGAGGCATTATTACTGTCAAATAAATGCCCTAGCCAGCACTGTTTCCTCTAAGAAAAACTACATGGTGAACTACAAGTTATGCTCTGATAACTGACAAAACTATCTTGACAAAGGTATACATACCCGCCAAGCACATAAGCAGACAAGATATTACTTTGGCTTATTAAAGTGCCCATTCCTTTGGCGAGAGCATGGAAATATACTCCCAACATCTGTCTCTCATTCCTTCTTTAAGAGGTGGTAATACAATTAATCAAATTCCAGCCAATTCTTACTCTGGCCTATAAGCCAGTCTGTCTCTTCAAAATGGTTTTATGTATTATATCATTCACTCTATGTTCATTTAAAACTTAATTTCAAAAAGGTAACTAACTTTCCCCATGGAAGGGGTACAGAGTACCAGACATAAACATTACAACTATCCTCATGAACCACATAAAAATACCATTAGCTAAAACATCAACAATACATCTATTATATGTTTTATCAACGAACCTAAAAAGCAGTGTAGCCCAGCCAGTGTGGTTGAGTGGTTGAGTGTCAACCCATGAACCAGGAAGTCATGGTTTGATTCCCAATCAGGGCACATGCCTGGATTTCCCAGGGGCGGGGGGGGGCGCGGAGGGTGAGGTGGGTGCAGGAGGCAGCTGATAGATATTTTTCTCTCATCGTTGTTTCTCTCTCTCTATCCCTCTTCCTTTCTCTCTCCAAAATCACTAAAAATATATTTAAAAGCAGCGTAACTCTTATGTCAGTAATCTCAAAAAGTGCTTCCTTTAAATTCTTTCTAAATTTGAAACAAAAATCTGAGTATTTAAAATAATTTTTGGACTTAATAATGCCTCAGTAGATCCATAAAACTGACAAATTTACTGGGTAATGATTACCTAATTTAGAAGAGGAGGAAAAAAAAGAAAAAGAAAGTCTTGGAGGTGAAGGAAAAAAAAGAATAATTCGCATGTAAGACTTGAAAAATAAACAGAAATTCCCTGCAACTTCATCATTACCATTATTTCGTAAGTATGATCACTTTGATGCTTCTTGTACTCAAATCCTCGAGTGAAACACTGCAAAAAAGAGAAAAATTAAGTTACCAAAAAGCTACTTTTTGAGATGCTTTTTTAAAGGTTAGAAGACAGTACCCTGGCCAGTGTGGCTCAGTCAGTTGGGCATCGTCCCATGCACCCAGAGGTTGGCGGTTTGATTCCCAGTCAGGGCACATGTCCATGTGGGCTCAATCCCTGGTGAGGTGCATGGGAGGCAGCTGATGGATGTTTCAATCTCACATCAATGTTTCTCTCTCTCCCTCTCCCATCCTCTTTCTCTAAAATCAATAAAAAATAAAAAAGGATAGAAGATACTGTGGGGGTATTCTATTCTTTTTTTTAAATATATTTTATTGATTTTTTTACAGAGAGGAAGGGAGAGAGACAGAGAGTCAGAAACATCGATGAGAGAGAAACACCGATCAGCTGCCTCCTGCACATCTCCCACTGGGGATGTGCCCGCAACCCAGGTACATGCCCTTGACCGGAATCGAACCTGGGACCTTTCAGTC
Organism: Myotis brandtii; assembly: GCF_000412655.1. Taxonomy (NCBI): domain Eukaryota; kingdom Metazoa; phylum Chordata; class Mammalia; order Chiroptera; family Vespertilionidae; genus Myotis; species Myotis brandtii. The sequence continues at coordinate 313,501 of NW_005354174.1, forward strand.
CGCAGACCGATGCTCTATCCACTGAGCCAAACCGGTTTCGGCAAGGGTATTCTACTCTTGTGATAAGTTTTTTAAGACTTCATTTAATCTTGTCTGCATCCACAACAGGATGGCTATATTCATGATCACAGCTTTTCTGTGGCCTTCATAGGAATAAACAACAATCTGAAAAAAAAGACATTTTCCTAGGACAACAACTCCCTTGAAAACAGCATAAGTTCTGGAATCAGACTGCCTATATTTTGCATTCTGGCTCCATGTTTACCTATTTCAGCAATTCTAAGGCATATTTTAAAACTGTAAAATGAGGATTCATCTTATAATACAAAGTATATTACAACTTCCATCAGCCATTTTTACATTTCTGAAATTGTAATCAACTAGAGGCCTGGTGAACAAAATTCATGCACGAGGCGGGGGGATCCCCTCAGCCAAGCCTGCACCCTCTCCAATCCGGGACCCCTCAGGAGATGTCCGACTGTCGGTTTAAAACTGGCAGTCGGAGATCCTTCTCACAATCCTGGACTGCTGGCTCCTAATCACTCACCTGCCTGCCTGCTTGGTTGCCCCTAACTGCCCCCCATGCCGGCCTGATCGCCCTCCACTGCCTCTGCGTGCCGGCCTGACTGCCCCTAACTGCCCACCCCCACCAGTCTGGTCACCCCTAACTGCCCCCCGCTGCTGGCCAGGTCGCCCCCCACTGAGCCCTCCCTGCCAGCCTGGTTGCTCCTAACTGC
>NW_005354174.1:315351-323465 GCF_000412655.1 Myotis brandtii
GGCGATCAGGGGGTTTGGGCGCTGTCCCCTGTCATGCTGATCCCGGTGCCGGGAGCCTCGCTGCTCCGCTGATCCCGGTGCTGGGAGGCATATTACCCTTTTACTATATAGGATAGAGGCCTGGTGCATGGGTAGGGGCTGGCTGGTTTGCCCTGAAGGGTGTCCTGGATCAGGGTGGGGGTCCCCACTGGGGTGCCTGGCCAGTCTGGGTGAGGGGCTGAGGGCTGTTTTCCGGCTGGCGAGTGACTAAAGCTTCCAACCGCTCCTTGTTTTCTTCTCTTTTTTTTTTTTTTTTTCTGGGCCAGCTTTAGCTCTGAGGCCTCGCTGCTGAAAACATAGATACAATGTTGCGGTCCGAGCCCGGCTGAATGGAAGCCCTTTTCTGGGGTTTTGTTTAGCTTCTTATTTGCAACATAGTATATAGTTGCTTAGAGTTGCAACTGAGAGGCCGGCAAGTGAGGCGGTGAACGTTGGAGTCTGCAGCAAGCAAGCCTCCCTGCTCGCTTCAGTGCCTGGCTGCTGGCTGCCATCTTGGCTGACAGTTAATTTGCATATACTCACTGATTAGCCAATGAAAAGGGTAGCGGTCGTACGCCAATTACCATGTTTCTCTTTTATTAGTGTAGATAGTGTCTTGGATCAAAAAAAAATATGGTATTTGTTGTGTGACCTTGAGCAAATTACTTAACCTTCTCCTTGCTTGAGTTTCTTCTATAGAATGGGGATACTAATCATATTTACTTTACTGGGTTGTAGTGATGATTTAAGAGTTAAATCATGTATACTAGTAGTACTTAAAATAGTGCCAAGCATAGAGTAAGTGCTTATAATTAGTATTACTATTTCCACCATCATCCACAAAATGGTTTGTTACCTTGTTTGTCACCTGCCCAAAGATCACTCTTCAATAAACAATAAACATTGTGTCATAGGTACTATCAAAAGGAATAACCCTCCTATTCTGTTCCTGTAATCTCAATACTTAACACTACTGGCTAAAACAGTGTTAAGCATTAAGTTGATACCTCTGTGCAATATGGGCACACCTCGTTTTACTGTGTTTCATATTATTGCACTTCACAATGTTGTATTTTTTTTATAAATTGAAGTCAAGACCCTCTACTAGCAAAAAGATTACGACTTGCTTTATTGTGAAACTCACTTTATTACGGGGTCTAGAACCAAACCTGCAATAGCTCTGAGATATGTCTGTATTCAACAGTCTATCTCATCCATCTGCTCTGTTCCCCAACTTTTCACTGGTAAAATGTATACTGGAAGATTGACTGGAACAGATTTAATAAGATATGGGCCTTCTGAGCAATCGATAGTCATCTCTGAATTTATTACATCCATAAAAAAACCTAGGAGAGGCAGGCCTCTCCTAAATGAGATACCTGTAAGCAGAGGAAAAAAGGAGGTGGCCCACATTCTGCACACTTGATATAAGGCTCCATGAGGTAGGAGGAGCAGCCTCGGCAAGGTGGCTTATCAGAGGGATCACCTAGAAGAAAAAGAAAAATATACTAGCTTCAAAACACCTTCTGATTATCTTAAGAGCCAAGAGGGTGAAAATCTGCAAATGACTATACTGGTAGTGAAAGTTCATGGAGACAAGAAGAGTTCATTTCAAATAAGAAAAAACAGAAATTATGTTCCTTTTTATTTCAAGGTAGCTTTGTCCCTCCCTACAGAGTACCTACTACTTTAAACAGCATCTAAGTAGATACGGCCCCTACAAAGAAATGTACAAACACAGGTTTTAACTGGAAGTTTAATAATACCTATAACATTTTTTTCAGGGGAAAAATGTCACATATCTCCACAACACACATATTATTTACAGATAAAGCAAATATGACAAAATGTTAATGATTGCTGAATCTAGGTAGTGGGCAACAAGTAATCACAGTACTATTTTTTCAACTTTTCTGTAAGTGTGAAATTTTTCAGAATAAAAAGTTGGGGGAAAAACTCCTTTAAATATGTCTTGGGATATATAGTACAGTGGGGCCTTGACTTACGAGTTTAATTCGTTCCGTGATGGAGCTTGTAACCCAAATTACTCGTATGTCAAATCTTAAAGTGAACAAGTGAGACACATGATGCTGGGCTGATGTTGTGGCGTTCACTGTGACGTTCGCTGCGCCAACTAGCGGTGGGGTATCTGAATCTGGCTCATAACCCGAATTTTAGCTCACAACTCAAAGCAAAAAATCGGCCGAGAGACGGCTCGTATCTTGAAAAACTCGTTAGTCAGGACACTCATAAGTCAAGGCCCCACTGTACTTTATATTTCAGATTTAAATCCAGAAAAGCTCCCTCCTTTTCTCCTATAGTATGCAGAGAACATAGCAGACCTTCCACCAGTTCCAACGTCTCTGAAATATTAAGGCAAAGAGTACAAACCAAACTCTGTTATAAAAATGCAGGTATGTGTCCCCAGGTGCCCTAAACTCTGCCTCTCTCGAGTCAGGGCATCCTAGCAGAGTAGTTCTCTGTGATCAGCAGCAGGTGTCTAAGAAAACTTTGAAGGCAGATGAAGAGATTTAATCTGTTTGGCCTGAGGCAGGATTTCTCACATTCTGTAACTGCATTTTCCTTCCTAAAATCTGAGGAACTCTTCAAGGCACCTTTCCCTCTGGCAAGTGGTGATTGTTGTTCTTTTCTGTTTCTAAATGAAGACCAGGAGGAAAATGACAGGGGAAAGAAATGTAATCCTTCTGGCAATAGCTTCAAAATAAATATAAAGAACAGCAACTACCTCACTTTTCCCATTTAAAATTTTGACACAAGAAGACCAAATATTGTTTTATGTTAAGTGCTAGATGCCAATTTTTACCAAATTATCTTCTTCATATCATCCTTTTATAATAATGATATGAGCTTATTTTTCTTCCCTCAAACATTCCTCAGGGCAAAAAAATCAGGCCCTGGACAGTGTTTCTCAGTGGTTAGAGCATCTGCCCACAGACTGTCGCAGGTTGGATTTCCAGTCTCTCTCTCCACCCCCACCTCTCCCTTCTACTTTCTCTAAAAATCAATGGAAAAAATATTCTCAGGTGAGGACTAACAACAACAAAAATCAGCCACCGATCAAAGAGCTTTAAAACCCTTATGTCAAGAAGTAATTATTCTGTAAAAGCTATCCTCTATATAGTTTTAAAAATTTTAGACAATAAAAGTATAGCATTCTCTATTAACATTTTGATTTCAAACATTTCTTCTGTGTATTTATTTTAACAAAAGCAGGATACTATCCATGATGTTTTGTAGCCTGGTTTTTTTTTCACTTGACAACATATTGTCAAAATCTTTCATGACCATACACATAGATCTTCCTCATTATTATTTTTTAAATATGTTTTTATTGATTTGAGAAAAAGAGAAAAGGAGGAGAGAAATATCAATCGACTGCCTCCTATACACCACCTACTGGAGATTGAGCCCAAAACCCAGGCATGTGCCCTGACCAGGAATTGAACCACTGACCTCTTGAAGCATGGGATGATGTTCATCCAACACTGGCCAGGGCTTCCTCATTCTTTTTAATGGATGAATAATGCTCCATCATATCAATTATCTAACCTAATGGTTTTCAACTACCCTCTAGGAAAGCATTTTGGAAATCTGAGATGCTTTTTTGTTGTCACAAGGACTAGGGAACATTACTGGCACTTAGCTGGCAGGAACCAGAGATGCCCAAGACATTTCTCCACAACAAAGAGTTGGCCTGTATCTGCACAACTTTCAAATGTCCCATCAGATATTCAAGTAGATAAAAAAACCTATTCAAAATTACATGACCAAGAACCCAGTTCCATATTACATAAAACAAAATTTTTTGAGCTTTAATATATATTGAATTTTCCAGAAAAGCAATTGCATGTACCTCCAGAGATTTTATCTTGTTTTGTTCAGAACTTTACCAAGAGTTATTCAAGCTTGTGGTATTTGAGTCACCAACACATCACACATGAATCATTCATTGTGCATGTGTAGTTGTAAGATGCTGTGATTCAATATATGCGTGCAAGCATCTACTTAAGTCATTTTGTCTTCTACTGTAATCATGTCTAAACATATTGCAATGCATATTATTTTATTATAAATTCCATTATTTCATTATTAATTACTTCTCTTTTATTTAGCCTTTGTTATAGTTAGGGCATTATTGTTTTTATTTCTTTGATATCATGGTTGTAGATATGTTATCTATGTATTTAATTTCCAAATAGTAAAAGGGGTTTTAAAAATATTATTTAAAAAATATCACTGGGGCCCTGACCAGTTTGGCTCAGTGGCTAGAGCGTCAGCCTGTGGACTGAAGAGTCCCGGGTTCGATTCCGGTCAAGGGCATGTACCTTGGTTGCGGGCACATACCCAGTGGGGAGTGTGCAGGGGGCAGCTGATCGATGTTTCTCTCTCATGGATGTTTCTAACTCTCTATCCCTCTCCCTTCCTCTCTGTAAAAAATCAATAAAATATATTTTTAAAAAAATATCACTGGGTCTCATAAGGTTGAGAACAACTAATTTACACAGTTCCCTATTGGTGGACATTTATAATAATCGTTTCCAACTTTTTACTATTATAAAGAATGCTGAGATTAATGTTCTTGTATATATAACTTTTCACATTTTGTTCCTTAGGATATGTATTTTCCTAGAATTAAAACTGGTATACAGAGTATTTTTGATATATATAGTCAAAGTGTCCTTCAAAAAGGTACATTTTTTTTATAAACTAGGAATAGAAAACTTTTCTATAACTTATGAGTAGAGAAAGGCTTTTTTATCGTCATTCAAAATCCAAGGGAGTAAAAGGTTAATAAATTTGAGTGCATAAACAAAGCCAACAAACAAAAAACTCTTTCTTGGCAAAAAACACCAGAAGCAAAGTAAAAAAGCTAATAAATTGAAAGTATCTGCAAACATATCATAAAGGGCTAAAATCCCTAATATTACAAAGAACTTTTAAAACTTGAGAAGGGCCCTGGCCAGTGTGGCTGTTGGTTGGGCACTGTCCCATGCACTGAATAGTCACAGTCAAGGGCACATGCCGGGTTGCAGGGAGAAGGGTATTTCCTTTTTTCTACCAAACATTATTTCTTATCAAGGCATCACAAATATGTTACTGGGAATCCATCTGCTTTTTAAAGAAATCCATCCAGCCCAATCGGTGTGGCTCAGCGGTTGAGCATCAACCTATGAACCATGAGATCATGGTTGGATTCCTGGTCAGGGCACATGCCCAGGTTGTAAGTTCGGTCCCCAGTAGGGGGCATGCAGGAAGCAGCCAATCAATGATTCTCTTTCATCATTGATGTCTCTATCTCTCTCTCCCTCTTCCTTCCTCTCTGAAATCAGTAAAAAATAAAAATAAAAAAATAAATAAAACAAAGATAAAATAAAGTAAATAAAATAAAATAAATCCATCTGCAGGTTAAACATACTATGTTTGGTCCATTTGATCTTAGTTTTCTTATAAGATCTAGGGTGATATGTTTGTGTTATATGTTCAGTGGGCAATCAATAAATATTAATTGATTTTACTTTGAGTTGATACTCTTATTCCTTTAGGATCAGATTCACAGGGGCTTTAACTTCAAAGTGCTTATTTTTCCTCTTTGATCAACTCCTACTTCAGTTTGCTATTAATATTCACCTGAGACTTGTTCACACAGTACTTACTGCTAAAGGAACCCAAACGGTCCATTCCTTAATTGGCAAAGACTGCTGCTTTGATCTTCCTCAATGCAGTGCCCCTTCAAGGAGATTTCGGAACTGGCCAACACACACCAAAGTTTGATGACCCCCTATGAACAAACAAAGTTGCACATGGATCAGGAAATAATTCAAAGGGACAAGATAAAGAGAAAATAATGCGATGTACTCAACTCTACTACATCCAAGTTCTGTAACATTAAGCAAATATTTTATCTCTATAATCCTGTTTCCCCTTCAATAAAATGGGTACGATTATAATAGTTTCTACCTCCTAGAGGTGTTGTAAGGATTAACTATCAAAATCCATGTAAATTATGTACCATGGTGCCCAGCCCATAGTAAGCCCTCTACAAAAGCTACATAGTTCTAATAGACAACTATTGGTTTTCTCCTCTCCTTAGCCCCCTTCCTTTGGGAAACTGACTCTCAGACATTTCATATGGTTCAGTGGGGTTGCCAATTGAAATACGTCATTCTCTACCCTCACAATAGCTAAAGCAACCAGATCTCTTCTTAGAAAAATCTGAATCTAAGACATACAAGGACAGAAGGCAGTTGGAGCTCAAACATTCATTAATCAAATATTTGGTCCATGAGCTCTGGCTGTTGAGATCCCCATCTCCAAAGGTGGCCCAACTATTTTAGGTTTTTGTTTTTTTTCTTATTTATTTTTTTAATATATATTGTTGATATTTTACAGAGAGGAAGGGAGAGGGATAGAGAGTTAGAAACATCGATGAGAGAGAAACATCGATCAGCTGCCTCCTGCACACTCCCCACTGGGTATGTGCCCGCAACCAAGGTACATGCCCTTGACTGGAATCAAACCTGGGACCCTTGAGTCGGCAGGCCGACGCTCTATCCACTGAGCCAAACCGGTTAGGGCATAGTTGTTTGTTTGTTTTCTTATTTCTCTATCTTTCCAATACTTAAATTTGAATGAGTTCTGTTGCTAGAAACCAAGGAATCCTATCTATTAGAACATACATTTGTTCAGTAATTTACTCTTTGAATAAATATTCAATAGGTATGTCCAATGTACACAGTTTCTTCCTAAAGGCAGAAATGAAATCATATTTCACATTAAAGCAAGAAAATAGCTCAGACAGTGTAGCTCACTGGTTGAGCATTGACCCATGCACCAAGAGGTCACCAGTTAGATTCCGTCAGGGCACATGCCCAGGTTTCAGGCTCCATCCCCAGAATTGGGGGTGCAGGAGGCAGCCTAATGACGTTTCTTGCTCATCTCACTCAGCAATGTTTCTCTCTCTCTCTTCCTCCGTTCCTCTCTCTCTAAAATCAGTAAAATAATATTTTTTTAAAAAGTCACTGTGGAGTAAAAGTAACAAAAACAAAAAAAACCCACATCCCACCTTCTTCTATACTCTCATAGTTTTTACCTCTTTTCTGGCGTTTTTCACATTCTAATTTGTGAGGACTATTTCTGCATGCATATTTCCCCCAATTTTTAGACGAAATAAAAGCAGGAACTACACCCAATACAAATTGGTATGCTTTAAAAGTACCAAGCACACGGAAAGAACTCAGTAAACACAAATGTAATAGACAAATACTAGTCAATGTCTTTTTGGGGGGTGGGCCAGGGTAGACTAATTCTCCCTCTGCTTTAGTCTCCGGAAAAAAAGTTAGTCTTTGAAGAAAAATGAATTTAGCAAGGGGTATTACGCACGTGGCCATACAATAATGGCCAACATGTATTGAACTTTTCTCATATGCCAGGTATTGTGGTACCACTGTCCGTGGATTATTTCTTTGAACCCTCTGAGGCACCATGCTGTTCCGAAGGAAACGAAGCCCTGAAAGGTTGCTACTTGTATTGCAATGTCTTTCAGGCAGCCAACAGCGGCGCCATTCCCACAGAGGCTAAGGGAGAGGGTCGCGTTAAGGATGTATAAACACTCATAAGCAGCACTATTTCAATCAACAGAACTTCTTTCTTCTTCTCACGAGACAGTCTGACACTAACACCCATGAAAGGGTGTGCGTGCTGCCTCCAAAATCCACATCTGCCAAATTCAAACAGGTCATGGGGAGGACGGGAGGCACGCGAACAGCGCGGTGCAGAGGCCGGGTGCGGGCTGTGCGGTTTTGCAGACAAGGGTCAAATCCTCCCGCAGTTCCTGATGAGCCGTAGGACCTCGGTCAAGTCATTTCCCGGCGCATCAGTCAGCCTGAGCCGCAAATAAGGAAGCCCAAGTGCCTACTGTCTGCGGAAGGCCTGCGTGAAAACCCACTGGGAAACGTGGGTAGGGGCGTGACCCACACCGGCTGCCCTGAGCCGGGTTGCGCGCTGCGCTGCAGAGACAGGAATGCAGAGTGGGAGACGCCGCGCAGCCGCCCGGCGCGCAGGACACGCCAGGCTCG
>NW_005354174.1:324338-332542 GCF_000412655.1 Myotis brandtii
GGTCCTGCCCTGCTGTTGTGTTTTTTAACATTCTCACACCCTGTTGCAGCAGCGAAGGAAATTGAGGCTAAGGGACTCGGTGGCCGCCTCTGGAATCCGGGTGCTGGAGTGCTGCTCATGGATTTTCCAGACTGAATGGTTTAAGGGTGTGCGGGGCACGTTGTATTCCGATGCTTCTGGACGGCCGACGTTATCTCCTCTGGAGAGAACCAGCCCGTCTTGGGGCTTCAGAGGCCCAGATTGAGGCGCAGTGATGAGAGGATGTGGTGGTCCACTCTGATGTCAATCTTGAGGGCTAGGTATGTCCTAACTCTTGTTATTGCTAATTCTTATCATAGCTACCCTATGTCGAGTATGTGTTGCATGCCAGGCATTGGACAGAGGAGGTTACGTGCATGGTCCCATTTAATCTTCCAACACGACGTTGTGATTCCAGGTGAAGACATTTAGACTCTGGTTTATAAATAACTTGGGATCACACTGCTACAAAGTGTTGGCCAAGGAGATTCAAACTGTGGTCTACCTTAACCATTAGGCTGGTACATCTGTTTAGAAGTTTGTCTTTCGTAAATTTGCCTAACCTCTTTTAGAATTCATTTACACGGCCTATGAGGCTTTTTTTAATTCATTTTTTAGTATGTAAGAGACAAGTTCATTGTAAAAAAAAAAAATCAGCAAAAAGATTGTGAAAAGCAGCTCTCGAATGTTAGTTAACATCTTGCTATATACTTTGCAGACATTTTCCTGTGCATCAATAAATATAGAGTCGTTTTGCATTTGTTGTATCCTGAAAACCTATTTATTCACTCAACAAATATTTAATGAGCAGACATTGTTCTGGGTGCTAGGAATTCAGCAGTGAACAAAATAAAGTCTGCCTCTTATAATAGTGGGGGAGGATGACAATAAGCAATCCGATATAATAAAAGCCTAATATGCTAAGTGTCTGGTCAGCCATTCAACCAATCAAAGCGTAATATGCTAATAATATGCTAAGGCTGCTCAACCACTTGGTATGACGTGCACTGACCACCAGGGGGCGGATGCTCCAACCAATAGGTTAGTTTGCTGCTGGGGTCTGGCTGATCATCCTGAGCAAGATGAGCTGGACACACCCTGGAGCCCTCACGTGATCCCTCCCCAGCTGGTCAACTTCCCACTTTTCTCCCCGGCCGATCATGCACTAGTGGGGTCCCTCAGCCTGGCCTGCGCCCTCTCACAATCTGGGACCCCTTGGGGGATGTCGGAGAGCTGGTTTTGGCCCAATCCCACAGGCCAGGCTGAGGGATCCCACTGTTGCACGAATTCATGCACTGGGCTTCTAGTAACAGAATATATTGCTAAATAAAGATAATGTCCAGTGATGTGTCAAATTTTATGGGGGGGAAAATCAGGATAAAGGGCCAGGAAGGATATGGGGAATGCTCTTTTAGATAGGATAGACAAAGAAGGCCTCCTAAGGGAAGAGCACATAGGTAGAAATCTAATCATTAAATGAGGGAGGCAGCTATGTGGATTTCTAGAGGGAATCTATTCTAGGGGAAGAGAAATGGCCATTGTCAGTGGCCCTAAGATAGGGGCTTGGTTGGCATGTTGGAGAAGCAGCAAGGAGACCATATGGCTGGAGCACACCAAATTAGAGAAATAAGGTGTGAAACAGTCAGAAGCCTGATCCTGTATCATCTGACTTTGGATTTGGTTGGACTTGGATTTTATTGGGACATGATAGAATACAGTGGTAGGGTTGAGAGCCAAGGAGTAATCAGATTTGCTTTAAAAGGATTACTCTGGAAGCTGTGTGGAGAATTACTCTGGAAGCTGTGTGGAAACATTAAAATTGCCCTTTTTACACAGCAATTGTTCAACAGATAGTTTATTATTACATTGGTGTTTCACCTACACCTTTGCAACCACTCTCACATTCTCCACAAAGAGGAGATAGGGTCAAACACTTAGGACTTACCTTCATGTCTTTTTCACCTAAACTGCCTGGCAAGGGCATATGTCCAGATCTGGGTGTCATGGTTGTCAACAATCTTAATATGAATTATTAATGTACAGTTGTGGAAAAACAGTCCCACATAATACTGGGATCTATTCATTAGAAACGTTGCATTTCAACACCTGAAAATTACCCTTCCTCTTCAATTGACGTTAGACCCTCATCAGAATTCTAAGCCCCCGTTTAGACAGTGTGCTTAAGAAGGATATGGAGAAATGGAAATGCACAGTGAGAAGGCTAGCACTGATGAGGAACAGAGATTTGGAGGAAAATAAAAGTTATTTTTCAAATCTGTGTTTTGTGATAATCGGAGTGAAAATGACATATATGAGTTTAGAGCTCAGAGGAGAGGCCAGGACTAAAATTGTATAATTGTATGAGAATTGTTTCTTGGAATATGTGTCTTCTTTAGACAGAGCTTGAGGACAAACACTGTGTCTTTTCTTCTTTGTGACCTCAGTGCCCAAAAGTGCATCCTGGATGAATATTTGTGAAATGAGCAAGTAATGGCAAAGGTATGGATGAAGTCACTCAGGCAAAATGTATAAGGTTAACAGAGAAGATTTCCAATCTTTGCTTTCACTGGAGGTTCAAGCACCTGAACGTGGCTTACGAGTAGGGTGACCATAAGTTCCGATTTGCTCAGGACAGTCCTGGTTTACTCCTACTATTGTCCCCATATAATTAGTAATATTGTCTCATTTCACTCTCAGAAGTGTCTCAGTCTGTACAATCCTATATAATAAAAGGGTAACATGCAAATCAACTGAACGGCGGAACAACCGATTGCTATGATGTGCACTGACCACCAGGGGGCAGACGCTCAATGCAGGAGCTGTCCCTTGGTGGTCAGTGCACTCCCACAAGGGGAGCACTGCTCAGCCAGAGCTGTCTCAAGACTGGCGAGCGCAGTGGAGGTGGAGGGACATCCCCCGAGGGCTCCCAGACTGCGAGAGGGCACAGGCCAGGCTGAGGGACCTCCTGCCCCCCACCCCGCCCCTCCATGCCTCCATGCACAAATCTTGTGCACTGGGCCTCTAGTAAATTATATGGTCACTCTTTGTAGAAGGCCCTTCAGGGCATAGTGTCTTCCTATTTCTGTCATCACTGCCCCATCTCACATTTCATTCTCCAGACAGACGGAAGCATCTCAGCTTTTCTTATGCACTCTGTTCCTTCCAAGCTTCCTTTACCAAGGTACCTCCACTTCAACCGAAACATCACTTCCTCAGGAACACCTCCCCTGGCCCCAAGTCTGAGTTAAGTGGACCCTTTACATGCTTCCAGGGCAGCTTGTATTTAACCTGTCATAGCAGAGATAACTGTCTTGTTCCCCTCACTAAACATGTATAAAGGAACCTGAAAAAACACCTTTTATCCTTTCTAAGTTGAAATTTAATAATATCCAAGTTTAGTCCATGTTGGGCTAATATTTTGGAAAACTGAACTTCAGGACTTAGCACATTCTCCAAGCCCTTTTATTAATAACTAATTTAAGAAATTGACTTTGAAACCCAACAAGGAAAATTGTATCATACTGTCAGGCTCTGTGATGTGACTGCCATTGACTAAGTCCAGAATATCCCAACAACTCTTCAACTACTAAGCTTCAGTGATTGGAACCAAAAGTGTAGTGTCTGAGCTTCCCTCCCTCCCTATGGAAATGATTCTCTACCATTTTTAATACTTACTATGACCAGAGTGCTGAAAGAACTTTATAAACTTTATTTCATCTAATGTTCTTCCTATAAACTGAGGTGGCTTTTTGTGTTTTATTTGTTGTTGTTGCTAATCCTCACTGATTTTTACAGAGAGTGGAAGGGAGGAGGAGTGAGGAGAGAGAGAGAGACACATCCATCATTTGTCTCCCGCACGCATCCTGATCAGGGTGCCCTTGATCAGGAATCAACCCCTTCACCCTTTGGTGCACAAGCTGATGCTCTAACCACTGAGAACACCTGCTAGAGCTGAGGTGGCTCTTTATAGTTTAGTATACAAATAGATAAAAACAGAAAGTCTAAAAGTCTAGCTATGCCTTCTAGGTTTCAACTTCCTCCCCTTTAAACTCTGAGATATACCCAGTCAATGTAAATTAGCCAGAGATTCCAGTTCTGGGCCCAGCCCTTGGCCAATTACAAAGGCTCCTCAAGTCACGAAGTCTTTCTGTGATGCACTGAGTAGAGAGGGCTTCACCCCACAAAAGGCCTGAGCCTCAAGGATGTAAGTTCTCAAGGCCTAGTTCAGGATTGGTTCCTCCTTAGCCTCTGCTACTGCCTCTTCATCAGGAGCATTGCCATCCTCCCTCCTGCTCGCCTCCCCCATCACTCTGTGCCTCTCTCTTTGTCTCTTTGTGGCCACTAGTCAAAGGAATTAGAGAATCCTTTTCCTTCCAGGAGATTCCTAGAGTGCTTATTTAATTTGATCCACCCAAACTATGACCAGTCTGCAGAGGAAGGGTTGAGGCACCTCTGCTAATATACCTAAAGAAATGTAAGGTTTGCCCTAACCAGTTTGGTTCAGTGGATAGAGCATCGGCCTGCAGACTGAAGGGTCCCAGGTTCGATTCCAGTCAAGGGCATGTACCTTGGTTGCGGGCACATCCCCAGTAGGGGGCATGCAGGAGGCAGCTGATCCATGTTTCTCTCTCATCGGTGTTTCTAACTCTCTATCCCTCTCCCTTCCTCTATGTAAAAAATCAATAAAATATATTTTTTTAAAAAAGAAGAAATGTAAGGTTTACCTATAGCCATTTCTCCACACAGTGAGACCTGTCTGGGGATGCTTCTGCATAAGTAGGACGGTCCTAAAGATCTCAAAGGTGTGAACAAGAGGGAGAAAATTTTTTCTGCATAAGAGCCCTGCTGCAACCTACTTTACAAATAAGGAAAAATGAGTCTCAAAGAGGTAAAATCACACGATAAACATATCCTCCAGTGAAGATTTAAAAAAAAAAAAAAGTTGTTCTAGGTTAGATTGGCCAGTGCTCAGCATTAGAATTTTGTCATTATTTAAATCAGCAATTGTCAGCTAGAAATAGGTAGGTTTCCAGAACAGAACACCAAGCAATGTTACCAGGTAGCACAACTAGAATTAAAATCATAGCTGTCCAGAGATGCCTGTGGGAATCGCTCTGACACACTGAGGCTGAGTTCCTTGGGCCTGCTGGAAGAATAGGTACTGCTTAGGGGCTAGCCTTAGCCCTTTGGAATTGGGTTGGGCTCTTTGGGGCTAGAAAAGAAAAAGCAGATCTGTCCAAGTGTAACTAATAAACTTCCTCTGACTAGTTAAAATGGAAGTTAGAAATCAAGATTTACATAATGCTATGGCCATTACACAGAGTTTTCATGAATCTAAACCTTTGCTTCCCCATTTCTTCTGCCTCTTCCTATCTCACTGACTGCTTTTGATCTACAAAAAGTGCAGGATGTCAGTGTCATGATTCATCAGGCTTTGGGTAGAATCCAAAAAGTTAGGAAAACTAGGAATGTATTGTTGCTGCGTGACTTCTGTTTATCAGAAAACTTTAAAATGCCTACTCGGCAGCCTAGCTACATACTTTTCAGCCTACTATACAGGGCCTCCACCTTTTGACTGTCAAACAGGCTCCGAAAATATTTTGCATCATTCGATGACAGGCAGTTTATATTTGCAACCAGCAAGTGCCTAATGTTTGAATTATGATTTGTAAGGAACCTGACACAGTTTAATATAATTTAAAAAGCATGGACTTTCCTTAATTTGAATCCTGTCACCAGCTTTTACTACCTTTAAGAATTTAGGCAAGTTATTATCTGTGCCTCTTTTCTCATATGTAAAATGAAAAATAGGATACTTAATAAGAGTTTTATGATGATGTATGTATAGTACCTAATTCATGGTGGTAGACAAATAAATTATAATGGTAATTTTAACTCTATAAATGCTCCATGAAATAACCCTGGGGCTTGTTTAGGAGTTGTTCTAGATTGTGGGTTGTGGGTTTGTTCACCAGTTGGGGCATGTACAGGAGGCACAATAAATGTTTCTCTCTCACGTCAATTTTTCTCTCTCTCTCCCTTTCCCTCTGTCTAAAATCAATAAACATATCCAGAACAGAGCACCATGCAATTAAGCAGAATTTCTTTTGCTCCCTGTCTCTTTAGTACCTTTTTCACTACAAAACTATTAGAGTGAGCCCTGGCCAGTATGGCTCCCTTGGTTGGGCACCCTCCTGTGCACTGAAGGGTTGCTGGTTCAATTCCTGATTGGGGCATATGCCCAGGTTGTGGGCTGGGGGTGTGTCAGAGGCAGCCGGTTGATGTTACACTCTCACACTGATGTTTCTCTCGTCCCCTCTCCCTTCCTGTCTATCTATAATAATAAAAGGGTAATATGCTAATTAGACTGGATGTCCCTCCAGACAACCTTCTGGGCGAAGCTGCGGCGGTGGGGGCCAAGGCAGCCACCGCGGTGGCGGCTGGGCTGAGCCCCTTGCATGAATTTTGTGCATCAGACCTCTCTTAAATCAATAAAAATCAATAAAACAAAACAAAAAAGTAATGAGAATGTACATTATCTCACAGGTCATAGGGCAAATGCATAGTTGTAATCAAGGACAATTAATCCTGACTTACCTTGAATGCAGAACAAACTCAGGAGCTCCATCCCATTTAATTAATGTAAATAGTGAACAGACATATATTATAATCAATTAACTATAAGACTATTCCTCACAGTACAGAGCAAGTTCTTTACTATTGTAATCGAAACTAACAAGGTTAATCTGATGCATATTTAATGATATGTGTAATTGTTGTGCTGCATGATAATTAGACCTTAAATGCTAAGCTGTTTACATAAATTACTGTAATTGGTTATTTTTACACAGCCAAACACATTTTTTGGTGTTTGCTCACTTTATTAATTTTCTAGAATCTATAATCATGGCAAGGACAACAGTTTTCTCTGAAACCCTTTTCTATTTAATCACCTATTCACATACACAGATAAACTATTGTCAAGCAAAATTCACTGCTACCTATTCAGTGCTAACAGGAGTCCCCAGTCTGGGGTGTGGTAAAGGGAGAAACTTTTGAGTGAAAGGTTTCCAGAGAATCAGCTCAAGTGAAGCAGCTCAAGCTAAACTGCTCAAATGAAGTAGTAAAGTAGCCTATATTACAGGTCTAGTGTTGCCAACTGTTATATTATAGCTCTAATGTTGCAGTTCAAGCTTTACAGTGTGCAAGCTGGGGAAATGCAGTGGAAAATGCACTCCATCCTAACAGGGGATGCCGGCTTATATAGAAAGAAGTTCTTGTCTGTGTCCCTGATTGGTCCATTTCTATGCAAATGAGGACTCCAAAGTCACACAGTTTTGTTCCAAATTGCACTGTTCTGTTTGGCCAGCTCACACAGTCTGGTTGGTTGTTGTGGAGCTGCTCTGCTTGGTTAGTAACTTATGCAAATGAGGATATGGCTGCACAGCTCCAATTGGACGGGAAGATCTTAGTCCCGTTGGTCCAAATACAATACCAGGAGTTTCTTTATGAAGTGAGGGCAGGAGCTCTGTGCTGGAAGCTTGGCAGCTCAGTCTATGGCTTTCCCCTGACGTGTCCTATGTGTGAGAGCCCTCTGTAATCAGTGGCTGTTAAATTCTGGTTATGAATTTGGGCCCAATTAATCACAATGAGCCTTTGTTGGCAGATATTCTTTCTCCGGGTTCACACTCTTCAAAATGGCACTGCAGGGTTCTCCTCCCTACTTGGTACTGAAAATAGCCACTCACTGTTCAAAGCACACAAAATATATTTTCTTATTTTATACCTTAAAAACCTTTTAAGGAAAATATTGTTACTCCCATTTTGCTGATGTAGAAACTGATGGCCATAGAGGGTAGAAGCAGGTAGAATAGTAGAGATTCAAACTTCTACCCCCATCCTCTAACCATACTTTATACAATCTTAGAAGGTAATGGATCCCAACAGAGATATGTAACATTTTTTAAGGAAAATCAAATGGCTCCTGAGAAATACAGAATATTACATTAGTGCCTCCTTATCTGTGGTCTTGCTTTCCATGGTTTCAGTTACCTTATCAATCATGGTCTGAACATATTAAATGGAAAATTCTAGAAATTAACAGTTCACGTTTTATTTTATTTTATTTTTTAATTAAATCTTTATTGTTCAGATTATTACAGTTGTTCCTCTTTTTTCCCCCCATA
>NW_005354174.1:334706-359532 GCF_000412655.1 Myotis brandtii
TTCCTGTGGTTCTGGATGATGTCCGTTTTGTCTTTTAGTTGTATTTTTGAAATGGTTGTACGAGGCAGCAATTTCAGGTGTTTACCTATGCCGCCATCTTGGTTTCTCCAACACTTCACGTTTTAAATTGCATGCCATAATGAAAGCTTGCCCCATTTCCTCTGTCCCTCCTGGGACATGAATCATTCATTTGTCCAGCTTATCCCAGGTTGGGGTGGGGAGGAGAGAGACATCACATTCACATAACTTTTTAAAAAAATATATTTTATTGATTTTTTACGGAGAGGATAGAGAGTTAGAAACATCGATGAGAGAGAAACATCAATCAGCTGTCTCCTGCACACTCCCTACTGGAATTGAACCTGGGACCCTTCAGTCCGCAGGCCGACGCTCTATCCACTGAGCCAAACCGGTTAAGGCTCACATAACTTTTATTACAGTGTATTGTTATAATTGTTCTATTTTATTACTAGTTATTGTTGTTAATCTCTTACTGTACCTAATCTATAAATTAAACTTTGTCATAAGTATGCATGTATAGGAAAAAACATAGTGTATATATAGGGTTTGGTACTATCTTCGGTTTCAGGCATCCACTGGGGAGTCTTGGAACACATCTTACATGGATAAAGGAGACTACTATATTCCTGAATACTAATCCTTTGTGAAACATGTTGCAGTCTACAGTGTATTTCTAATGTAATATTCCTTGATATGCAGATATACCCATAAATAAGCAACTGTCAGGTTCTGAAGCTCTGCGAGTCCCATTGCCTCCAAGAATCTATTTTCATATTGCCTTCTATGGCTGTATTTAAAAAGCCATTGACAGGTATGTCTAAAAATCCCACCAAACGGAACTAACAACATGATACATGTCAGCAACAACGTAACATTAAAAAAAATCAAACATTTTCTATCCACAGTTGGTTGAATTTGTGGATGTAGAACCCACAGATTCATTGGGCCTACTGTATAGTCAGGAATACAAGACAGTACAGCTCATTTAAAAAAACAACTAATCACCCAGTAGAAAAAAAGGGAGAGGTTATAAACAAGCAAGAGAAAACCTGAAGCAAATAAATATATGGAAAGACGCTCAACTTCGCTAGTAAGCATGAAAATGCACATAAGAACAACAATATACTACATACTTTATAGCCAAAAGATTGGCAAAAATTTTAGTCTGAGATTTCCAAGTTAGGGTGTGAAATAATAGAGACTCTCTCTCTCTTTTTTATATATATATTTTATTGATTTTTTACAGAGAGGAAGGGAGAGGGATAGAGAGTCAGAAACATCGATGAGAGAGAAACATCGACCAGCTGCCTCCTGCACACCCCCCACTGGGGATGTCCCCGCAACCAAGGTACATGCCCTTGACCGGAATCGAACCTGGGACCCTTCAGTCGGCAGGCCGACGCTCTATCCACTGAGCCAAACCGGTTACGGCAATAGAGACTCTCTTTACCGCTGGGGCATTGGAAAACAATATGCATTTACAAAGTTGAACAATGAATTATACTCCTTGGCATATGTCCTAGACATAAACGTGTCTAAGGAAATTTATTGTAGAATAAGTTAAATTACTATATGATATTATTGTGTTGTATAGCTTATGTCTTCAAAGTCAGTGTCTCTTCTGTTGAATGTTTGATTCTTCTAGAGGGCAATTAGGACTTTACCCTGTAGTCTGCACTATTTATTCATTTTTCGAGCAGTAGGGAGCAGTAGTGACCTGTAGAAATGCTAAAAGAGTCTTCTGGATATCATCTTATTTGGGGGAGACCATGACATTATACCTCTGAACATATCTTTCTCCATCCTATTTTAAGTTTTAGAAAATAACTTAAAATAGGACAAAATTCGGCTGTGAATTGGGGCACTTATAGCCATCATTTAGGGCACATATAACTTCTTTCTCATTTGTTATTTTTGCCCACTGCTTTTTTCAGAGGATGAAGTTGGCAACTTCAGCCACTGGGTGGCGCAAATTCACAAGAGTTTGGTGAAAGTTGGTAAATAACAGCTCAAAGTGCATTAGTTGTTACACTGTAGCACGTGAAGCAGGGTTAGGTAGAAGAAAAAAGGCTTTGGGGGCTGAAACCTAAGTATAGACATGGATCTAAATTCTCTGGGAGTGGAAATTTTTAGTATTGGGTGACTGGCAAGTCAGGTCACTGAATAAGGGAAAGAAAAAGAAGGAAAGGGAAAGTGTTAGAATACAGAGCAAGAAGAGAAAGATGAGATAAAGAAATATGAGAGAAGCCCAAGCTGGGTGGTTCAGTTGGCTGAAGCATCATTTCGTACCCAAAAGTTTGCAAGTTCGATCCCTAGTCAGTGCGTGTAGGAGGCAACTGATTGATGTGTCTCTCTCTGTCTCCCCCTTCCTCTCTAAAGTCAATAAAACATATCCTCGGGTGAGGATTAAAAATTAAAAATAAAACATTTAAAATATCTGAGAGAGAAAAGCATGTAAGTCTAGAGAGATGAATTCAAGTGTTACCAACAATTACAGGATGGCCTTTCATTGATTTGCATCCACCTGGTTAACCAATAGCAGCTTTGATGTAAAATAAAAGTTACTTCATTTTCTCCTAGAAAACCAGGTATGATATCCTCAGCTATCCATTTAGTAGTATGATGTTACCAACATTTTCTGAATGTCTACTATGAACATAGTGCTTTGTTGGCTACAGAGTAATATAGAGGTATACAAATGTAGATGTAGAAAATACACTACAACCTCCAAGGATACAAACTAGGAAGTATACTAGTATATAAAAAGATAAATGGCAACTAAAGGCAACATGGGGGCCATTGTATGAACTCTAAAATGAAATCCTTTCTGAGAGTGGGAGAGGAGGTGTGGAGGATCAGAGTGTGAGGGGAGGAGGAGCCATAAGACTGTCAACCTGAGCAGGACAAAAAAAAAAAAAAAGAAGGGTTCCTAGCCCCTAGCCATAAGTACATATAGCAAGTCTTCCTTGGAAAATGGCTAGTTCTGGGCGTACACATAGGAAAAGTGCTCTAGGTCAGAATCTGCTGGAGGGTGCTTAAAGGGGCTCAAAACCAAGATGGGAGAAGGGGAAGAACAATTAGGGCTAGAGCCACCTTTTAAGTCCCTCTGTGATTAGTAACCTCTTGCACTAGCCTGGGTGTACAGAAAAGAAGGGACCTTAATGGCCTGGTCCTGGGTCATGTTGATTTTTTGAGAACACAGGTGTATCTAAAAAATGAAGAAATGGCAAAATATATAAAATTGTATATTTTAAGTTTATATTGAATAAGTCATGCTTTAACACACATACACATACAACTATTAATGTCATTCAGCAATACCTTCAAAAGTTTAAATTGGAAGTTTCTGTTAATGTGCCTTCTCTGCCCTAAGCAACTTCCTACCGTAATCATTGCATCTATCAAAAAGTATTGTGGTGCCCTGGCTGGTGTGGCTCAGTTGGTTAGGGTTGTGGGTTCAATTCCTGGTCAGGGCACATACCCAGGTTTTGGGTTCAGTCCCCAGTCAGGGCATGTCCAGGAGGCAACTCGTCAATGTATGTATCTTTTTCACATTGATGTTTCTCTCTTTCTCTCTTTCTCTCTCTCTCTCCATTCCACTCTCTCCAGAATCAATGAAAAACATATCCTCTGGTGAGGATTAAAAAAAAAATTATTGGGGTGATTTAGACCCTTAGAAAAGGTGGAATGACTTCTAGTCCTTTCTAAGACTTGACTGGAATATAGCAGTAATATGCTAACCAAAAAAGAGATGGCAACTTTAAAATGGTATGAAGAGTATGATCTTATTTGTGTAACATGTGTCTTTTTTTGTATAAGGATATGTGTGTGTGTGTGTGTGTGTGTGTGTGTGTACACACACACATATATATATTTAATGTCTATAAAGAGGTACATCAAAGTATTAACAGTGGTTATCTCTGGGAGGAAGGATTAGTTATAATATTTTTACTTTTAGATTTTCCAGTATTTTCTAAATATTGTTGTAATGATAATGTACTTTAATAATTGAAAAACAAAGGGTGGTAACTTAATGAGAAAGAACTTGAAATAAAAATCTTGCCAACTAGTCACTTCCCAGAGGAATAATTGGCACGACACACAAAGAGTGTTTTATCAAGTTGAGACTATAGCCTACTCTATAGTGGTGACAGGGAGAATTGTGTCCTGCTCTGAAGTGATTTGCAGACTGAGGTGCCCATCCCAAGCTCCCCTCCCTTTTGCTATTTCTCTCATCCATTTTTTAGTTTTCAAAGATCTCCTCTGTTAAGAGAATATGGGGATTCTAAATGATTACTGATTAGGGAATCAGAAAATCCTCAGAGGGGCCTTGCTTTGTCAGGGGAAACAAGTTGTTCCTAAAGCAAAATAAATGATTTTGATCCCATCTGTGAATTTCTTTAAAGAAAGTCACTATAAATGTTATTCAGATTTTACTCTTGCAGAAGCATTAATGGGTATAGACTTTGCCCCAGATTTCATCTCCTGATGAATCTCATGTTTCTGGATTAAAGGACATCTGTGGTGGATGAGGCTGGGAGGGTGGGGATGAATGTAGGCATCAATTCTAGACCAAGAGCTTCTAAGTATAGAATGCTTCTTATCATCCTCCCTCATGGTCTTGGGAAGGAACAAGTTTTTGTTTGTTTGTTTTGTTTTTCCTATTTCATGGTCAGACTGAACCACAGGTTGCAGGATAAACTGGAGGTGATGTGAATCAGTGGAAGTGTGCAAATCATATACTCATTTATTCAAGTGCAAGCCCCAGTGCTCTGTTGTCTTCACCTGCTATATTTTCAAGGCTCCAGTACTTTAGGATGCCTAGAGGGTCTCTACGGCTTCCTTGAAAACTACCATCATCTATGCTTTATTTCTGTTCCAGCTCTTCTAGACTTGCTTGAATATTAATTCAGGGTTTATGGCAAGATATATTCCTCTGTTGGTACAGTTTTGAGAATCATTATTTTTTGGACAATACTTGAAGTAAAAGAAAACTACAATTAGTATATGGTTTTTATCAGAGAACTAAGAAAACAGAATTATTTAGAAACAGGCACATTTCACCACAACAAAATAGAATGGTTTCAGCCTTTTATGAAAAAAGGCAGGGTAACAGTTTTATCTGCCCCCACCATTCCCTTTTTACCTAAATCCTGCTTTAGCATAATCTCTTTCCACTTTCTTTCCAAACTCTTACTTAAGCAGGTCAGACTTGACTTATAGCTGTACCTCCTTGAGAATGATTATGATAATCATTTTTCTCTCGTGACCTTATTCAGAATGTACACTGCTCACTCTATGGTAGGGTACAATATCAGGGCCACTTTAGGAACTCTGGATTATCAGGAGACCTCATCTGGGTCCTATGATATGCAGTCTCTAAGCACCTTGGAATGCTTAAATTCACATTCCCTTCATCAGTGTGTTCATAGCTACTTGTGGTGGCAGAGGCTCAATCATAAGACCTTGGGAAAACAGGACCACCACCCTAAGCCAGTTGAGAGTCAGTGAGCATGAAGTCAGCCGTGAAGATAACAGAGGAGTTGGTGAACTGTGCCACACTTGTGGCTGCTCTTCGCCATTCCTTGGAGGCTGTGTTTAAACCTTTTAGGGAAGACTTTCTGTTTTCATTTGATGGGATGAGAAGATACCCACTTTTTGTGGAAGTACAAAGTGAATCTCAGAGGCTTGTGACTCAGTCAGTACCAGTGGCATGAGGGTAATTGATTGATAAGCCCAGGCTCCCCCTTCATTGGCCTGGCATTACTGATTGATTGCAATGTTCCTGCTGAAGATACGAGTGCAGAAATGGCAAGAATCTGCCCATCTTGATTAATAATAGTGAGAAGACAGTATAGTATCCATCATGCAGTGTGTGAGACAGAGCAGAACTTCTCAGAAGTATGTCTGGTGGATAACAGTGATCTCGGCAGCTTTCGTTGAGTTTGAGTTGGGAGCATTTTGTCCAACCTAGAGATCGAAAGAAAATAGGAAAGATAAAGAAGGATGCAAATGGGTATTTTTTAATGTACCGCCAAAAAATAGCTAAGTACAAAACCCTGTATAATTCCAAGTACTCATCATTTTTCCTCTTTGCTTCCCAATAATTCTAGGGAAAGTTATTGTGCTTACACAGAGAAAGTATCTGCAAGGTACAGTTAGTATGAAAACCTACAATTTGTTGGACCCTATAACCTACCAGCAAAGAGCCCCATCTACCCCTTACTTGACCTATTTGCCTTGGATGGAAAGGCCCTGGGTCTGCAGCTACTTTGGATCCCAGGTGCACAACAATTCTACTTCATTCCTTGAATCAGGCCCAAACAATCTCACTCTGTTGGAAAAGCAGCAGAGACCTAGGTCTAAGTGGACCAAATATTTTTTACTAATCCTTTTCCATTCTCACTACACCTGACTCCATGCCCCATCTGATTTTGTATGTACTTTCTAAATGCTAACCTGTTATGAACATAGACTGTAAGCCTCTGGAAGGCGGGAACTTGGCACACAGCAGTTAAATTGGCACTTTCGGTAAAATTTTATGGAATGGATGAATAAGCCAGTAAATCCAGTATAGGAATGAAAAGATCTAGACTTCAGTTCTGTTTCTACCACCTGTGTGACCTTGGCAACATCACATAACCTCTCTGGGCCTCAGTGTAAGTATCAATAAAAATGTATATTTCTGCCCTAGCTCCCTCCCATGATTTCTGTGTGGCTCAAATAAGGCAATTTGTATAAAATTACTTATTACTATTTTTATTAATTTCTTTATTATTTAGCAGCTTATTTTGTTCATGGGAAAAATTCAGAGTTGCTGCTTCATGGTTTCCTGTAATTCTAAACTAAACTTTATAGTCCCCTTCAGACCAGTTTTTTCCAATATTCAGTAGAAATGATAATGTAGATTGGAGTAAAGAACTAAAAATACACCAGATGATAAAATCATACTAATTTACATGAGCTCATCATCAAATATTAGAAGAAACAAAATTATGAAAAATATTAACCTAAACCAGAGATAACAAATAAGTTGGCATTGAGTATCTGATGCAATGTGATAAGAAAGATTCTGATACCATTCCTGGGTGGAAAGAGTGCTGTGCTTGATTTCTTAAAAATTGAGATATAATTGACATATAACATTGTGTAAGTTTAAGGTGTACAATGTGTTGATTTGACATATTTATATATATTGTAATATGATTACTACTGTAGCTTTAGCTAACACCTCTATCACGGAACATAATTATCTTTTCTTTTTTGTGGTGAGAACATTTAAGATCTAGTCTCTTAGCAATTTTGAAGAACATAATACAGTATTGTTGACTGTACTCACTATTCTACGCATTAAATTTCCAGAACTTATTCATCTTCTAGTTGCACTATGGTTGATTATTGATATGTGCAGCCAACACAGAATTAAAGGGTAGCAGCATGTGTACCATCCTGGACACTTAATCTTTGAGACCCATTCTTAATGCTGTAATTCTACAAAAGTGGGTACCATTTTTAATTTAGAAAGTATTGGAGACCTAGTCTCTTTGTCTTGTAGTTGTTGTAGAGAAGGTGCCCATCAATTTCTTATATTCAAAGGCTGAATCCACTCTTCATGGGGAAATTGGATTTAAAGCAGCTGAGCTGAACCAGTCAGGTAGTGTCCGTTTTAGACACTAAAGGGGAATATGAATTTATAATCTTGTTAGGAAACCCAAGGGTATGGAGGGAAAAAGCTGTTTTGCCGAAAATCAAACTGTGTTCAAGTGTAGCAGTTCCTAAACTTTGGTGTATGTAAGAGTTACCTAAGGGCAGGGATGGACACATAGTTGTGGTCTCTGAAGCTCTTATGGGTTTGGGGGAGCTTTTCTTAAGAAAAAGAAAACAGCCTAGCAGGAGTGGCTCAGTGACTGAGCTTTAACCCATGAGCCAGGAGGTCACAGTTTGATTCCCAGTCAGGGCACATGCATGGGTTGCGAGATCCATCCCAGTAAGGGGCATACTGATAGATGATTCTCTCTAATGATTGATATTTCTATTTCTCTCTTCCTCTCTCTGAAATTAATAAAGCCCTAGACGGTTTGGCTCAGTGGATAGAACGCCAGCCCTCAGACTGAAGGGTCTGGGGTTCGACTCCAGTCAAGGGCACGTACCTCGGTTGTAGGCTCCATCCCCTGGTCTGGTCAGGGTGCATGTAGGAAGCAACCAATTGATGTGTCTCTCTCACATCAATGTTTCTCTCTTTCTGTCTCTCCCCTTTCCTTCCACTCTCTATAAAAGTCAATGGAAAAAATTTCCTCAGGTGAGGATTAACAACAACAAAAAATGAAATCAATAAAACATTTAAAAAAAAGAAAAATGATATACTTTTTAAAATTCAAAATTGGATACAAGGTCCCATGGTTCCTGAAGCTTAAGCATCATTAATTTCACAGTAAATTCACCTCTATAAAAAAAGAAAAATGATATACTTTTTAAAATACAAAATTGGATACAAGGTCCCATGGTTCCTGCTTAAGCATCATTAATTTCACAGTAAATTCACCTCTACATAGGGAGCATGTTAAAAATTCCTGATTCATTCTGCTGATTCATTATATCTGGGGCCCAGGAATCTGCATTTTCAGTATGTACCCTACTGTGTTATGGCTGGGCTAATGGTAAGAAAATAGCAGTACAAATACCTACCTATTTCCTGACACATAAAACAATTAACCACATTTGCTTCGTAACAGAAGCAGCTTCCTGTCTCCCAGCACTTATAGGTTAGCCCCATTTTCTCCAAGCAAATGCACAAACCATACAGAGGACACTTTCCTTCTCTGGCTGAGAGTGAGGCTGGGGTTCAGCTGCCTCAGGTTGTTGGCCTTCCTTCCTTTGCCTTCCCCACAATCGCCGGCATTGGCATAGTTCTCTGGTTCTTAGGCATTGACACTGAGGGGAGAAAAATGACTGGTATTAACTTTAGGTGGCTGGTATGCATTTGATTATCTATCTTCCAAACCTCATGTTGGGCCATTTAAAGAAAATTATCTCTTCTAAAGAAACTATTCTGTCCTATTGGTTCTATCCTCTCTAGAGAATGTACAAGTACAGCAAAGGAAAGGAACTCACATTTAGCAAGGACCTCCTATGTGCCAGGCACCTGTCACACAGGATCTCAATTAACCTTCATAACCACCATAAGAGGCAAATATCATTAGTCCCATTTTAAAGATGAGACTACTGAGGTTGGACAAGTCAAGCAACTTTCTCAAAGCCACTCAAGTGAGTGTGAGTGGTAGGTCTGTCCAAACTCCAAAGTCTACAGGATGTTTTTCTTATTATGCCAACCTGCCTCTGGAAAAGGAGATTTTTATAGATCAAGCCCAAGGACCCAATACATCAGCAAACTTACAGGACATGGAACTTCAAAAATGACAAACACTGTAATAGCGATTCCACTGAACAACAGAGTGCCAGCAATCAGAAATTTGACCACAATGCTCCATTTCTGCCTCTTCTCTAGATTTTCATCTGTGTCTAAAAGGAGAGAGAGGAGTAGAAGAGGGAGAAAGAGAATTTGAGAGAGGGAAGAGATCAACCCTCTGATTTGAAGGACTCTTGGCTCACCTGACTAAGAGGGGTCCAGCTAGATTCAGAGGCGGAGGCCCAGTTTCCAGTTCAGACTTAGAGTCAGGAGTGGGATGGGCATCATGGGCTCTGCTCTAATCTCAGAGAGTCACCTTCCCTGGGATTTGGGATTTTTCCATGATCAAGTAGGACCCATTCTTGCACTGCTCTCAAGAGAGGAAAAGGGGTGGGAGTGCCCAAGGAGTTCTAAACTCTTCTTTCACCAGCAGCCCTCTCAGGGTCTCTACCTAGAAAATCACCCTCTTTGCTCCTCGTGGCTTTAGTGGGGCATAGGAGGAACAAAGGTGAGTTGGCATTGCTCCTAGGTCATAAGTCAAATTTGGGGACAAATGGCTTATATGCATCTTGTTATTACTAGTCTCATATTTATTTTTCTCCCGGTAGGAACTAGGATGTAACCCAAGCCAGAATCTTACAGAATTTGAGTTCTGGCCAATTTAGGGAAGGTCATTTCCAAAAACCGTGCAGATGAAACATGCACTTGGTTGTTGCCATCACTATAATAATTGCTCAGTGTGTAAATGTCGCCTGTCTATACATGCAGTGGCTGGTATTGCCTACCACATAAATACATTTCATTCTGTCCCCAAATCTGGCTGCAAGATTAGCTCATTGGTGTTGAGGTAAAGCACTATTAATACAGTCATATGCCCCTTAACAACCGGGATACATTCTGAGAAATGCATCATTAGGCAATTCCATCACTGAGCAAAAATGAGAGAGTGCACTTACACTATCTAGATGGTGTAGCCTACTACACTCCTAGGCTATATGGTATAGTGTATTGCTCCTCTACAGCATGTTACTGTATTGAATACTGTAGGCAATTGTAGCACATTGGTATTTGTGTATAGAAAAGGTACAGTAAAAATACAGTGTAAAAGATAAAAAATGGTATATCTATACAGGGCACTTACCATGAATGGAGCTTGCACATCTGGAAGTTGCTCTGGGTGAGTCAGTGAGTGAGTGGGTGAGTGAATGTGAAGATCTAGGACATTACTGTACACTACTGTAGACTTGATACAACACTGTACATTTAAGCTACACAAAATTTATAAAACAACCTGAGGTTAAATCAAGCACAAGAGAAAAGGGTATAATCAAGAGACAGTAAACACAGGATGTATGAGGCTGCTGCTGGCTTAACACAACATACTGTCTTACAGCAAACTTTTCTTTCAAATAGAAAGAGTACACTCTAAAGCAATGATAAAAAAAAGTGTAGAATAGTAAATACATAAAACAGTAACAGTCATTTATTATTATCAAGTATTATGTACTATACTATATATACAGTAGGTCCATCATAGACCAAAATGTTATGCAGCACATGTCTCTAGTGTCAAACTACAAACATTTCTGGGACCTTCTTTATAGAGAAACTGATTTTTTTCCACAAGAAATGGAGTGGTTTTTCTAATAGAAACTCTGTGTAACTTCTCAACCTCCAGGAAAATCCTAGGAGACCCAGGCTAATGTTGGGCTTAAAAATGTTTTTCTTTCTGTTCTTATCTCACCATTACTTATTCTGTACCTTGTTGTTTCAAAGGGGTAGAAAAATCATCAATACTTGTAGTTTTCTCTCCTTCTTTATTCCCTGGAGTTATGGAGGTGGTAGTGGTGGGAAAAGCCTCTAATGAAGTCCTCATTGCTGGGTAGACCTTACATTGGAAGATCCCTGGTAAAAAAGCTATAAGAAAAGAAAGAATGAAAGGACAACTGAGAAAACTTTATCCTGCATTTGATTTTATCTGACAAAAGACCCTAGCTCTACCCAAGATGATACTAAACTTCTCACTGTGGCCCCATTGACCTGTCCATAGGTTTAGGGTGTAAGCTCCAAATAATGCCAAGAGTAAATGAGAATAGAGATACTAATAAGAGATATGGATTAAAATCCCCAGGAGGCCTTTGACTAATGTAGGATCAAAGCGGAGGAGTAGACCATATCTTGTTTGCCTATCATTCTTAAGGCCATAATAATAATAAGGATGGAGGGCGTAACACTGTTCAAAGTTTCCATCTTTTAAAAAGGTGGCTCCAAAGTCCAAGGAGGAGCATGAAATATTATCATTTACCTTAATGACTGCTGCAAGTTTGTCTGGTGGAGTGTAAGTCAACTACTCTGAGAGGGGATCGGGGAAAGCCAAAGGAGTTGGAAGAAGAAGGAAAGACCACCCAGCTACATGCACTCCTCAATTTCATTCATTCTGCAAATAATTAAAAATGAATCCTGTATCTATTATGTGCCAGAGACTACTTCATTACTTTGGATATATCAGTTGGATGCATTCTAGCCAGGGAAGGAGTAAAGGAGAGAAAGGGTTGAGGGGAGGAGGGGGAAGCAGACCACAATAAATAGAGTAAATTTTATGGTATGTGCTACAAAGAAAAAAAATTAAAGTAGAGGAAGGTGCCCAGCTGGCATGGCTCAGTGGCTGAGCATTGACCTATGAACCAGGAGGTCACTGTTCGGTTCATGGTCAGGGCACATGCCCAGGTTTCGGGCTCCATCCCCAGTGTGGGGCATGCAGGAGACAGCCGATCAATGATTCTCTCTCATCATTGATGTTTCTATCTCGCTCTCCCTCTTCCTCTCCCTTCCTATCTTAAATCAATAACAAAATAAAAATAATATTTTAAAAAGTTGAGGAAAGTAAGGGAGCAGTCTAGGGATGCGGTGCAGGTGGGCAGTGGTTTGGCAACATGCAGTGTAGGCTGGTTTCATTGAGAAGGTGAGAATTGAGCCAAGACTTGAAGGAGGTGAGGGGAATAGCCATGCAGATACCTGGAAGGTATAGTAAATCCTCACTAACGTTGTCGCTAGGTTTGGAAACTGTGACTTTAAGGCGAAATGACATATAACAAAACCAGTTGTCCCATAGGCTAACTGATATAAACAAGAATTGGGTTCCTACAGCATATTTCTGATCAAAAAAACATCACCAAATTTCTAAAGACCCCAAACACTTCTAATAAACTTTGAAATAAATGTGAACTATACATATATTTAATAAATATTAATTTTAAAAAAGCAAGATAATTCTTTTCTAAGCTGCTTATGCCAGTTCAGGGTTGAGGGTGGCCAGAGCCTATCCCAGCAACTCAGCGGGGAAACCCCTGGACAGGGAGCCCTTCCACTTCAGGGCACCCTCACATACACCCACATGGAGACTAGAGCAATGTAGATACACCAAGTCACGTAAAATATGCACGTCTTTGGGGTGTGAGAGGAAACTAGTGTACGGAGGGAAACCCTTGCAGACTGGGGAGAACATGTAAACTCCACACAGACAGTGGCCTTAGTGCAGTGATGGCGAACCTTTTGAGCTCGGCGTGTCAGCATTTTGAAAAACCCTAACTTAACTCTGGTGCCGTGTCACATATAGAAATTTTTTGATATTTGCAACCATAGTAAAACAAAGACTTATATTTTTGATATTTATTTTATATATTTAAATGCCATTTAACAAAGAAAAATCAACCAAAAAAATGAGTTCGCGTGTCATAGGTTCGCCATCACTGCCCTAGTGGAAATCAATTTTTTTCCCATCAATGTTATAACAAAATGATGTTATTCAAGGACCTGTTGTAGTGACCTAGGCAGAGGCGAGAGCTAGAGTATAGGCAGAGATGTCTGGCATGTTACAGTTTTAGAGGACAAGCGAGGAGGCCAGTGAGATTGGAGTAGAGTGACCAAGGGGGCAGGAGTAGGAGATAAGGATCTAAAGCAGTGGTTCTCAACCTTGGCTGCACATTAGAATCACCTGGGAATCTTTTTAAAATCCTGATTTCTGGGCCTCATCCTCCGGAAATTCTGTTTCTTTGTTATGGGGTGAGGCCACAACATTAGTAACAAAGAAACAATTTCCGGAGGATGAGGCCCAGAAATCAGGATTTTAAAAAGATTCCCAGGTGATTCTAATGTGCAGCCAAGGTTGCGAACCACTGAAGGAAATGGGCCCATATCACTGAGGGCCTTGTAGGCCAGTTTAAGGACTTTGGTTTTTACTCTGATTGAAATGGGGATCCAGTCCTGCCCGGTGTGGCTCAGGTGGTTGAGTGTGTCCCATCCTGTGCTCTGAAAGGTCACTGGGTTGGATTCCTGGTCAGGGCACATACCTGGGTTTGATCCTTGGTTGAGTGCTTTGGGGAGGCAACCAATTGATGATTCTCTCTCTCTCTCTCCTTCTCCCTGCCTCTCTCTCTCAGGTCAATAGAAACATATTTTTTAAAAAAGAAATGGGGATCCATTACAAGGTTTTGAGCAGAGGAATGATATGATGGTTTTATTTTTTAAAGGATCACTGAAAGAGACTGTAGCAGGGCAAGGGTAGAAGCAGAATCACCTGTTAGGGGGCTATTGCAGAAATCCAATGAGTGATGATGGTGACTCAGACCAACTGTGGAAGTGATGAGATGATGCAGACAAATTCTGGCTGTAGTCTGGAATGAACTTCACTTGCCTCCAGAATTGACCTAATCCAATTCAGACAGTGGTTCCTATTCCATTTTGAATGGTCTCTTATCATTGCTTATTAAATTGAGGTCTGTAAGTCCTACTTGATGTTTCTAAATTACTCTCCCATGTCTTGATTAAGTCCATGTGAAAATGATAGTTCCTTACTTCAGAGGCCAGTGGCCACAGTACCAGACACTGTACATGAAATTACAGGGTAAGGGCTCATCCTTGATTTCATTTTAATCAGGAAGACAGTGTTAGCAAAGACAGAGACAAAGAGCCACAGTTTCAAAAGAAAAAAACAAGGAAATTATGTGAAGTATTTTCAGCATAGTGCCAGTCAGGTCTCTGAAGTGATAACATATGTTTTATGAGACTGATGAGCTGAAGATAAGCAAATCTCACTTTGGACAAGTCACCTAAGTTCTCTGAGTTTTGGTCTCCTTGTCTGTAAGATGGTTATAATAAAACTAGAGGCCCAATGGACGAAATTCATGCAAGGGGCCCGGCCCTTGCAGCCCCGGATGGTCGTTCTGCTGTTCAGTCTAATTAGCACATTAGCTCTTTATTATAAAGGATAATTCTTGATCTACCTATTTCATTGGGGTGATGTGAAGATGAGAAAGCAGGTGAAAACACTCTGCACACTGAATGATATTATGATTGGAGGAGGAGGAAAAACCTAGAGATCCTCTAAGTAGAACTGTGCCCTCTAACCATAGGGATAATGGTATTTCACTATAGCATGTCTCCCCACCTTCCGGGGCCACTGTTGCAAAGTCTACTTCATAGGCTTCTTCATCTGTCAGTGTATTTTTATTTCTGCCTAGTTTCTGAATTAATGCCCATCCATGTTGGCAGTTCATCTCTAGTAGTAGATCTCATCTGCTAGGTAACAGCATTAAGGTGGAGCACATTTGTAAATACAGCTCTCCATTCCCAGTGATGATGGAATTGCAATATTAGCTTTTCTTTGGCTAAGGATATTTGGGCATGAATGCCCCACTTTAATGAGAGAAACAAAAATCCAAATTTATGAAATGGATGATTTAGGAGATGATGCTTTGCTTTCTTAAAAAATAACTTATTTTAAAAAGGGAACATTAGGTGCATTGTATTTAAATGGAAGTCTCTTTCAGAGCCTATTCTGTAATAATACTAGCAGGTTGAAAGGGCTATTGGGTTTGTGCTTCGGATCTAAACCTCAGCTGTACATTTATAGAAATCAGACCATGTAGTCAAACCCCTCATTTGTACCTATAGCAGTGATGGCGAACCTTTTGAGCTCGGCTTGTCAGCATTTTGAAAAACCCTAAGTTAACTCTGGTGCCGTGTCACATATAGAAATTTTTTGATATTTGCAACCATAGTAAAACAAAGACTTATATTTTTGATATTTATTTTATATGTTTAAATGCCATTTAACAAAGAAAAATCAACCAAAAAAATGAATTCGCCTGTCCCCTCTGACACGTGGGTCATAGGTTCGCCATCACTGACCTATAGAAACAGCACTGGAGAAATTAAGTAACTTGTCAAAGGTGATCATTAATATCAGAATAAACATTTGTGTAATATTTCTCCTTTACTCACAGTTTCACATGGGGTAAACAGACCATAGGAATTAGTTCACACCAGTCAAATTCCCAGGAACCTAATCTATATACTAAAATGACATTAAAAATATTTACATAGGAGAATGTGTCTGTCAAATGGATCAGATATGATGTTTTTCTCTTCTAGATACCCTTTTCTAAACCTACAGGTTCTTGTGAAACCTAATGCATAATTGGAAAGTTTCTTGATTAATGTAGAATCTGAGGAATAGGAACTAGATGGTGTAAACCTTATCAGACGTGATAAAGACCTACGAGTCCTCTCTCATCAGAAAGAATTATCAGAATATTTATAATAGAGGATCTTTTCCTTGGCCAAATTCCATAAACAGTAACAAATAGTCGCCATCTTACATTTTTCTAGATTGCATGTCAACGCACATCTTCTGATGACCAACTGTGTTGCAGTCCATTCTCAGCCTTACAATTTCAGATTCCTACTTTGCTCTGGGAACATTTCCACGTACTGACTTCTGTTTCTGGGACATTCTCCTGTGTAGACTGATGTCGTCTATAGTGGGCATCTCTTCTATGACCTTATAAATTTGACCATGTACCTTATTTCTACTGTACTTGGAGTGTGTCACTTCCTGGCACTCAGTGTAAGTTTGAATTCAGAATAGGCAGTTTCATACTCACAAATGGGGCAATATTTCAAAATTCCACTCATAAATTGGGTGTCTGCAATTCATCATTGTTCAAGAAATGTATCTTGACTGATGATTAGATCCCCAAACTAACCTGCAAATATCCATTTACTTTCTTTGCACAGCTCAAATAGTAAGGGTATTAGCTTAAACCAGCTATTTTCAACCTTTTCCATCTCATGGCACACAGAAACTACTAAAATTCCAGGGAACACCCCAAAAAGATTTTTTTTTTGCTGATCTGACAAAAATAAATAGGTATAATTTTTTATTCAGCCACACTGGACAGCTATTTTTTAATTTAACAATCTAAGGGAAACAGGCCAGTGCCCCTGACTAAAAATCAGGTATTGCATGTCTTAAAAATTCTTGCAGCACACCCATTGAAAATCGCTGGCTTAAACTTTTCCTCCTTCCCTGGACTCTAGGCTAGCCCAAAGCAAATTGCTGAATTAGGGCAGGTTGATCATTGGCATCTCTCCTCTTAATCTCCCAGTTTTCCCTGTCCCAAATCTCTAAAAGCTAGTGTCTTAATTGCTCTGAGTCCAACACTGCATAGCATTATATCCAAGAAAGATTCACCCTGTACAAAGTGCTCTAGACTCCAAAATAACTTAAGTTCACTGTTCCCCATCACACTTATCATTGACTCATAGGGTGGGGGTGTCACATGTTAGAAAGAGAACAATCTGGTTGAATTAATTTGCTTTAACACTGAATGACTGAAATCCCCCAAATACTGTGAGAGGCTTTTAAGTTTTTAAGAGTTTTTTGTGTTGTTTTTTTTCTTCACACAAAGTGATTACCATGTGAACTTTAGAAAGTATAATAAAGGAATGAAAACATTCATGTCATGTGAGGATTTATAATTTACTATAACTGGGCCACATCCCAAGAACCTATCCACTTATTTCCCAATTTCTAGTCCTCTAAACAGATGGTAGTTTTAAAAGTTTTCCCCCCATTATTCTGCTGGTGAACCCTCAGTTTCTCTAAAAGTGTCAAGTTTTATTTAATTTTTTCCAGCAGTGCAACAGTAGCTTCTAGGGAATTGCCTGTATGTAGGGGGAACTGCCAATACTAATGTATAGATCATAAACTAGTTGACAGAAAGAATGGTGGGAGAAGGAAGGAAGGACAGAAGCAGAGAAACTTAAGGCAGATGTCAAGAGCCATTGCTCAGCAACTGTGGGGGAACAGGCACCCTCAATGTGTGTGGAAGTGAAAAACCGAACAACCACCGTGGAGGGTAACTTAGCAAAATCTATTAAACTTTGATACAGCAACCCTGCTTGGAATTTATCCTATTGATAAATTGTAGGCACACAAAGAAGAATGTATAAGATTATTGCTTGCAGCATTGTTTGTATTTGCAAGAGTTTGGAAACAACCAAAATATCCATCCATAGGGAACTGGTGATAGTATAGCCATAAAATGTAATACTGTACAACAGTTACAAGGAATAAGACATATCCTATATAATAAAAGCCTAATATGCAAATTGTCCCCTCGGGCGGGAGTTTGACCGACCTGGAGTTTGACCACTCGCTGATGCGCGCTGACCAACAGGGGGTGGTGTGGAACATGGCGGGCATAGCGGTGCTGGCAGTGGGCTACAGTGGAGGTGCTGCTGGCCACAATGGGCCCCGATGAGAGCGGGACCACGGCGGGATGGTGGAGCAGGTGAGCGGCTGGCACCAGGCCAAGGCAGGGTGCCAGACAGGGCTGTGAGGCTGGGGACGCGAGCTAGGGCCTGATCTTCGCAGGCCACCCCGAGGGACCCCACCCATGCACAAATTTCATGCACTGGGCCTCTAGTTTATACATATTGATATGGAACAACCTATACGATACATTGTTAAGTGGAAAAAAGCAAGGTATTGAATAGTGTATATGATATGCTACTATTTATGTGTTTAAAATATATACATCCATACATGCTTAGAATATCTCTGGAAGGAAACTCAGTAAGTTGTTAATAGGGTTTCCCTCAGGGATAGAGTACTGGAGGACTGAGGGAGTAGAACAAGGGAGATTTACTTTTCACTGGAAACCTGTGTTGTTTGAACATTTTACTATGTGCATTCAGAGTAAATCAAAATCAAATAACCATTGTGAAAGACGACCCATCAGAAATGAGAGCATGTGAAAATTGCCGCATGTCAGGACTAGAAGGGCCCTTAGAGATTAGAAAACTGAGTCTCAGAGAGGACATAGATTTCCAAAGGAGAGGATAATCCATTTCCTTGAGGTATTAGCTGCTACTAAGCTCTACCTGCATTCAGGGTTATAAGTAAAAGTCATGCCTACCTTCACCTCATGTTCCAATCTCACCTTTGCCTGTTAGAAGAGATCCATTCTGAAAGTTGGATGTGGGGGTTAGGTGACAGCTTGGGAAAGCAGTGCTGTTTCTATGGGGAGCAGCAATAACTCTCAGGTTCTTTAGAGTATGCTTGACCTTTGGCCTTTTCTCTGAATATTCAAGGCTGACTTTTACTTTGCTCCCAGAGGCAAGGCACTGCAGGGTAGCCACAGTCAGAATTTGGACGAAGGTGGACCTGTTGTCTTCTGCTTGAGCTTCTGCAAAGAGATCAGCCAAAGAGAATAAAGGAAGCTGGCATATATTTATTGCTTTCAGAACAGAAGGGAGAGGGAGAGATAGAAACATTAATGATGAGAGAGAATCATCGATCAGCTGCCTTCTGCACGCTCCTCACTGGGAATTGAGCACCCAGTCCAGGTATGTGCCCTGATGGGGAATCAAACTGTGACCTCCCAGTTCTTGGGTCGACACTCAACCACTGAACCACACTGCCTGGACAGGAAGCTGGTTCTTAATCTGAATGGCTGAACTACTGTATTGACTCGTTAAACTCCACTGCTGTATTTTTGTCTCTTTTTAGTTGATTTTTTCCTTAGTATGTGCTTATGGTACTTAATATACAAACCTGCCTTTCTTTCTTCCTACCATGAATCCCATGAAGATAGGTAACTGCAGTAATTTCAGCCCAGAGAAATGCTCATAGATTGTCTTCTCTAATGCAGAGAGGGTTGAGTACTGCCTCCTTCTCTTTCTTCACCCCCTTTTTTGATTTATATAGCCATGCCTTAGCTAATAAGAGTTAATTCAAAAATTGGTTTCCAGCCCTAACTGGTTTGGCTCAGTGGATAGAGCGTCGGCCTGTGGACTGAAGGGTCCCAGGTTCGATTCCGGTCAAGGGCATGTACCTTGGTTGCGGACTCATCCCCAGTAGGGGGTGTGCAGGAGGCAGCTGATCGATGTTTCTCTCTGATCGATGTTTCTAACTCTCTATCCCTCTCCCTTCCTCTCTGTAAAAAAATCAATAAAATATATTTTAAAATATTGGTTTCCAGAAAGCCTTTTGGGGGAATACGTATCTTTAAAATAGGGTATTTGAGCCCTAACCGGTTTAGCTCAGTGGATAGAGCGTCGGCCTGTGGACTGAAGGGTCCCAGGTTCGATTCCGGTCAAGGGCATGTACCTTGGTTGCAGGCACATCCCCAGTAGGGGGTGTGCAGGAGGCAGCTGATCGATGTTTCTCTCTGATCGATGTTTCTCTCTCTTCGATGTTTCTAACTCTCTATCCCTCTCCCTTCCTTGCTGTATAAAATCAATAAAATATATATTTTAAAATAGGGTATTTGAGATCTGAGCTAGGAATGGGAGAGATAGGCATCTTTCAAAAGTAAAAACTTTCTGGCAAAGTGATTTTTTTTTTTTTTTCAGGAAGGGAGAGCTCATTCCATACCTGGCATTAGCACATCCCTGGTGCTTCTCATACCCGTTGAGAAGAGCCCAGGGAGCTGTTCCACTTGACAATGGCTATCTCTGAGTTCTGGAAGAAAAAAAAAAAAAAAAAAAAAAAAAAAAAAAAGGTCAGGCTTTACTGTTTAGAATTTCAGGCACTGGAGAGGGAGATACAAAATAATGTAGTTAGTTCCTTCTCTCAAAGCTTGCAATTGGTAATATAAAAATTTCTCCCAAAGACTTAAAAGTATATATAAGAGGAAGTTAGACTAGTATAAAGAAAATTGAGTACCAATCTATTATCCTTGGGGTTGGGGAGGTAAAATAGAGTTAAATGAAGTTAATGAAAGACTAACCAACCTTTTCCTTCAAACACTGATTATTACCTCTTCTCCTTCCTGCTCTTGTTTTAAAACTTTTGAAAGTTTATTAAGTGTAACCTTGAACAAGGTATCTTTCTGAATTCTATGGAACCATAGGTCATAGTAATTTATGCTTTTTGCTATATAACTCACAGGGTGTTGTGAGTTTTCTTTTTCTTTTCTTCTTTTTTTGTGCGAGTTTTCTTCATTTGCTAAATTTGCTACTACTGCACATTATACTGTTTGGCCTTAACTCTGGTGAGCTAATTATAGAGATGAAATGTTTAGGACACTTTGAAAATCATGTTTTAAATGAACAGTTATCAAAGAGCAGAAAATGGTGCCATTTCACCTCCACACCACCCTTTTCTTAGCTCTCCCCTCCCAAGAGCATCCCCACATATTTGGATGTAACACCTTAAAAAGGAAGACATCTTATGAGGGGCTATGAATTTGTGACAGCACCCTCCAGGAGAGAAAGCTATGTGAAAGGACTCTGATGTTAATTAAATGAACAAGACATTCTCTGAAGGCTTCTCACCATGAAACAGACAGCTATCTTTCTGGGTTGAATAAGTTGCAGTCCTGCAAGAGGACGCATAGGATGATTGGAAAGCATTGCCAACTGAGTATTGGCTATATCTCTATTTGCCTGAAGAGACCCCAAACACTTTCTAGGTCTCTCTTTGGATTTTCCAGGAGATTAGGCTAGAGTAGCACTTACCTTTCTTGTTGGCATCATAGGATGTAATGATTAGGCTGAAGACCAAGATGGTATCCATGTCAGCTTGAGCACATGCTCCTTGCAGAGACAGTATGCTGCTAATCTGTCACTGTCCCTTATAGCTTTGTCTCTAGGCATTTTCACTGCCCTGGAACCAAGTTTGACCCTGGGAGAGTCTGGTTCCACCCTAATTATCTTGCCCCGTTTCCTGAAGACCCAGGAATAGAGCTGATTGGAGAGAGGACCAAGTCTGCTTGTTAATGATTGACTCAGAAGGTCTTCCCTGATTACTGCTGCCAACATAAGAAATGGTAATTACCAAGAGGTTTCCCTAGGAGAAAGGGCATAAACGCCCAGTGATATGCTTTATAAATACTTGCAGGTAGACACGTAGACATTCACAAGCATGCTCACTAAGACAGGCATATAGATTAACACACCAACATACAGAGATAAAGAGATTTCAATTAAGAAAAGTGATTTACAGAGTAGAGCAGGGAACTGGGACTGAATAAGTTGGTGAGTTACACTGGAGAAAGCACTGCACTAGGAATTAAGAGAACTGGGTCTAATACAGGCTATTATTAACTACGTCCTCTTGAGAAAATTGCTTGATTTCTCCGCATCTCAATTTTTTCCTCTGCAAATATTCTGACCAAATGATCTCTAGTATTCATTCACAGTTACACACATAGACTTACATCAGCACAGACATACCTGTCTAGTTTTGTACATTTTCACACCCCTGGATAGTGAAGTAAGTATAGGTAAACCACTTTCCCATGACTATTGGGCTGAGAGGTTGTAAAGAAGAGCTAAATACCCTAGATGAGAGAGACTGCCTGCAGTTTGGGAAGGTTTTCCTAGACAGATAACTGTTGTTGGAGATATTTAAAACTTGCATATTTTAATAATACTATGTAGACTTTGTGACAGTATAGGTAGATGGATCATAAAGCAGAAATGAGGATGTATTTAGGTCCTCTGCCTAAGCCCAGAGCCTCTGTATTCTCTCTACCCACTGTAAATGTACTCCATTGGAGCCCACATAGGTTTGGCTATGTGAAAGAAGGTTCTAGAAGCCGATACTCTGATTGATAATGATGAATAGAGACATTCCATGAGGGAATTCATTAGATCTGAGTCAAATCATGATTTAAATGTTACCCTGTTGCCCGACATTTTAACTCAGGTTGAAATCTGGCTAAATAGAGCATTAAGGGAAATATTGGAAAACAAAAAGGAAAGAGATATCTGTCACCAAAGGGCAACATGTTGCCTGAAATTGGAAGGAGGAGAAGTGCTGAACATTCAGCCACAGTGCCTTTCATTTAGCAAGTATTTATTGTGGGCCTACTATGTGCTAGACACTATTCTAGCAGTGAGCAAGATCAAGTCTATGTTCACATGAAAAGATGGAAAGCAGACAACAAACCTGGTGAAAAATAAAATAGTGCAAAGGGCTAATAACAATATACAAATACATATATAAGATAATTAGAGATTGTGATAGTTGTTGTGAAGCAAAGAACAGAATATGAGATGAAGGGTTACTGGGAGAGGCCACTGTAAATAGGGTGGTCAGGGAAGACTTCTCTGAGGAGGTGACATTTGAGCTAAGAAAACCAAGAGAGTGAATGCCATAGAAGCCAAGAAAGGCGAGTATTTCAAGGAAGAAATGATCAGTTGGTCAAATGCTGAGAGGTGTGTACGATAACAGACTGTCCACTATATTTGACAACTCTGTAAGAACAGTTTCAGCAGAGTGGTGGAAGTAGGAGAGGCTGAGAGGGAGTTGGAGCTGAATATGTGTACATAATCTTTTCAAGGAATTTTTCTATGGAAGGGAGCAGAGAAGTGAGGCCAGCTAAGTAGAGGGAACATAAGTACCTCAAGTCTTACTGGTCCAGAGCAGCATTATCGCATTCCTTTTTCCCTGCCACAGTTGCCTGATTCTGCTAGGGGTAAGGCACATGGGTTTTGGTTACTATTTCCTCAACATGGTTACATGATTCTCTGCTCTCTTATAGTTTAAGAAACTTCCCCCTGTCAACTTTATTTCATTTTTTTTCTCTGAATTCCTAGATGCCATGTGGCAATGCTGCCACCTGGAGGGGGGGGATTGGAAAGGATCTGAGGGCCCACTATTCTCATTCTCTGTCACAAGGTGGCAGAAGAGCTCACTCTTCTCTAAAGAGACCTTGTGCTTGGACAAAGAGAAGGGACAAGCATATTCTTTTATCAACTTTCAGACCCTTCCCTTTTTCTTTGTGTCTCACAGAGGCTCAAATGTCAGCCTTTGTGTTGGAGCAGCCATCCAGTGGGAGAGCTACATTAACAAGTCAAAATAACTATCAGAGAAATAGACCCAGACTGTTCTCTATTATTAGATATTTTGACTAGTTTTGTGTTTAGAATATCTGTGGAGGAAAGGCTATGTCGCTTGATCTCCTTTCCCTACAACAAAAATGTCAAATTTAGAAGGAAAAAAAGCTGTAACATAGGTGAGTCTTATGAGAGATGTGACACTGGAAGATATTAGGAAACTGGGACTAACTAAATGAATCAGGGTGGGTCGGTGGGAGGAGCACTTGACAAGTAGCCAAAAGGCATACCTAGGTTCTAGATCAGATTGAATCACTTTGAGTAAGTCATTTAATTTCTCTGGCCTCTGTTTTGGTTTCTTTATTTTTTAAAATATGTTTTTGTTGATTTCAGAGAGAGGAAGAGAGATAGAAACATCAATGATGAGAGAGAATCATTGATCGGCTGCTCTTGCACACCCCACTCTGGGGATCAAGCCTGCAACACAGGCATGTGCCCTGATTGGGAATTGAACCGTGACCTCCTGGTTCATAGGTCGATGCTCAATCATTGAGCCACACTGGCTGGGCCATTATTCAGATTTTTACTACTACAAATGAGTTTTGTCTGTTTTTTAACTTTATATAACAGGAAACATTCTTTTGGGTCTGGCTTTTTTTGCTTAATATTATGTCTGTAAAATTCATCTTGATGTTTCATGTAGCAATAATTTGTTCTCATTGCTTTATATATTTCATTGTATGAATGCACCTTAATTTATCCATTCTACTGCTGAGAGATTGGGTTATTTTCAAGATTTGGTCATAATGAACAATGTTCCTGGGAACATCTGAAAGTTTCTCCAGAATATAAATCCAGAAATGGAAGCAGGTTATAGGGTATGCAGGGTATGTTCAGCTTTACTAATTAATGCCAAACTGTTTTCTAGGAGGTTGTCCTTATTTACACCCCTCTTTGCAGAATATAAAAGTTCCTGTTGTCTCACATCCTTCCCAAAGGGACCAAAGAGCCTTTTCAGGGTGGCACAACCATACATACCCTCAGAGTGCCAACCCTTTGATTGGTTCTCAGAAGCTCAGGCCAACAGTCACTTCTCCTGTTTACTTGCCCCCTCCAAGTAAAGGGTAGAGGACTCAGATTATGAAGTATGGTAGCAACCATCTCAGGTAGAAATTATAGTTTAACTTTAACCCTGCTGTTTGGCTTATGTACTTATTTGCTTTGTTTAACAATGGACAGGTTATTTTGATTTTCTGAATGGTATAC
>NW_005354174.1:359960-366945 GCF_000412655.1 Myotis brandtii
ATAGTCCCGGATTGCAATAAATGTGACTCTTTAATTCGACTTCTTGAGGCGTCCTTCTGTGATTCGAGGGGTACATTACAACAATTATCCCTAGGTTCCTGATCACATGCTTTATTACCCTGGGAATATTGGCTCCAGATGGGGTAGGTGGTGAATTTAATAACACAATCATTCCTGAATCAAGTGAGCATCCATAGTCCATTTTATTCTTGTATTGAATAGTAGTAGGAAATGAAGGGAGACACAAAGAGAAAGGGGGAAGTAATGTTTTCAGTGTGCCTACTAATGTTCTAAGCTTTGTGTTAGAAACTTTCCATTTTGGTTATAACATTTCATCCCAAAACACAAACTTACAAGGTAGATATTATATCTCAGTCTTATAGGCAAGGAAACTGAAGCTCAGAAGGGGGTCAGTTGCTCAGGGTCACAGAGCTAATTAGTGACAGAGTCAGAATTTAAAGTCTGGTCTATCTAATTAAAGAGTTCACGCTATTATAACACAGAACACAGAGAAGGCAAAGTTCCTGTTGCTCTTAAGATATCTTTGGCTCCTGTTACCAATACCAATAATCAGTTCTTCTCCGTTTTGCTTGCCTGAATTCACCCCCCAAACTATATGCTGTCCAAATGATTATGGCAATCTCATTCATTGATTTAAACTACATTTTATTTTCATTTATTTTTTGTTTCCTTTATCTTTCTTCCTTTTTGTTTTTGTTAAGAAAATTGGGCATATTAGCACAGTAGGTCCACTGATAAATAAGACTTATATTGGGGAGATAGCTTTCTACCTGCTGGTCTAGTATGTTAACCAGAGATGAGATTTTTTAAAAAATGTTTTTATTATTTATTTTTAAAATATGTTTTTATTGAATTTTTTGTTGTTTCTTTTTTAACAAAATTTTTTTAGAGAGAGAGGAAGGGAGAGGGATAGAAACACCAATGAGAGAGAAACATCATAGATCGGCTTCCTCCTGCATGCCCCCTACTGAGGATCAAGCCCACAACCCAGGTGTGCTTTGATCGGGACTCGAACCAGCGAACTCTAGGTTCATAGGTCGATGTTCAACCACTGAGCCACACTGGCCAGGCCAGAGGTGAGATTTAAAAAAGATAGGACACTGTGACATCTTCCTATAATTTAGGAACACTTTAAGACTGAAGGAATGAAAAGGATAAAAGGAAGTTGAGTGATGGCTGTTTTTGTTGTAAAAAGCAAAGGCTCTATAAAAATGATTAATGTTGTATTTTGTTATGTATTGTGCTTTGTATATAATAATAACAATGAAGAGTGAGGTACAGTTGTGGCCTGTATGGCTCAGTGGTTGGAGTGTCAGCCCGAAGACCAAATGGTCATGGGTTCGATTCCAAGGCACATACCTGACTTTTCTTGATGAAGTCTGTCCATCTGTAAATGGACCAAATGGTCACAGGTTCGATTCCAAGGTACATACCTGGGTTGCAAGTTTGATCCCCACCCCGGTTGGGGTGCATGCAGGAGGCAACCAATTGATGTGTCTCTCCCACATTGATGTTTTGCTCTCTCTCACTCCCCTCCACTCTCTAAAAATTAATGGAAAAAATATCCTCGGGTGAGACTGGAGGCTTTGCCTCCCAAAGGCACCATGAAGACGGATAAGCAGGCAGACATAAGGAGCAGTGTGACCTCTCCAGTACAGAGCTAGTTAATTTTTACTTCAGTCAGTGAAGTGTGAGAGTGCATAGGTGGAGGCCTAAACATGTAACAAGAAAAAGCTGAGTCTGAAATAGGGGTTATGAAGACACTGTCGAAGTCTGAGAGGAAGGTGAGGACAGGAGCAGGGATCAGCTCACCAGGGGGCACTTTCATGGGTTGTCAGGAGAGTGAGGTAAAAAAGCCTGTGAAGTTGATCAATATAAAATGTCAAAATCCTAGGACTGGGCAGGACCTAAACAAGTTATCTTGTCCACTTTCCTATCTTTAGCTAAAGGGGCCTTTTAAACTTTCTCTAGGTATTTAGTTACGAGATGTGTAGGACTTAGAGATTAAAAAAAAAAAAGATATTGGAAGTGCTGTGGAAGAAGTAGCTAAGATTTGAGGATTGTCAAATATAGATAGTATAGATGGGCACTGGAAGTGATTAGTATTGGATAGTTAGGAGGGAGGGAGAGCTGAAATACCTAGTGAAAACCCAAATGTCCATGTGAAAACATCCTGGTGGGTCTCCACTGTGAACCCTGTCCTTCACTGTGCAATCCTACCTTTTATCATCAGGACCAGACTTACAAAGTGGCATCCTTGAGAACATTTTCTGACTTTATGGTGTGAAGTTTCCAGGCTCTTAATTCTGGACGAACTTGAATGGTTGACCAGAGCAAGGAACGTAGTGTTCAGATAAAGTTTTGTATGTTTTGTTTTTCTCTATCTCATGACTGGAGCCACAATTCTGGTCAAGGACCTAACTTTTCTTTTTTTAAATATATTTTTATTGATTTCAGAGAGGAAGGGAGAGGGAGAGAGAGA
The DNA here is from genome assembly GCF_000412655.1 of Myotis brandtii. Taxonomy (NCBI): domain Eukaryota; kingdom Metazoa; phylum Chordata; class Mammalia; order Chiroptera; family Vespertilionidae; genus Myotis; species Myotis brandtii. The sequence goes on from NW_005354174.1 coordinate 362,464, forward strand.
TAGAAACATCAATGATGAGAATCATTGATCAGCTGCCTCCTGCATGCCCCCTACTGGCGATCGAGCCCACAACCCGGGCATGTGCCCTTGACCAGAATCGAACCCGGGAACCTTCAGTCCGCAGGCTGGCGCTTTATCCACTGAGCCAAACCGGCTAGGGCAAGGACCTGACTTTTCTTGATGAAGTCTGTCCATCTGTAAATCAGCTAAGTATCCTCCTGGAGGCTTTGCCTCCCAAAGGCGCCATGAAGACGGATAAGCAGACAGACATAAGGAGCAGTGTGACCTCTCCGGTACAGAGCTAGTTAATTTTTACTTCAGTCAGTGAAGTACTTACTTAGCCCTACTCTAGTAGTTATAGAGAGGAATACCAAACTATAAGAAACACTCTCTGTCCCTAAGATTATTAAAATTTAGCTGGAGAGCTAAAACCAACATAGACACAAAAAATTAAAGCCTAATAAATGTTGAATCATGTGGTGGTGACTAGAATGCTACAGGAATTCAGAGGAGATATATCAGTAGAAGCTGGAGAAGTAAAGAAATCTTAGAGAAAAGGGGACTCCCAAGGACCAGAAAGATTCAGAAAATTAGGAGGGAGAGGAAGGACAAGTTTGACAGTAGAAGCAAAGGTAAGAAAAAGTGTGGCAAGAGCTAGAAACCAGATTGGAGTATATGTTACATGTTGAGGACCAGTGGGAAATAACATCCCAGTATTTCTTCTGTCCTCTGCCCCATCCGTTGATCACTGACTTTGCTACGTAAGGAAGTTGGAACTATGGCAGCTACCAGGACAGGGAACTCTTCATAGTTCCATTTTCTATTAAGGCACTTCTCTTCCCTTGGTTTAACTCTGGCCTGACCTGATAAGACTTTCCTATCTTGGACATGCAGGTGTAGAAGGCATTACTGTTTGACCAGAGACATTGGCAGCAAACAGGGGGACAATAAGGATAAATCCTATTGTTCTTCAGTTGAATAATTATCAGGGTGAATAATTACTGCTTTAAAAAGTCTGCAGTGGGGCTGGGAATCTGCATTTTTAATAAGTACCTAGTGATTCTGTTGCAGGTACTCAGTGGAAACAGACTTTAAGAAACATTGCCATAAACTAAAGTATAATTGACAATAAAGTGCCAACATATACACAGTGACACACATATAAACATACTGTTTATGTATTCCTGGGCTTATTCATTTTTTAGAATTTATCCTCTCTCATCTATGGCTCTTATAAAATTCACATGGCTGTCATCTAAGGAGCAAGTTGGAGACATTCTGTTTGGTGTTTAGTTTTGTCTTCCCAACTAGATTGTAATCACTTTAATGACAGGGACCCCTCAGACTTTTCTTACTTTCCCACAGTAAGGTGAGAGACCATCTTTTTTCCATAATTAAAAAAAAAAAAGTTCTTATTGCCCTAGCGGGTTTGGCTCAGTGGATAGAGCATTGGTCTTTGGACCAAACGGTTGCAGGTTTGATTTGTGGTCAAGGGCATGTACCTTGGTTGTAGGTTCAATCCCAGGCTGTGAACAGAGGGAAACCAATCGATGTGTCTCTCTCATATCAGTGTTTCTCTTTCCTCACTCTCTCTCTCTTTCCTTCATCCCTCCCTTCCACTCTCGCTAAAAAAAAAAAAAAAAAAATTAATGAAAAATATCCTCTTCTGGTGAGGATTTAAAAAAATAAAAATTAAAAAATACGTTTTTATTGAATTTTTTAGAGAGAGAGAAACATCATCATTTGGGTGCCTCCTGCATGTCCCCTACTGGGGATTGAGCCTGCAACCTGGGCATATACCCTGACCAGGAATCAAACTGTGACCTCTTGGTTCCTGGGTTGATGCTCAACCACTGAACCATACCAGCTGGGCTTTCCCCCTAATTTTTTAATATATTTTATTGTTTTTTTTTTTACAGAGAGGAAGGGAGTGGGGTAGAGAGTTAGAAACATCAATGAGAGAGAAACATTGATCAGCTGCCTCCTGCACACCCCCTACTGGGGATGTGCCTGCAACCAAGGTACGTGCCCCTGACCGGAATCGAACCCGGGACCCTTGAGTCCACAGGCTGATGCTCTATCCACTGAGCCAAACCAGTCCAGGCCCCCCTAATTTTTTTAAAATTGATTTTTTTCAATTATAGTTAATGTCCAATATTAGAGACCATCTTTAAGGTTGGATGATATCTGGAATGTTCAGGATAAATCTGACAACCTTCTTAAAAAACTTGGAAGCCATTTGATATTTGGGACCTTGTATTAGTTTTCTAGGGCTCCCATAATAAAGTACCACAGATTGGGTGGCTTAAACAACAGAAATTTATTTCTTCACAGTTCTGGAGACTGTAAGTCTGAAAATCAAGGTGTTCCCAGGGTTGGTTTCTTCAGAAGCTTCTCTTTGGATTGTAGATAGCCATCTTCTCCAGCATAAGAGCAACAATTCTGGCAAATGCTTTATCAATTTGTGATTCACGGATGGTCTCTCCTCTGTGTGTGTCTGTGTCCTAGTTTCCTCTTTTTATAAGGACACCAATAATTTGGAATTAGGGACTACCCTAATGACCTCATTTTAATTTAACTTCCTCTTTAAAGATCCTATCTCCAAATATATTCACCTTCTGAGGTGATGGGGATTAGGACGTTAACATATGAATTCTGGGACACAATTCATCCCATTATTGCTGTCTAGTTTCAGCTTCTAGAAATGTTCTACTCCCTTCTCTTACACTTGTTAGTCTTGTATAGTAAGTTCTCTCCACCCTTTGGCTCTCCTCCTCCGCTTCTTACTGACATAATGGCTTGTGTGGCAAGAACTCCTGAAACAGCTCTACAGAGCCTATAGTAAAGATTGGCAGGTTTTGGCATGCACCACTTTGGAGTTGTTGAAATTTCAGGTGTATTGCCTTAAAGACACAGCTCTGCCCACTTGTCTTAACATTTGATGGTAATGATTAGATTATTAGATCCCACATGGTCTTGGTAGATCCTAACTCATCCTTCGTTTTCTTTCACTGAAGCTCTTTTATTAGGCCTTTCCTTGGCTAGTTCTTTAGAGCTTAATTACTTCAAATATTCAGTGAGGTCAAAAGCAGGACATGTAATGGCTTGCTGAAATTTCACATAAGGATAGTTTTTGAGGGTAACCTGATTTTGCAGTGCTCCTAAGGCTGATAAACAGCAACACCATTAAGAAGCAATCTTGGGGCCAGAGTTCCTATTACTTCATGGGAACTAGCAGATGAAAAAGAAAAGAGGCAACCTCAAGATTTTTAATTCTTTCCAAAGTCACTTCCTTCATGCCAGCTTCAGAGACCACTATCAGGGAGAGGTAAAACTTCCCTCTTTCCAGGCCTTTTTTTTTTTCCAGTAAGCCAAGTCAAACATCCTGTTAAACCTGCAATTATCTTTAAGTTCTGATTTCCTTTGTTTGTTCAACTGACATGCATCCAATGACAAACACAGCTATTGTGAAATGTGGGTCAGTGCTCTGTCAAGTCTACATCTTTCTAAATTTCTGTTTCTAGTCCCTAATATTTTAAAGTTGGCTGGTTAATTCTTAGAGAAGCCACTACCTCATGGCATTGAGGGCTCCTAGATGAATATTGCTCCTTGTTGGTCAATCCTCCAATCTTCCTGCCTCTCCTTGGCCCAAGAACTTCTGACCTCAGGTGTGTGTTTCTACCCTATGCATTTTTTGCCCTCTGGCACAGAACTTCTTGCCAAATCATCCTCTGTACATCTCTTGGCCTTTAGCACAAGCTTGTGTAAGGATCAGAAAAGTACTCTGGGCGTTCATTAAATCCTTGCAAGGGGTTAAACTCACTCCATTCTTCTGAAGTGCAGTTTTCTCTTTTCTCCAGCACAATAGTTATTATATGTTGGGACTTTTTTTAGTTCCTATTTTCAACACAGCCACCATGAAAGTCTGCTATAAATAAAGAAAAAATAGAGAAATTGGTTGGCTTCATCTCAAAGGTTTGGTGGAACCACAGTGGAAGTTGGGAGACACACTCAAATCGGGGAAGTCCGGAATTGACTGCCACGAATCTTCCCTGCTCAGGGCGGGCAGAAAAAGCTGCGGCCCTTCAGTCCACCGCCCTTCTTACTGAGCTTTCCTTCCCGAGGCTGGCCCGCCCCGCCCCCGGATCCAGCAGCAGAGACGCCTTGCAGGTGGGCTGCTCCGGGTCCGAGGAGCGAGCCGAGGGAGTCTGGGTACGTGGTTCCAGAAGAGGGGTCACTTCGCCTGCACTAACTTGCAAACCAGCCTGTGTGATCCCGGGCAGCTCACGGTGCAATGCCCACCTCTTCAGGGGGTTAGAAATGAACACGCCAAGATCCTCACGAGGCCCGCACACCAACCACTCTGCTCGGTCCAGGGCTCCCTTCCCGCGCTACACGCCTGCTGGCCCCGAGCGTTTCTCTCCCTGGTCCGAGGAGCACGCAGGGCCATTTCCCCCCTCCCTTGTCCGCCTGAAGCGGGGG
>NW_005354174.1:367563-379264 GCF_000412655.1 Myotis brandtii
CCGCAGCTCCGGGGCCTCGAGTTCTCCTCGTGGAGTCGTGGAGGGGCCTGGGGCCTCGTGGTGGGAGCTGCGACCCGGAACTGGGAGGCGTGCAGCCCGGGGCCTCTAGGCAGGGGCTGGGATGTGGGCCTGGGGCTCCCTGGACATCACTCCCGGGCTGGGTCCGGCGCGGTCAGGGTCCTTCCTCCTCTGACTCTCTCCGAGGCGACCCTGCGCCAGCGAGAGAGCAAAGACCCACGTGGGAGGGGGATGCGGAGGGTTGGGTCCCGCTGCATTGAAAGTCTTCGAACTCTGGAGAGTGGGGTGTAGGGTGCGGGGACCCTGCTTCCGTGGCTCTCTGTGTCTCTGTGCGGGGGTGGGAGCAGGGCCCGGCGAGTTGTCCCTTGCCAGACCTCGCTCCCAGGGTTTGTTTTCTGTGAGTAAATAAATGTACGTTCCTGTTGTTACTCTCTCCTTCCCATCTGCTATACGGGTCACGCTATTGGAGATAGGACGTCGGAAGGTGATGTGAGGCTAATTTCAGAGGAAAATGTGCGTCAAGGTCCTGCTCGGGTCAGTGCCAACATTATTTTTGGATTTGGACACAGAAAGTGGACACCCCTGGACACTTGGAATCAGCTCTAAATACTAGGGACTCCATGCAGGTCTTGTAGGTTTTATAGAAGCATAGGAGAATATAGCTGCTCCCGTAGAGGGAATACTTTAATTTCAGATATGTTTGTTTCGGGGTTTAAGTCCGAAATCAAGAGACCCTAGGAGTTCCTGATTGATTCCATTTCTACTTAAGCAGTTTTTCAGTAATTTCCCAATGTGTGGAATAAACCTCATAACCTAGTCCTCACTCTCAGAGGTTGATCCCTTTAATCTAGATTTCTTTTCATTCATTTTTTTTCCCCCTCCAACCCCATGATACAGATTGAGAAACATGCTTACTTTGGTTACATGGTTTCTTCTTTCTGGGTGGTAGGAATTATCTGATTTGTCTCTTACTTCTTGGTGGGAATGCTTTGGATGTTTGTGATTGAGAAGTATTTCTGTGCTGCCTACTTGGCAAGCACTTTTAAGGACAGTGTGTGATCTAATATAGTAATATAGAGCAGGACAGCAGCTGCAGTGTCCAGGTAAGTGCCTGCTTGTTACAAAGTAGCAAGTCTCTTCCCACTTTTCTTGACTTAATTTCCTCATTTCTAATAATAGGAGGACTGTTGTGAATCCAAGAATAGTTATGAAAGATGTCAAGACAAAGTACTAATTTACAAAGCCGCTTGGGTTTACTTGTGTTGCAGAAGTTTTGTTTTTGAATTTACCAGTGCAGAATTGAAATACATCAAGCATAAGGTTGAATTGTTTTTAAAATTGGAGGGAAGATTGGGAAATGGTGGCATTTAGTTTAGTGAACTTATAGTTCAGATGATGACTAGGTTATGTCAAAGAACTGGCATTGGGAAAGAAAGCCAGCCTCAGAACTGTCTCTCTGATATTTACCTCTCTGAAGAGCTGTGAACAGGTTCAGGTGTAGAACATTATGTAAAATTCTGTTACCTTTTCAGTTAGTGATTAGGAAAACATTTTGGCCATCACACAGACTGGTTTAACAGGTCTGGGGCTAGTGTTTTTCTTTCTTTAAAATAATTTTTAAAAAATATATAATATACTAATAGTCATGGTTGAAGAAAAGTAAATTAAAATGAAAATTGTTGGAATAATACATTGGAATTTAGAATTTCTAATTGGAGGAGTCTTTTTACAATTCAGAAAAAAAGGTTAACTAATATGCTCTTAAAGATTAATAATGGTAGAAGCTATGCATCAAGCATTTTTCCATCCCTTAAAACAGCAAGATTATGAAGAAGTGAATGAACACTAAAGACTCATTGGTTGAAAAAGTTTCTTTAACTATGAGGTGACTAACATTTTTAAAGGAAGTATTCACTGATCTTCCACTCTAACAGATTATTGCTTAACTAGTTTTTTGTTTGTTTCAATAAGTGTACAATTTAGTGACTATTCACTACTTTACTTGAATCTAATGGCTTATGTGAAGATGCTATTACATAGGAAACTGACAAATAGTGTTATAAGGACATTGCACTTAACACAAGGAATATGAATCTGATTGATAGAGCATAGGTTCTTATGAGTTCAACCACTCTTAGTATGTGTGCTCTAATGATACAGTACTCTTACCAATTTTTTATTTATTCAAGCTACCATAAAGCCATCTAGTCTCGGAATGTTTAAGCAAGTGAAAAGTGGCTTCAACAACAACGTTAAGTGCCTTACCCAAAGGTTGTTGGCCCCAACCGGTTTGGCCTTCCAATGATGTTATTTGGGACTTAGGTTCATTTCGTTGTTTCAGCATGTCATATTCACCCTCCTATATATAAGGAACCACAGTAATGTTTACCATCACATGACAATAGGAATTGAAGTTGTTTGGCAGTACTAGTGATCATCCCAGAGAGAATAAGCTTGTATAAATGATTTTCATTTTCAAAATAACACAAATGAATTTATGGAGTTAAGTTTGAAAAGCAGGCTCAGTTTTGGAGAATCTTTTTCTGGAAATATAAGGTTTCATTTATGTGTATTTGGCTATCTCCAATGATAGAAATAGAGAGTACGCTCATTAATGAAGTTCCTAAAAATTTGTAGAAAGCTTTCAAATCTGTCCTTAGTCATAAAAGTTGGCACACATGTATATGTATGTATTTACACACATGCCATATTGGGGGGATAGTAGGTTGATAGGAGCTTGATTAGTTTTCAAGTTTAATAAGAGTAATATCAGTAGATTAGCTCCAGGAGGATAGATAGCTGGTTTGTGTTTTGTGTGTCAACATTTAGTGGTATTCCTGGCCCTGACAAGGCATGCTGTTTAATTTCCCTTTGATTCCATCTTATAAAATCCAAAAATTTAGTAGAACTTCTAGTATTGGAGTGTACCTTCAGAATTTTATAGTCCAGTTTTCCATTTAATATGAGAATATTTTATCTGATACTCCTATTGAAAATTCCAGCTATAGGCAATCCATCATCTCGGGCAACTAATTTTTGAGAGTTTGTCATTATTTTAACTCAAAACTGTCTCTTTAAAATGACACAAGATGTTGTAACTCCAAGAGGACTAGGAATTGCTTTAACCTGTAAATGTCTCCTCTACATCTCTGCCAGGTAACATAAAGTACAATCCAGAGAACTGGGGGGCAACAACAAAAAAAGCAATGTGTTTTCAAAGAAAAAATTTTTATCTTGAGACTGTTTAGAAGGTAGCTGACACATCTGAATCATGGCTCCAGCTTTTTCTAAATACTGTTGTTCTATGAAGTAAGATTATAAGGGAAAATTGATTCATAATCCCAAAGCTTTTTGAATTCACAAAATGGCTTTTTACCTGGAAGCCTCTAATGTTTCTAGGTAATAATATTTGAAATAAACCCGTTGTTCGTGCCTCCTAGTTTTCTAACTCAAATGTTAACTGGAATTCTTATGAAACAGCCTGCAGAAACCTAGTTTTTACACAGCACAGTAAGGTGCTATTGGTGGTAGATCTAAAATGATTGGAAGAGATAACTTTTTCCAGCTTCATTAAGGAGATAACATAGTCAATTACATATATTAAATAAGGGAATGACATGCTCATTGTCTACTTAAATGCACAGGCAGATAGGAGATAAAGGATCAGAGTGGCATGGAATTGGGTAAAACTTTTTTTATATATAAACATATTTTTATTGATTTCAGAGAGGAAAGAAGAGGGAGGGAGAGATAGAAACATCAATGATGAGGGAGAATCATCGATCAGCTGCCTCCTGAACAACCCCTGCTGGGGATAGAGTCCAAAACTTGGGCATGTGCCCTTACCTGGAGTTGAACCATGATCTACTGGTTCGTGGGTCGAGGCTCAACCACTGAGCTTTACTGGGTGGGCTGGGTAAAACTTTCTGTTAACATATTTAAGATCTTCAGTTGGTAATACATAAGTGATACATGCTCATAGTTCAAAATTTTAAACATAAGAGAGAGAAAACAAATGTAATAAAAGCATATATAGTGACATTCTCCATCCTAATTTTGTCTTGCAGCCATCTAGTACCCTTCACTAGAGACAAGCAGTGTTATTAATATCATTATAATTTCTTAATAGTAATGATCAAATATATTTATTTAAATGTATTTATTTGTAAATAGAGGTTTTATTCATATTCAAACAAATGCTCCCCACTCTGCTAATTTTTTAAATACAAATTATGCATACTTTACATACTGTTCTTCACCTTTGGTTTCTTCACTTAATGTAATTATTTTCAACTGGTGTGCCACAAGCATTTTTAAAACATGTAATACCTGACTGTTTAGTTAGGGGCACTGACCTCTTTTCCCTTAGATTATCAAATAAAAAAATGACAACAGCCAACGCAGTGGCCATCTGGTGTGAATGAATAAAAATTATACCTAGCTCAAACTACATAATGGGGTAAATCTTAATTCCCCAATTAACATACCTACACTATCCCCAATCTTGTCACTTGTCTTTTAGGGTCTTCTCTTAGAAACTCTGGATTTCCCTATCTGTGTAATAGGTTCCTTCCTTATATTTTCTTCACCCCAAACCAGTGGAACTGTGTCTGTCAACTGTGACACTTAATATTCAGATCTCTGGGCTTCCAGCAGCAATTCTGATTCTCAGTTGATCTGGGGTGGAGTTTAGACATACTATATGTTTTTTAAAAGCTCAACAGGTGATTGTTATAAATAGTCAAATTTGAGAATTTCTACCTTGGGTACAGTTAAATTGTTGGGCCTAGAAGGAAACCCAGGATTTGGGAAGTAATTAGAGATTCTTTGGTCTCTTAGAGTTAGGGACTTAATGTAATAGATCTGTCCTCTCCCTTACTTTATGGGTGGGTATAGCCATTTTATTGATTTGAGAGAGAGAAACATGAATTGGTTGCCTCCCATACACACCTTAACCATGGATTGTACTAGCAATCTAGGTGTATGTCCTTACTGGGTATTGAACCGGCATGGGACAACGGTCCAACCAAGTGAGCCACACTGACCAAGGCGGGTATAACCATTTGGAAACATAATCATTGCCTGACTGGGTTGTACCAAATCTAGTGGGGTTTTTTTTATGAAATATTGGAAATCATAGGGTTGGAATGTGTTCATCTAAGTATACATGGAAGAGGCATATTGTGAAATTATAATATTGGATTATTGTTTAATACTTTCATGAATAAAAAGTCTTTGAGCATATAATGTTTTTGATTCACAGATTTGAACAAATAGTAAACAACTAAACTTTATGCTTCAGGTTCAATAATAGATTTGACCAGAAAATCATACTTTGAGTATTATTACTTTATATTATGCTGAGCAAAACAGTTATTAATAATTTTGAAATTCTTTTAAAAAATACTTCAAATATCTCTCCGTTTCTTTTTTTTTTTTTTTTTAGTTTTTTTTGGAAGGGGATATCTGCTCAGACAGTAAGAATTATAAGAGGTCAGTTATAAATAATGCTCCTTGTTTTCAATGTGATAAAAATTTTATGTTCGTGTGCTAACATATTAACCTGTAAGCTTTTATGTTAAAAGTTGCCTTCCACAAAAGAATATATGCAGGTTTAGGGGGGATAACTTGAGTGAACAAGTCTGACAGTGATAGTATTTGGATATCTGCTCAGACAGTAAGAATTATAAGAGGTCAGTTATAAATAATGCTCCTTGTTTTCAATGTGATAAAAATTTTATGTTCGTGTGCTAACATATTAACCTGTAAGCTTTTATGTTAAAAGTTGCCTTCCACAAAAGAATATATGCAGGTTTAGGGGGGATAACTTGAGTGAACAAGTCTGACAGTGATAGTATTCCACCACCTTTTCTCTTTCATTCAGGACTAGAATCAATGGAAGTGGGACGAGCTGTAGAGTAGCTTCTAGAGTGTCTGGACAGCTACTCAGTGATTTTCCATACATGACCTCTCTTCTGATGGTTTGTAGGCTTGTGCCTGGGCATACCATTCAGTAGAGTTGCTGCTTGGTGGACAGGTCTTTAGCTGTTGACACTGGGCTGCTTCCAATCGTTGCAACCCTTTAGGGAAGGCTGCCTTCCTGTTCTTAGCTAGGAAAGAAAAATTTGAAGTTGACTTTTTTAGAGCCTTCATTTATTAGTCAATCCCATTTTTTCCACGGAATCAGAGAAATGCTTCTTACTAATTTTATTTTTTAGTATAGTCACCTAATTTTGGTCAGGCTATAATGTAGAATCTGTCCCTGAATACCTTACTTACTTCTCTTGTGAAGAAGGCAGCCATTATTTTCTGTTAGCTGAAATGGAGGTTTTTAAAAAATTTATTGTTCTTAAGCTTGATTATGAACTGCTCTAAAATGTGAAAGAAGTAGCCTTTTTGCTGCTGTACTTTCTGATGTTTGGAGTGGTCATCTGTTAGAACTTCTTCCTCCCTTTCTCCTTCTCTCTCCCTAATCCCCTTTTTAAATGATTTGGTGTTCTTTTAATATTCTGAAAGTGAACTCTTTATAAAATTTGGAGACATTAAACAAAAAATTTTTAAGGAAACCTAATACTCCAAGGGAGAAATGTATAGAAATTTTAGATGTCAAGTTTGCATATTTTTATATTTGATTCTAGTTTTAAACATAAAAGTTAGCTTAAGTAATCTCCAACTCACTTTTAGGAACTGTCTGTAGGTATTTTTTAGCATTCCTGACAATTTATTATTACTGCTTTATTCTTCTAGCACAGTGGTTCTCAAACTTTAGGACTTGGTAAAATATTGATTATTGGGCCCCAACCTGTAGGTTCTGACATAGTTAGTTTGTCTGTGGTAGGACCCAAGAATTTGTACTCTTAATGGATTCCCAGGTAATACTGCTCCTAGACTAGAAACCACACTTTGAGAACCACTATTCTAGCATTACAAATATGTTTTATCTTTATAAATGAGCAAGCTCTGATTCACAAATTGCACAAAAATAATGGTGCATATGTAATTTTAACATGTTTAGTGTGTCCATGTATATATACATATATATATATACATGTAGTATATCTATTCACTATGTAGTATGTGTATATTTATACATAAATGTTTTATGTATGTATTTATACATAAATGCACTTATATAAAATTTATAGCCTCTTATAGTGTAGTGTTTGGAACCAGGCGGTAGGTGTATAGTTTACTGTAAACACCAAGGGGTTTTTTTGTTGTTGTTTAAAATGTTTTTTTATTTTTTTATTTTTTGTTTTACAGAGATGGGAAGGGAGGGAGGGGGGAGAGAGAGAAACGTCGATCGGCTGCCTCGACACGTGCCCTACTGGAGATCGAGCCTGCAACCCTGGCATGTGCCCTGACTAGGAATCGAACTGTCGACCTCTCGGTGCTTGGGGCAATGCTCAACCAATTGAACCACACCAGCCAGGGCTAAACACCAAGTTTTCAATGAACACCACTCTTCCAAAACCCTTACCACATTCTCCCCAATACTAATAACCAAAATTACAATATACAAACAAGGAGCTTTCACCTACTGGAAAGGTTTCTGATTATCTCTTGGACATCATCAAATTGATAAAGTTATTGGGAACGGCTTATATATTTTTTGAAAATGATTTCTTGAGGAAATGGAAATTAGTTTTAATTTTTTAGGCAGAGTTACCATGATCTAGATTTTCTTCCCTTGTAGAAAACAAAGGCCCTGAAATAGAATAGCTAAGGAAACAAATTCTCAAACTCTGCCTTGCTTCCCAGTTCAAGCTGTGCCATACTAGGTATAACCTGTAGTTATCTTTAGATATAGGTTATTATCTATAACCTGCTTTCCTCACTCTTCATTTTCTCCATAGCTCTGAGAGCTCATTTTGAAGAAATAATGGATGAGCCATCCGCCTTGGCCAAACCTCTGGAGCTGAACCAGCACTCCCGATTCATAATTGGTTCTGTGTCTGAAGATAACTCGGAGGATGAGATCAGCAGTCTGGTGAAGCTGGATCTACTGGAGGAGAAGGAGGGCTCTCTGTCACCCACTTCTGTCAGCTCGGATACACTCTCTGATATGGGCATCTCTAGCCTACAGGATGGCTTGGCCTTACATGTAAGGTAAGAGAGAGAAGTTTAATGTTTTATCCATTTAATATGTCCTGCTTTCACTGAGTTTGTTCTGAAAAGAGTAAGAATAATTTTATCCAAGATTGCTTCTTCTTTTCCTATGTCACCGGTCTTAAAGCTTTGTTGAGTAAGTGGAAAATGATGTACGTTGTCTGGAGTATAGTTTTTGAAAATATCTTTTCCTAAACATTACTCTCAACTTTTTCTGGTTCTTTCTACATACTAGATCTTTTACTGAGACCTAGAGAATGAGAGTTACGTTGAGGAATTTCAGTCTCTGTATTACTTTGACTACCATTGTTGTAACTATCTTGGTGATTAACAGGTCTTTTGCAAGGATGGGCAAAAGATATTTGTAATAATATCTCTTTGAACTACTTCATCATAGCAGGAAGTTATATTCTATTTCTGACTGGGCCAGTACTCAATAAAGAGCTGTAGAAGGAATAAGGGATTGTTATAGAGCTCTTCTTTTTCTCTAGAAATGCAATTCCCTATATGTAATTGAGAATATCAGTAAATAGTAACCCTGGATTGTTCTTATTTGTTGATGTTTGATTGTACAACTAGTGTGTGATATACTAACCTTTGGTCATTTGCTTTGCATTTCTTGGATTAAAAGTTATGAATTAGTGGTTCTTGGTTTTCACTGTACATCAGAGTCATTTGGGGAGCCTTAAGAAATGAACCCCATCACCACTGATTCTGATTCATTTGATATTGGCTTGGCTTGGAGCTGGGGCAATTTCTTTTAAAGCTCTCCAGATAATTCTAATATACAGCCAGGGTTTATATTATAGGTCTAGCCTAGATAAACATAAGTTAGGGTAGGTATTGCTGCTGTTATTATCTTGATACTTCTATCATTAATGGATTATAAAGTAATTCAACTCCTTTTTTATATACTCAAGATACACACTCTGTACTTCACAGATTCCTAGAACTATAATGAACCAGAGATAATTTAGTCTAATTCCTATACTTAAATAGATGAGAAAACAGGCCTAAATAGGGACAATACTTTGCTTAAGGGGTCAGGCCTTTGTTTTTATGTAAACATCTTTAATATGTTTTTATTGATTTTTAGAGAGAGAGGAAGGGAGAGGGATAGAGAGATAGAAACATCAATGATGAAAGATTGGCTGCCGCCTGCAGGCCCCCTACTGGGGATCGAGCCTGCAACCCGGACATGTACCCTGACCCGGGAGAGATCTAGTGACCTCCTGGTTCATGGGTCGATACTCAACCACTGAACCACATCACCAGTTGGGCTAATACTGGTGATGGTGTCTTTCCCCTCAAGATCATCTGTAAATGTGTTGGGGTTATGCCTGGTGGGACTTCTTGCTTTTAGAGGACAGAGGACCAATGATTTAAAACCTTCTACAATGGACAATCACACACCACCAAAAATTGTTCTCATAATGTCACAGTTTCCTATTGAGAAAGATTGGGTTAAATTTAAATCCTAGCCCTGGTTGGCGTTTCTCAGTGGTTAGCAGTGGTTCTCAACCTTCCTAATGCCGCAACCCTTTAATACAGTTCCTCATGTTGTGGTGACCCCCAACCATAACATTATTTTTGTTGCTACTTCATAACTGTAATTTTGCTACTGTTATGAATTGTAATGTAAATATCTGATATGCAGGATGTATTTTCATTGTTACAAATTGAACATAATTAAAGCATAGTGATTAATCACAAAAACAATATGTAATTATATATGTGTTTTTTAATGGTCTTAGGCGACCCCTGTGAAAGGGTAGTTCGACCCCCAAAGGGGTCTTGACCCACAGGTTGAGAACCGCTGGGTTAGAGCATTGTCCCACTCATCAAAGGGTCTCAGGTTTGATTCCTGGTCAAGTGCATGTACCTGGGTTGCAGGTTCAATCCCTGGCCCCAGTTGGGGCTGTGTGAGAGGCAACAAATCAATGTGTCTCTCACATCGATTTGTTTTTTTCTCTCTCTCCCTTCTGCCCCTGCCTTCTACTCTCTAAAAATCAGTGGAATCCTAGCTGGTTTGGCTCAGTGGATAGAGCGTCGGCCTGTGAACTGAAGGGTCCCCGGTTTGATTCTGGTCAGGGGCACATGCCTGGGTTGCAGGCTCGATCCCCATTGGGGGACGTGCAGGAGGCAGCCCATCAGTGGTTCTCTCTCATCATTGGTCTTCCCTTCTTCTCTAAAATCAATTACAATATATTTTAAAAAATCAGTGAAAAAATATCCTTGGATGAGGAGTAACAAACCAAAAATTTAAATTATTGAAGCTATACAGCACCTTAAGAATTTTTGTCTAATATGAGACTATGTGAAACAGAATATCCTTTGTTGGATTTGGAAATTGTGAGTTTGGCAATGATTAGATAGATACCATTATAGGAAATTCAGCTGATGATATTACAAGGCAGTTTATAGTTGCCAAGTCATTCCCAAAGTTGATGGCTCTTATTGCAAAGACTGTGTGATCAGTGGTATGTGTGCCTGAGAATTTGTTTGCATGCCCTACTGTTGCAAAACTCATTCCCATAGCTTGTGGAGGAGCTATGGATTGAAGTGTGATCAGCATCCTGTGTAGGAGATAGTGCCACTTCCCACTCACTCTCAGCTAGCTAATGTTCCAGTATAAAACAAAATTATTTCCCAAATCACTTGTGAATATGGTGTCCTTGGGGTAATTTAAATTGAGTCAAATTTATTTGATATTAGCAAGAACTCTGTTCTGACATCTGCCACCAATTAGCTATGCCACCATACCAATTCATGGTACCTCTTTGGACTGATTTTCCTCATCTATGAAAATGAGGATATTGGTTCAGGTACTCGTTTTCATTCTTTGAACCCAAAGTTAACTAGAGACTGGTTCAGCTTTCTGAGTGAATAGCCTAATCCTTCACAGATGATATTGAAGAAAGGGACAGGTACATTCCTAAGAGATGGTAACTGGAGGTAACCTGAAACCAAGTGAAGTGATTGCCATTGTATAGAATAAGAGTGGGCCTCTCAAGTTTAGGGTTTGGTTTTAGGTGAGAAATGAGAAGTCTGTGAGAATGATGGCTAGGTGGGAATATCTTTTCCAGAGATTGTGATGACTGGCATCACATATTTTCTAGAGCAGTGATGGCGAACCTACGACACACGTGTCAGGTGACACGCGAACTCATTTTTTTGGTTGATTTTTCTGTGTTAAATGGCATTTAAATTTATAAAATAAATATCAAAAATATAAGTCTTTGTTTTACTATGGTTGCAAATAACAAAAAATTTCTATATGTGACATGGCACCAGAGTTAAGTTAGGGTTTTTCAAAATGCTGACACGCCGAGCTCAAAAGGTTCGCCATCACTGTTCTAGAGTACCCATGAAAGACTGGATGAATCACTTTCTAAGCTTTATGACCCAAACATGAGAAAACTATAGGCCCGGTACAGGGATTCGTGCACATTGAAAGGAAATTAATTACGAGAAATATTTTAATATCGCTATTCACCCTTTCTCTATAATAGAAGTGTCAACCAAATTCACGATTGACAATGACAGATCGAAACACATGTGTGCGATTGGCTCC
>NW_005354174.1:381684-386340 GCF_000412655.1 Myotis brandtii
GTCGTCCCTCACTAACCCCCCTGCCGGCCTGGTCACCCCACGCAGCCTGCTGTTTGGTCATCCGTCCAGTTGTTTCGGTCATGACGGCCCCTGGCTTTTTATATATTAGGATAATACCCAAGAAAGTTATAGGTTGGTGGGAATATACATTGTATATTCCTCATTGTAGACAACTATGTTTTTTTATTTGTAGATAAGATCAGCTAGGCTGATATATTTCTGAACCTCATTATTGATATTTAATTGAACATTTGAGAAGAAAGATCATTTAAGACTGAGTGTAGGCATCTTAATTTTGATAACTAATGTATGATTTGGTGGCATATAATAGAGCCATCTAGTTGTATGGATATTGACATTTGCTCCTTGTGGGATACCACTTGAGGTCAGATTGTTCTTCATGCTTACAATGCAGTCTAAATCTACATCAACCTACGCTATCTACCAAACAAAGATTGTAATCAGTTTTGTCAACAAATATGCTGAATTCCTGGATGAGGTCCAGTTGGAATCACATTAGCCCCCAGTTGGATCTTTTACCTCTAGGGTATATGATTTCTTTAAAACTTTTTTTTATCCCATAATTTATGTTATGGTGTTTGAAACTCCATCTCAGTTTTCTCTTAAACTTCTTAAAATATATACTCAAAATATCAAGTGGCCAACATTTCATGCTTAGCAAGCATCTTAGGTTAATGACTTCATTGGAAAACAATCTGTAATTGCTGTTATTTGTGTATATATAAATCCAGCATACAATTTCTGTCTCTGGGTTTAAGACAAGTAGTTGCTACTTTGGAAGGAGAGAGTGATTAAGTTCATTCAGAAAAGGCTCCTTGAAGGTGAGGTATAGTCCTGTCTCCTTTCTGGTCTAGAAAGAAAAGTACTTTACTTTTTTATGTTTCCTAAAATTCATGGTCAATAAAAAAATCATATAGAATTGTATTATAGACCATCATCCATAGGAAATAATGGTGATGAAGCTAGATTCTGAGAGAATCTAGGAGTAGCTTTCAGCGCCTGCTGCCATTGGGTCAAGAGGGAAGTTAAGGGGACAAGCGTAGTGATATGATTTGATTAAAAGCTATAAAGGACAGAGCTTTTTAGTTTTAACTGTATATGTTTGTGTTTGACCTGGAAAGAAATAAGGATTTTCTTATCTTTTTGGTCTCTCACTTTAAACTCCTGAGTTTGAAGCAATTTCATTTAAATCTAGTGATGGAGGTAAAATTAAATAAGAGCAGCAAAAGCTTTTGGGAAAGTAAAATGTGCCATACTAGTGTAATGTGATATTATTCATTATGGAGGAGTCCTTTTTGTGAGGTAAAAATTGTTAACTGGAAAAACCTCTTTAAGTCTTTTGCAAATTAGAGATTAAAACTTGGAAATTTAGATTTGAAAAACTTGATTGCAGCAAACATATTGTCAGTATTATAATTCATATGTTAACATAAGAAATGTCCAGACATTTTTATGAGAGAACTTTTATGAATTTTTTTGATCTAAAACTGATAACAATTGCCAGGAAGCAAGATCTGAAATGGTCTAATGAATGACAGTTTCACCATTTAAAAAAATTTATTTGAAATTAAGGAGGGAAGTAAGGAAGACTACATGAAAAGGATGGGCAGAAGCAATGTGTGTTGAATTAAAGGATCCTTAACAAGAATATGTATTTTCTTGAGGGTGATTATGTTTATTTCAAAGGTGTATGAACCTAGATGCACAGAAACAGGGGACAGGGCTTGTTTAAGGCAAAAATAAACCTTTTATTTAAAAAGTTATATGCCTGGGGCATGACTACACACCATGACCTTGCCCAGTTAGGAGTTTATGATCAGATCACCCAGAGAGGTCACTTTCTGTAAAACCCGTTCTTTATCCACAAGAATAACCATTATTGGGAGGGCAGGAAATTTCATTTTCCCATCCTATCTTTTGGCTCATCACTTTCAAGCTTTAACATGGGAAATCTATATATAAGGCTAATATGCAAAGTGTCCCCTTGGGAGTTCTATTGAGATACCAGGAATTCGATCGCTTGCTATGGTGTGCGCTGACCACCAGGGGGCTGTGTGGAACCAAGGAAGGCCCTGGCTAGCAGCCAGAAGGCCCCGATTGGCCCTGATTGCTGGCCAGGCCTGGGGACCCTACCCATGCACGAATTTCATGCACCGGGCCTCTAGTTAATAATAGAACGGACTCTAGTTTTGAGATTATATTTTGGCTTTGCTTGTTGGTTGGCCTGTGAGAGTGTTCTTATGTTTTGACTTTCTTAGCATTCTCATTTAGCCTCCCTGAGCTTTTGCTCCCCAAACTTTTTACTCTAAATGCTCCTTTCTTGATATTCTGAGGTTCCCAGTTGACATAGTGTCTCAGAAGTGAGTAAACAGAGAAGGTCATTATGAGATCTGCAACTTGGTACTCTTGCTGAGAGCAATAGTTTCTTCTACCTCCTACCCACTCCTTTCCATTCATAAAACAGGAGCTGTCTGTGTATGTAGTATAGTCTGCAGAGTTGATTCTGTAATCCTACCTAATTTTCTAAATGAAATTATGAATGTTGTAAATAGGGCTCAGGACAGTTGCTTGACAGTGTTTATTTTATGTAATCCTGTGTTTTCCTGCTCTTTTTTTTCTTTCTATTAACATATATTTACAAGTGGTTTGCTACTTAAGTTTTAAAAAATTATTATATAGAAAAGTTGGAGATCCAAAAAGTATAAAGAAAGAAATAAAACAATCCAGAATACAATCATTCTGTGATAACTGCTGTTAATATTTGATGTTTCCTTTCAGTGTTTTTTACCCATTAAGGATAAATTTCATTAAAGAATACATACATAGAAGATATTATAATGAATATACATATCTGTTTCCTGCTTTTTTTAAACATATTTTCCCATGCTATTAAAGTCTTTTATAAACTTAATTTTTTAATTTAACTTTTTATTTTGAAATAATTTTACATTTAGAAGAATTGGCAAAGACAGCACAGAGTGCCTAGGTATCCTTCACTCAGCTTTTCCTAATTTAGCATTTTGCCTAATCACAGTTCATTTATCTAGAGAGTTGTCAGATTTAGCAAATAAAAATATAGGATTCCCAGTTAATTTTGAATTTCAGATAAACAGTGAATGATTTTTTAGTATAAAAAATTAAATACTGCAAATATTGCATGAGACATATTCATGAAAAAGAGTACTGGTTATTTGTCTGAAATTCAAGTTTAAATGGGCATCCTAGCCTGGCTGTGGCTTATTGGTTGAGCGTCAACTTATGAACCAAGAGGTCAAGGTTCAATTCTGGGTCAGGGCGGGTTCCTGGGTTGTGGACTCTATCCCCAGTAGAAGGCGTGTGGGAGGCAGCCGATCAATGATTCTCTCTCATCATTGCTGTTTCTATCTCTCCCTCTCCCTTCCTCTCTCTAAAATCAATAAAAATATACTTAAAAATAAAATAAAGTCTTGTTGATTATTTAAAATTTATTTTTTAAAATGGGCGTCCTATAATTTCTCTGGTAACCCTATAT
The DNA here is from genome assembly GCF_000412655.1 of Myotis brandtii. Lineage (NCBI taxonomy): Eukaryota > Metazoa > Chordata > Mammalia > Chiroptera > Vespertilionidae > Myotis > Myotis brandtii. The sequence continues at coordinate 385,217 of NW_005354174.1, forward strand.
TTATTAAAGCTAAGTAATTAACATTGGCACATTACATTTATTTATTATTTAAATTGATTTTAGAGAAAGGAAGGGGCGGAGAGAGAAATCGATTGATTGCCTTCCATATGTGCCCCAACTGGGGATTGAACCTGTCACCTTTTGGTGTATGGGATGATGCTCCAACCAATTGAGCCATACTGGCCAGGGCTGGTACAGTACTTTTAAGTAAACTACAGACTTTATTTTGTTTTCAACTCTATCTCCAACCTTTCTAGTAGAGATACACTGTGTACTTCTAATTTCTGAGTTTTTCCAGAGTGCTAAAGTAGACTTATGCTTGTTTCTAAGTGGCTTTCCCTACGATTGGCTCTTTGGTTTCGGAGGCAGTTAATTCTTGACCAGCCACTCTCTTTTATCCAGTAATTTTTTGACGTCTCTAATCTGTTGGGTCTGTATTTCCATTCTCTCTGTTCTTTTTTTTTTTTTTTTAATATATTTCTTTATTGATTTCAGAGAGGAAGGGAGAAGGAGAGAGATCGAAACATCAATGATGAGAGAGAATCATTGATTGGCTGCCTCCTGCACACCCCACACTGGGGATGGAACCCGTAACCCAGGCATGTGCCCTTGGCCGGAATTGAACCTGAGACCCTTCAGTCTGCAGGCCAATGCTCTATCCACTGAGCCAAGCCGGCTGGGGCCATTCTCTCTGTTCTTATGCTTTTATGCCTCTTATTATTTTACTAGTGGCCCGGTGCATGGATTTGTGCACATTAAAAGGAAATTAATTAGAAGAAATATTTTAATATAGCTGTTCGCCCTTTCTCCATAATATAAGTGTCAGAGATGAAGTGTCAGAGGTACATTGTGACAATAGTTGGTCTTCAGACATATTCTGTAGACAATGCTGCTTTCTTTCAGCTTCAGAACGTCAACAAAAACAACCAAATTCACGATCGACAATGATAGATCGAAACACACGTGTGTGATTGGCGCCAGCAAGAGCTTTATATGTATTATGCATGCCCAAGCCAACGTTTATTTATTTATTTATTTATTTATATTTTTAAAAATATATTTTATTGATTTTTTTACAGAGAGAAAGGAAGAGGGATAGAGAGTTAGAAACATTGATGAGAGAG
>NW_005354174.1:386509-387561 GCF_000412655.1 Myotis brandtii
GGTGCACGAATTCGTGCACAGGTGGGGTCCCTTGGGGTGGCCTGCGGAGATCGGGCCCCAGCTTGCACCCCCAGCCTCGCAGCCCCGCAGCCCCACCTAGCACCCCGCCTTGGCCTGGTGCCGCCCCCTCACCTGCTTCACCATCCCACCTTCGGGGCTATTGATTGGGGCAGGGTCCCCCTACCCAGCTCCCTCAGCACCTGGGAGCCAGGTGGCAGCCTCGCTCCTTGCCGCCGCTGCTGGTCGCCATCTGTGGGGTGATCAGCAGAGCAGTCGGGCCCCTGCTCGCACCCGCCTTGGCCTAGCGTCGCCCGCTCACCTGCTCTACCATCCCACCGCGTTTCCACTCTTGTTGGGGCCCATCGAGGCCTGCAGCACCTCCACTGCCGCCCACTGCCAGCACTGCATTGCCGATGCCCGCCATGTTCCGAGCCGCCCCCTGGTGGTCAGCGCACGTCATAGTGAGCAGTCAAACTCCCGGTCGAACGACCACCCAAGGGGACAATTTGCATATTAGGCTTTTATTATATAGGATAGATTGTCATTTTTTGTGTGATTTTGGTAGGGAACAGTAATAAACAAATGCTCAACCTGCCACTTTCAACTGGTAATCCTATTTACTTCTTAGTTACTGCTGTTAGGCTTCTGCATTTACAAGTTCACTGAAACTAAACTTAGAAGACTCACTAGTGACCTCCTAATGGCAGCATTTAGCTTTTTACTCATTACTGAAACTACTCCCTGTGTTTTATGATATACTCTCCCTATTCTCCTTTTTGACCCTTCCCTTTCAGGTGCTTTTTATTTTGAAACAATTTTAGACAGAAGAATTGGCAAAAATAACACAAAGAGTTCCTTTGTATCCTTCACTCAGCTTCTCCTAATATTAACATTACTGAAAGAAATTAAAGAGCTAAATACAGGGTGGGGCAAAAGTAGGTTTATAGTTGTGAGTATGCGAAACAGTTTATTCTTGAATTATTATTGATTAACTAGAGGCCCGGTGCACGAAATTCATGCATGGGGGGTGTCCCTCAGCCCAGCCTGCACCC
>NW_005354174.1:387882-410173 GCF_000412655.1 Myotis brandtii
TGCCTTGGTCCCCACCACCGTGGCTTTGTCCGGAAGGACGTCCAGATGGATGTCCGGAAGATGTCCGATCTAATTAGCATAGTACCCTTTTATTAATATAGATTATTGTATAATTTTCTATATGAACAACTGCAAACCTACTTTTGTCCCACCCTGTAAATGGAGAGACAGTCTATGTTCAGGGATTGTAAAACTCAATATTGTCAAGATGGCAATTTTCCCTAAATTGAGCTATAAATTCACAATTCATTTCAAAATCAGCCGGCTTTTTTCTTCTTTCTAGAATTTGATAAGCTGATCCTAAAATTTACATGGAAATCCAGGGAACCTAGAATAGACAAAATAATTTTAGAAAAGGAGAGCAAAGTTGGAAGAGTTATTCTTCCCTGATTGCAAAATCTACTATAAAGCCATAGCTATGAAGACTGTGTGGCTTTGCTGCAGGATAGGCATATACATCAGTGGATCAGAATTTAGTGTCCACAACTAAACTTTTATCTATGTGGTCAGTTGATTTTCAAAAGAGGTATATCCTTGATTCAAGATTTCTCTGTTTGGAAAAGCCCCAGTATAAAACATTCTTTCACAGTGTGTGCTGCAGTATAACTCAGTTTGCATTGCAATCAAGCCAGCCATTGCATCACTGTCTGCTGGGTAAACTGCTACGTCATCCTTGGTGCTTGGCATGTTACAATGCTGGGATCAGTGTGGGCTTCTAGTTGGATTTTGTGCCAGGTATGTGTCTACCTTGGACACTTTGTTTATGGTATATTAAAATGGGGATGGTTTGAATTTGGAGAAATGGATGAATGTGGCTTTTTATTTCCTGTGTTAGAAGAATTGTGAGCAGAATCCATAAAAGATTAAAAGCTCTAGCTTTGTTTTTGGATCTGGGTGTGCTGTGTTAGTGTTTAGTTGTTTTAGAAAGATCCCTTTGGTGAAAGAAAGCAGGAACTCTATTACTGAGTGTGCCTCTTTGGTATATTTTTCTGATACAATCGAGTGCAAAATAGCCTGCTTTATTCTATACTCAATGCTTATTTGGTTTTTGAATGTTCAGGATATATAATAAAGGCAGAGAGTGATTCTCTTTTGAGAACTGCCTACATCTGGAGACACTCAGATGTGTGTGTAAAATTGAGTTCCTTCTACATCTGTTGTCACTATAATTGTTTTAAACAAAGGTGTCAGTGCTCTATTTTGAGATATATTATTCTGAAGAGACATAGAAATAGGAAGAAGTAAACAACTAACTTTATCAGAGATTGGCATAGTATAGAAGGAATGATACAAAGTGGTACAGACCTGAGCACAACCCAAGACATCCATTTCCTATTAGGGCGGATGGTCATGTTGAGTGGCCTGAGTGAGTCTTTTCAATATGGGGTCACCTGAATGTCTGAAGATTGAGGTTTGTCTTAATCACTTTATCTTCAGTTTTATTGTTCATCTTCTATCTGTACACCAGGTCATTTGTGTGCTTCTGTTTTGAGTGTTGTTTTTTTCTGGAATGTTAATAGGTTCTCAGCATAGTTGGCATCAGACTATTAACTATTTCTACCCAGCATTTTGGTGGGAATGTTTCCGTGGTGCATAAATCAGGTTAGATATGACTCTGGTGAATTATACCATTCCGGAGGACTTGCCTCAGGAAGTTGTGATTCTGTAGATTCTGTTAGTGTTACCTCCATTACAAGGCAGCAATGTCATGAGCATCTACCTAATTAAAAGCTAAAATAGGACTATATTACTGTAACATTCAGCCACTATTTATTTATTTAAGTGATTTGTCCATCTGTGGCAAATTTGCTTTCATAGCAATAGATGTGTCCAGTAGCCTTTCTAGGCAGGGTTTTTCTTAAACCAGCTTAAACTCTGTCTTTAAAATATTTATTTGGGCTCCTTTTTCCTTTCAAGGACTTTATCCACATCTCTATATCCCATTTGTACCAGCTTCATTCTTATTTTCAAGTTTTAGTGAATAACATCTTGTTGTTTTTAAAAGTGTGTGTGTGTGTGTGTGTGTGTGTATCACTATTCTGGCCTGAAAATTAAAATTGTGGCTTCCACTTTAAACAGAATTCCCTACTAGTGGCAGGTTTTGTCCTTTGTACTTGGTTGTGTTTTTGTGGGGTTTTTTTGTTTTTTGTTTGTTTGTTTTTTTACTGCTTGACCTGCTTTTCCCCTTTTTGCAGTTTGATAATCAGTATTATTTGTTTTGATTGGATCTCAGAAATTACTTACCTAGGCTGTGCTGTCTTCCTCCCTCTGGATTTCGTGACCCCATTATTTTCTTGGCTTAGTTGTCCTTGTAAACTTTTTCTTCTCTTTTGCCCTGGCCTTCCCTGTCATGTGCTCCTGGCAGCCAGGAGAGGCTGTGGAGCTTTTCTCTGGTGACCGGCAGAAGAAAGTGACCGTTGTTGAAACATGTCTGCTGCAGCTAATGCAGAGTTGCTAAGATCTATTTTCTAGTTACACAAACTTTTATGTTTCTTCCCCTATTCTCTCAATCCTTTTGGGAAGCCAACTAATTCTAGGTGTGAGCCAAATGTAGGGAGGAAATAAAAAGGAGGAAAGGTAGGGAAATATGGAAATTGGGGACAAAATGGACAAAAGGACTGTAGTTTGAGGCTATCAGGAATACTCTAGTTTGACTGAAGCAGGGCCAAGAAGTAGGCAGAAGGTACAGTATCTCTTGTCCTCCTGGGTTTTAAGCACCTGCAACAGGAGGACGAGCTGTGGCTTATGTTTACAAGGCCGACATCTGAAGAGACAGCTTCCATTCCTTTGCCGTCGTGATATGGAGGTTCTGCAGAGGAAAATAAGGAGATGAGATATTATGTGCTTCAAAGGTAAGTTATAGGATGCTGTATTTAGGCACTATTTACCTTTAAAAAACAGTAAGGTGTTGCAGTTAAGCCCTGAAATTTATGGGAAATTTGCTTTGATGATTTTTTTGTATATCTCGAAGAAACTGTGTGTTTTTTTAAAAAAGGAAATGAATAAAAACTCATATTTTATTCTGGATTTCTCAACCTGTATTTTACATTCAGAATTGAAACAAAGTACCTGAGCCCATGTGTGATAATTGTAGTTATGCTGTAAACAGGCACTCCTGTGCAGATCTTGCTGTGCTGTTATTTTGGATCTCAGTCTGTGCCAGATTTGATCACTGGATTTGGCTGGTTTTTCAAGAGTAAAAGACTCTTCAACTATGTGAAGACAGATATCGATTCTGTGTAGTGTGTCACATCCCTGTTGAAGGTAGTGTTAAAGAAAACTTTTTTAGAATGTGCCTGTGGCACTAGGAAAGGTACCTGCTGCAGTTGTCCTGGCAGGTGACAGTGGGCAACCAGACTGGATTGTTCAGGCTCACTTACCTGGGATCTTTTTCTTTCTGCTGTTAGAACTCAGGCTGAGGAGGAAATGAGTCAGGCCTTCTTAGCCTTCTTCAGGCCTCTTGCAGGTCTGTTCTCTTCAGCAGAGTTGACATAAAAGGCCTGAATGATTTGCTTGATAACAGTATTTAAGGGTCCCTCTATTACCTTCTTTGCTTGTTTTTGCAAATCAAAATCTTGAGAGGATTATTTTGGAAAAAATAGTACATGAAAATTAAACTGGACTTTGGCAAAAGCAGAAAACATAAAAAAAAACGGAGTTGGGCCCTAGCTGGCTTGGCTCAGTGGATAGAGCGTCAGCCTGCGGACTGAAGGGTCCCAGGTTCGATTCCGGCCAAGGGCACATGCCTGGGTTGCGGGCTTGGGTGGGGGCATGGAGACAACCAATCAGTGATTCTCTCTCATCATTGATGTTTCTAACTCTCTCTCCTACTCCCTTCCTCTCTGAAATCAATAAAAGTATATATTAAAAAAAACTGAGTTGGTAAAATTAGTCTTTAGAACAGTCATCATTTTCTTTTCTTTTTCATTTGACATCTTCCACCCTTTGCGGGGAAGACCAAGAAAATTTCTACCGGGAGTCAAATAAAAAAAACAACTCATTTTATTTTTTAATTTTTATTTTTTATTGATTTCAGAGAGGAAGGGAGAGGGAGGGAGAGATAGAAACATCAATGATGAGAGTGAATCATTGATCGGCTGCCTCCTGCACACCCGCTACTGGGGATCGAGCCCGCAACCTGGGCATGTGCTCTTAACTGGAATTGAACCTGGGACCCTTCATAGGCCCATGCTCTATCCACTGAGCAAACCTGGCCAGGGCAACAACTCATTTTATATATAACAACATTTATATGTATAACATTGTTTTGTTTTATATATGTAAAATAAGCAAATATGTACATATATAAAGAAACCAAAGCCAAATATATATATATTATACATACGGGCAAGTTTTATTTTGTTTTTCTGTGGTTAAATACAAAAGGTGATCTGTCCATTTCTTCCAAGATGCATACTTCCAGAACAGTCTGTCTTCCAATTTGAACAATCATCTAGGGAATGCCCTTCTCTTCTGTGTTGGATTCTATGTTTCTTGCATTCCTTGTCTTCCTTTTTCTTGGGTTACTCATTTATTTACAAGACAACATTCTCTAATAGTGTCCCCCCAAAAAGTAGATGAGAGGTGAAGATTATGAGATTCATTTTATTTCTAAACTATTGATTAAATCTTATAACCAATTCCTTTCCCACCTTTTTTATCAATATAGACTTTGCTTCCCTTTTTGTGTTATACTCAAGCAGCTCCTTATTAGTTCTAGGTTTATATCTTCTCTATTTCTTCACTCCTTCCCTAAATAAGTGAAAGTTGACCTTTGAGGAGTGTGTGTGTGTTTAACTTTAGGTGTATAGAATTATATAATCGTTGATTCATGACATATCATTATTCCATGTGTGGCCCTCTATTATTTATTTATTTGGTTAGCTGTTTGTTTGTTTTTAATAATGTAGGAAGGATTTGAAACCCACCACATTCTTTTGTTTAATTTTTAAAAGAAAGGTGGGTCCTTGGCCATCGCCTACATTTAATTATATAATCTCTCCTCAACCCTTCTCCCTACCTCCCCTACCCAGATAATCAATTTTCTTAATCACATGTCTTTTGTCTTTCTGTTTATATTGTCTTATTTTATCTATACATATCTCTGAAGAGTATGTGTATTTTAGTTGTTTTTAGCTTTATGATCTATTTTTAATTTTATAATCTGTATGTAGTCAACTGTATATAATATATTTGGACTTCTTGTGTACTAATCGTATATCAAGACACTTGACTAAGGTCTATGCTGGTAATGGCTGGAAAACCTGCTGCTCCTGGTACTGCTAAGAGAATGCATCAATGGACATCCCAGGAATGTCAACTATTCTATTGCAGAATATTCTGTTTTCTATGTAAATTACCATATTCTCAAATAATGACAGTTCCTTCTTTGCAATTTTAATGCCTCTAATTTTTTTTTCATTTTATTGTACTTGTTAGGAAATCTAACATAGTTGTTTACATTTATGGGTTTTCTAAAATTAAGCCATCTTTGCATATCTGGGACAAACTCAAGCTGGTCATGGAGGAACATATTTTTTTTTACTAATATTTGCCCATCCTTGCACTAATACCCTACTATTTAGTATATTTTGTTTAGGAATTTTGCATTTGTAGTCAGGAATAAAATGGACCTAGACTTTTATCTTCATGTAACATCTTTGTCTGGGTTTGGTATCAGTATTACTGTAGCTGGAGAGTTTTACATCTTTTTCTATTGTCTGGAAGTTTGGTAGACTATTGCCCTTGAAAATTAGATGGAACTTGTCTTTGAAAATCATCTGGACCTGGTATTTTCTTTGTTGGACAATTTTAATCATACTCTTTTATTTTGAAAAGTTAAATTACTACAATGTCAAGGTTGGAGTATAGGAGAAAGGAAGGAAAAATAGGAATAGAAGAAAATATCTGTCTATTAAACAGTGTATAAAGGACCTTATTTATATCTATTATCTAATTTAATCCTCAAAACACCCATTCAGAGGGTCTATCAATGTCCAGTCAAGGAAAGAGAAACTGCATTAGGTATTATAATAAAGACGACATTCATTAGTGAGAATTGGTTACTTGGGTGTTAGAAGAATAAAAGAATGAAAAAGGGATACTGAAGTAACCCAGAGTTAATACCTATAGAAAGCAGTTACCACCCATAGACCTGGGAGGTCATAAAGGAAGAAGTAGGAGCTTGGAAGAGGGCCCTTGGGGGCTGGTGCTTAGACCACTGGAAGTAAGCTTTGAGTAGCTGGTGCTCAGATCCCTGAGAAGAAGACCTGGCCTGACAGGTGATTGATAGGCCCAGGCAGCGTACCCCAGAGGATGAGTAAGCATGGCAAGGCAGTATTGACTATCAGGAACCACAACCTCCTGCTCCTGGTACTTCTAAGAGAATACATCAAGGCTTTCCCAGGAATGTCAAAAGATGCTAGAAGCTAGAGTTTACTTTCTGTTACTATGGAGCAATGCTGGTAATAGCTGGAAAACACAAAAGAAGTCTCTTTTACCCCTCTGTCTTCCCATTGGCAGAATTGAACAATTTTGCAGAGGCTTAGCCCTATTTCCACAGTGCAGAGCATAAAAGAGTGGACTTGGAGCTGAGGGACAATAGGTAAATAACTGGAACTGTAAATACTATGCATATTTTACAAAGAGAAAACTGAAGCTGAGCAAGGTTAAATTATTTGCTAAAACTCATTGGAGCTATTAAGCGGACAGATCTGGAATTTAAAACCAGGTCTGTGCAGTTTCAACAACTATATTTTATCTAATCTAAAACACCATTAATTGTTACAGGCATCACTGAGGAGAAAAATACTGTCGACTAAATAAATCATACAATTGGTTGTAAGATACATATCAATTTCAGAGATTTTTTTTTTTAAAAAGAGGAACATCTTAAAATCGATGAAATATGGTATGTTATGCTGCCTTGTAAAGAATTTGATTTTGAAACATATATGGGATACACCAGTAAAACATTTAGTAGGCAATTAAAAATGTGGAGGTAAAGCTCATAAGAAAGATGGAGGGTAGAGATACAGAGGTGAAGGTCATCTGTATGCCAGAATCATGATCCAGAAACAGCCTTGCTAATTGTATTTTTAGTTTTAACAGTTGAGTCTGCGATTTCTACCATTTCATTTCATTCCAACCATTGCCTATCTCTTTGTGATGGCACTGTTGGTAAACCTTAATATTTTTTTTTTATTATTCAGGAACAGTTATTTTTTGCTTAGATTTCCACAAGCAAAGACCATTTTTTCCTCTGTTTAAAAAGTATGTGGTCCCCCAGCATGCAGTCTTCACAAGGGTATAGTTGGAGGTACTGTTATAAGAAGTGAAAAGCAGGTCTCCAGGGGAGATAGATGGTGTGAAGAAATCCTATTGACAGATGTTCATGGCTTCTTTATTTTTATAGGCCCAGCATGTCTGGCTTGCATCTAGTAAAGCAAGGTCGAGACCGAAAGAAAATAGACTCACAGCGAGATTTCACTGTAGCTTCTCCAGCAGAATTTGTTACTCGCTTTGGGGGGAATAAAGTGATTGAGAAGGTAAGTTGTAACCTGCTAACGTACTTTTCCAAAGTATATGAGATTTAATGCCTAGATTTGTTGTCTAGATTTGCTCAAAACTGATATTTAGACTTTCAGAGACCGTGCCTCTTCATGTGAAGTTATCCTTTCTACCTCCCTAGCATCCTATTAAATAATTTTCTTTAATATGTATTAACCACTGATAATTTAGTCACAGCTAATAAGATGTTGAAGCAGTGCGCATCAAGTTCTTTTTACAAGATCTTGTGGCCGAGACCGGTTTGGCTCGGTGGATGGAGCGTCGGCCTGCGGACTGGGGGGTCCCAGGTTCGATTCCGGTCGGGGGCATGTGCCTGGGTTGCGGGCACACCCCCCGGGATGTGCAGGAGGCGGCTGATCGATGTTTCTCTCTCATCGATGTTTCTGACTCTCTGTCTCTCTCCCTTCCTCTCTGTGGAAGATCAATAAAATATATTTAAAAAAACAAATAAATAAATAAAAGATCTTGTGATTTTACAGGGTTGGGCTGCATTGATCTGAGAGGCTAGGAGAAATCAGTTAACTTGTGGGTGGTGGTGAGGAGATAATGTCATAGCATTGGGTTTGGAGCTAAGGAAGTAGAGACTTTCAGAAGAGAAAGTTTAAACAGTTTGATACACTGACTGATTGGCTTCCACCACGTATTGGAGATGTTTAGAGGGAACACACCACATGAAATACTTAGAGATTACACGTATTTTTAAATATTAAATCTGTGTCACTTTTATCTAAATCATGTCAGAGCTGAGAGAATGACTTGGTTGGAATAGTTTATAGTGATTAAATGATTAAAGGATGGGGACCTACATTCCCACTCCTAAAAGTATTGCTTCAGCGGTGTCCTTCTGTTAGTCTTCCAATAAAGATAGATTATATGACTCCTAGACTGTGTTATCCTTGGAGGCATGATTGCAAGACGGGTAATGAAAGGTTTGTTACAGAGAAGTCTCAGGATCCTTGATTCTTCTCTTTTTCTTGTGACCATTCTGAGGCAGGCTCTATAGTTCTAAGGCATTTGGGGTTCGGCATTTTGGAGAGAGGTGGTGGTTGGTTCCAGGTTCTTTTTTTTTTTTTTAAATATATTTTATTGATTTTTTACAGAGAGGAAGGGAGAGAGACAGAGAGTTAGAAACATGAGAGCGAAACATCGATCAGCTGCCTCCTGCACATCTCCTACTGGGGATGTGCCCGCAACCCAGGTACATGCCCTTGACCGGAATCGAACCTGGGACCTTTCAGTCCGCAGGCCGACGCTCTATCCACTGAGCCAAACCGGTTTCGGCTGGTTCCAGGTTCTTATACATGTTCAGGGTCCTTTGCCTTATTTTACTACAACAAAGAATAGTGCATGACACTCACTGTTTGGTTTTCCTCCATCCTTATTTATAATACACCATCTCTCTTAAGTTTCTTTCCCCTAGTAATTGGTTTAGTAAAATTTCACAGACTCACAATATTTGAGTAATTGTGATTTTTTTTTTTCCTTCAAGAAATGAAATTATGGGCCTAGCCGGTGTGGGTCAGTGGTTAGAGCGTCGGCCTGTGTACTGAAGGGCACAAGGTTCTATTCCCGGTCAAGGGCACATACCTGGGTTGATGCTTTTCTCTTGCTGTCTGTCACCCTTCCACCCTCCTTTTCTTCCAATCTCCCTCCCTCCCTTCCACTCTCTCTAAAAATCAATGGAAAAAATATCCTCAGGTGAGGGTTTAAAAAAAAAGAGAGAGAGAAATGAAGTTATGCATTGACCAGGCGGCTCAGTTGGTTGAGTTTCATCCTGTGCACTGAAGGGTAACCAGTTCAATTCCTCGTCAGGGCACATGCCCATGTTGTGGGGTTGTCAATCCCCAGTCAGGGTGCATACAGGCGGCAACTGATTGATGTTTTTCTGTCACATCGATGTTTCTCTCCCTAGCCATCCTCTCTCTCTAAAAATCAATTTAAAAAAAAAGCATATCCTTGGGTGAGGATTTTTAAAAGAAGGAAGCTAGAAAGGAATAAGGTTGAGTCAGGCACATATTGAAGTATTTCCTTAGCTAACATTTTAAAATATCCCTTGGTCATGTGGGAGCTAGTTCTTAACTACCTAGACCAGGAATACAAATTCCTATAGAAAATCTGCCTTTTCAAAATAAGATAGATTTACAAAAATTGTCTCACCTCTTTCTCTCCATCATTGCTTGCTTTTCCTATTTTTCTCTCCAATTCCCATCCTGTAACTCTCTCAGGTTCTTATTGCCAACAATGGCATTGCAGCAGTGAAATGCATGCGGTCTATCCGTCGGTGGTCCTACGAGATGTTTCGAAATGAACGTGCAATCCGATTTGTTGTCATGGTCACACCTGAAGACCTTAAAGCCAATGCAGGTGAGTTATTTGCATTAAGAAAGCATCACTCTAGAGCAGCCGTGGGCAAACTACGGCCCGGGGCCGTATCCGGCCCTTTTGAAATGAATAAAACTAAAAAAAAAAAAAGACATACCCTTTTATGTAATGATGTTTACTTTGAATTTATATTAGTTCACACAAACACTCCATCCATGCTTTTGTTCCGGCCCTCCGGTCCAGTTTAAGAACCCATTGTGGCCCTCGAGTCAAAAAGTTTGCCCACCCCTACTCTAATATATACATATTCAGTTTGTATACACACTAAGTCTTTCCATAAGTCAAGAAAAAAAAGGAAGTGCAAGCCGGAAATTCTGTTTCTTCGTTATGGGGTGAGGCCACAACATTAGTAACAAAGAAACAGAATTTCCGGAGCATGAGGCCCAGTAATCAGGATTTTAAAAAGATTCCCAGGTGATTCTAATGTGCAGCCAAGGTTGAGAACCACTGCTCTAGAGCGTAAAACATTGACTAGCACAGCCTGTAAGTAGGAGAATAGTAACTTAGGGGGAGTCTCAAACCGAACGATCTCTCTTTTAAAGAGTGTTAATAATAAGCATATACAAGTGATTGTGCTATATTTAACCTCAACACAGACCCTTGTGTTCTAGGTAAAAATAGGTAGAAATTGAACGAAAGTGTTGATTTGGGTTTTCAGGTGTATGCCTTTTCAGTGTCAAGTATTTGCTAAGCCACATACTTTAACATGTGTAAGAGGAAAGGTTCGGAAGGAAATATTATTTCCCTTATGAGCCACAGTGAATTTTTTCCCCTTTCTTCTGAGGGAGAGCCCTCTTGGGACCCAAGTTGTTTTCACTCTGCAAGCTCTTCTGCACATTCTCTCTACTTAGTAGGTCCTCCAGCTGAAAGATGTTGGGATAGCTGAGAGGTTGTGGCTTTCCTCTCCATGTTTTTCATCACTAAAGCATAATCTCTAAGTTAGAGTACTCACAGATAACAGCTTTCTAAATAGCTATCTTTTTAAAACCATTTTGTTTTGTATATGTTCTCTCTATATTGAGACAATGATGTTAAGGCTATGCCTAAGGAGTAAGGGGTATTATGTACCTTATTTAGAAACAGAGAAGGCACCAATTTATTGGAAATCTGATGTTATGTGAAAACATTTAGATTGACCCTTTAACATCTCTGAGCCACAATTTTTAAAACTATAAAAGAAGGATCATAATGTCTAGTTCACAGTAAAGATGAAATTGTCTATCATAAATGTCAATTACCTTGCATTATTTCTTTTCCTTTATCTAGTTCTACCTAGTGCTCCCATTAATTCATTTATTTGTACTCAGTAAACATAGGGACCTACAGTTGGATAAGATGTGATCTGGCTCTAGGAAACAAATAATTTCAGTACTTTGAGGTCAGTGCTATAATATAAATATGCATAATGTATTATGAGAACATAGAAATGAGATATCTTAACTCTGCCCCATGCTCTTGGGGGCAGGGTTAAGATAAAGCTTTCTGAAGAGGTTATGCCTATCCAAAATTGAGTAAGAATTAATGAAGCAATTAGGGAGAAGACAAAAGTGTTTCAGGATGAAAGAACAGTATAGGCAAATGTTTGAAGGTGTGACACAGTCATTTTCTGGAAATTATAGGTGGCTTGTTAAATTACAAAATGTGATCTAGTATTCGTCAAGAAGGGTCTTGTTTTTCATCATCAAGGGCATAGACTTTATCTTTTTAGGGATGAGTGTGTGTGTGTGTGTGTGTGTGTGTGTGTTGAACATTAAAGAATGTGTATTTAAATAGATTAGTTGTTTTTGATGATTCAAAAGTAGAAGAGTATAATGAACCCCTTTCCATCTGTCTGTCATCTGGCATCAATAATTATCAACAGCCAGTCTTGTTTCATCTATACTTTCACCTTCTCCCTCTTCCACACAATCTTTGAAGCAAATCCTAGACATCATTTTGTGTAAATATTTTAATATGTATCTCTAAAAGATAGATACAGTTTTAAAAACATGAATAATTAGATGATTCAGGAAGCATCTGGGAAGATCCATTTGTGGAAGGCAATACTAAAGGATATGACAAGGCTGAGACTAGAGAAGAACAGGATGGTTTATAGAGCTTTAGGAGGCAAAATTGACAAGATTTGGTGGTTGAATGAAGAGTTAATGATTATTGTTGGATTTCTAATTTGGTTGACTAGGCAGGTACTAGTACCATCAAGTAGGGCAAAATAATAGATGATGTAGCAAGAAGGGTAAGGTGTTTTGTTTTGTTTTAATATGTTTTATTGATTTTTCACAGAGAGGAAGTGAGAGGGATAGAGAGTTAGAAACATCGATACATCAATTAGAGAGAAATATCAATCAGCTGCCTCCTGCACACACCCCACTGGGGATGTGCCCGCAACCAAGGAACATGCCCTTGACCGGAATCGAACCTGGGACCCTTCAGTCCACAGGCCGACGCTCTATCCACTGAGCCGAACCAGTTAGGGCAAGAGTAAGGTTTTTTGGGGGGACAGATTAGGTTTGGAGTACTTGTGGTACAAGTAGACTCTATAAATTCTACAATAAATGGAATATATCCTTCTAAAACTTAGAAATAATAACAGCCAGAGATTAAGAGTTTACATTATTAGTTAACACTACTCCCTGAAAGAACAGATAGAAAATAAAGAGAAGAGGGCTAAGGATGAAACTTTATGGAAGGGTAGGATATAGGATAGATGCAGGAAGGTAGGTCCATAAACAATACTGAGAAGAAATGATCAGAGAGATGGGAGAAGCAGAAGAGAAAAGCAAAAAGAAAGAACTTCATTAAGAAGGGTCAAATGTGTCAGCAGTTCAATAAAGTAGGAAGAGAAATCTGTCCAGCAATTATGAAACCATTGATATTTGCAAGAATAGTTTTAGTAGAACAATATGAGTATGCAAACTAATATAGAATTTTAAGTAATGAATGGGAAGTGACATGGAGATAGCCAATGTAGACACGTTTTTTAAGAATTTGAATGAGAACGGAAGAAGAAAAGGCAGAAACTAAAGAGAAATTCAGGGTCAAGGAAGGATTTTAATTTTTCTGAATTGAAAGAGACTTGGGAATATTTGTAGTCTAAGAAGAAGAAATCAAAGAGGGAGGGGGTACAAGTCTACAAGAGACCTAGAGGAGGTGGGAGAGGATTGGATCAAGAACACAAGAACAAAAGTATGCATATCTTTTGACCAAGAAATTGTATTTTCTTGTATTTATTCTGAGGAACAAAAATCAGTAATATGGGCAAATATATTTGTATAAGGATAGTCATTATTAAAATAATCAGAAACTTGGAGTAACTTAAGTGTTCACCATCAGTGGATTAGTTAAGTAAAATGTGCTACACTAATTCTATGAAATATCATGCAGCCATTAAAAAATAGCATTAATTGGTCTGAGAATGCATTCTGTTAAATTGCTATATTATTTATCTTTTATTGTGTAACAATATTACCACAAACTCAGCAGCTTAAAACAACTGACATTTATTATCTCACAGTTTCTGAAGGTCAGGGTACAGCTGAGCTGGGTCTTCTGCTTCAGGTTATCACAAAGCTGCAGTCAGTTGTCAGTTGGGGTTGCAGTTTCATCTGAGGCTCAACTTTGGATGGATCTGCTTTCAAGCTCACATGGTTGTTGGCAGCATTCAGTTTTCTGTGGGTTCCCACACTTGGGGCCTGAATGGTTAGCTGGTTATTGGCTAGAGGCTACTCTCGGCTCCTTGTCACGTGGCTTCTACCTCAAAGCCAGCAAGGGAGAGTATTACATTTGGTTACATTCATATGTAATATTATCGTGGAAATGACACCTCATATTTACCATATTTTCTTGGCCAGAAGCAAGTCACACCCAAGGAGAGTGGATTACTTAAAACATGAATACCTGGAGACTGGGATCATAGCGGCAGACACTTAAGTGTCTATTCATCACAATTTCCAAGAAGAACATTGGCCATAAGGAGATTGATAGTGTGATATAATAATAGGAAAAAAGTACATTGTGTATAGTAAAAAAAAAAAAAGATATAATACCAAAACAATAATACTAGTTATCTGTGGGAGTGAAATTTTGGGGTGTTTTTATTTCTATTTATGTTCCTGCTTTTTCCAACCTTTTTTTACGAAGAGTTTATATAATTTTTTGCTTTCTTTAAAAGTTATTTAAGAAATAGAACTCTAGAAAGGATTATAATATCAGTGGTATTAAATTAAGGAATTAGTATTTTTTAAAATATATTTTTATTGATTTCAGAGAGGGAGAGAGAGATGGAAACGGCAATTATGGGAGAAGATCATTGACTGGCTGCCTCCTGCATGCCCCCTACTGGGGATTGAGCCCACAACCTGGGCATGTGCCCTGACTTGGAATCAAACTGTGACCTCCTAGTTCATGGGTTGACACTCAACCATTTAGCCACACTGGCTGGGTAAGAATTTTTTTTAAAAGGACTTAAAGCCTTTAAAAGTTAAGAACAAGATATAAGAAAAGTTAATATATATGTTGGAAATGGACCTTGAGCAAGTTATTTAACTACTCCAGACCATAATTTCCTATAAACTGGGTGTTATATTACCTATCATATGTTGACTTAAATGAAATATATATGTAAAGTGCTTATTAGTGCAGTCCTACACATTGTAGCTTCTCTGCTATAGTTGTTGCCAGAATAGGAAGAAAGAGACATCAGGTGACAAATTTAAATGGGAATACTGAGCAAAACAAGTAATGTGAGGTAAAGAAGTTTCTTTTTAAAGTGTCTTTCAAATATCTATTATTGCTAACATTCCAGATAAACCCTTTTTAAACACCTAGGAGACTTCTGTATCTACCCTTTCCTGTTTAGCCAGTCTACAAACCCTCCAGACTCTCCTCTGTCCCCATTCTGTCTTAGCTCTACATCAAGAAAAGGGCTTTCTCAGAATATAGTACAAGGTAAAGATAAAGGGTGTTAAGACTAGGACTTTTTCCCATAATAGAATAATTATACATGGGCCTCTAAGTCACAGACACATTATTTTTGATATAGGGGTCATGAAGACCTTTCCAGAAAGGTCACAAAGTGAAATGTTTGAGAACTGCTGTTTTAGTGTAAGAGCTTCCTAAATATGAGATTAGTGCATATTAGTGACTTAATAAAGTCAGAGCCTTCAAATAAATGGTCCTGGAAATTACCCCATTAATGCAGTTTGTTCTATGGTTACTTATGATGGTCCTTTACATTGTCTTGCTCTGTGTAATATTTCAGAAACTAAAGCATGTATTCTCTATTAATTTGCTTACATTTTCAGAGTACATTAAGATGGCAGATCACTATGTACCAGTGCCTGGGGGACCAAACAACAACAACTATGCAAATGTTGAATTAATTCTTGATATTGCTAAAAGGATCCCAGTTCAAGTAAGAGATGCCAATGTATCCTTTAAAGCCAAATTTATGTGTTCATTGCAGCATTATTTACAATAGTCAAGATATGGAAGCAACCTAATTGTCCATCAATAGACGAATGGATAAAGAAGTGGTGCATGTATACAATGGAATATTACTCAGCCATAAAAAGAGTGAAATCTTGCAATTTGTGACAACATAGATAGAATAAGAGGGCATTATGCTAAGTAAATAAGTAAGACAGAGAAAGATAATTACCAAATAAAACTGAAACAAACTCACAAATACAGAGAACATTTTGATGATTGCCAGATGGGATGGGGGTTGGCACATTGGTGAAAAAGAAGGGATTAAGACGTACAAATTGCCAATTATAAAAACAGTCATGGGGATGTAAAGTACAGCAATGGGGAATATAGTCAATATTCAATAATATTGTAATAATTATGTTGTCAAGTAGGTACTAGATTTACAAGGTGATCACTTCAGAAGTTATATAAATATATAATCATCTGAAACTAAACAATATTGTATGTCAGTTGTATTTGAAATTTTTTTTAAGTTGAAAAAAAGGGAAAAATGTTTCCACTTTAAAGATATTATTCAGATTCAGCACTGTAGTTCAAATATGAACTAATATTTACAATTGCCAAAGAAAACTATTGCATATTATGGTTTACGATGTTTCACTGTTTTGATAAACACAAAATCTGTAAGTGGTCACAGAAAACAATAACAACAGATTTAGTGATTTTACAGTTAGGCACAAAGGAATGTCCGAAAAAGAACTTTTAATTTTATAGAACGCATCTTTGTTGAAAATTTATAAGTGCCTTCATGTGAAATATAACCAACAAGGAAAGGAAAGATGGAAAGATGCACTTAGTCTAAGTAAACAGACTACAAACAGGAGGTTTGTAAGGGCTTCCTCCCCCGGCCCCAGAGATTATTTATTCTATCCATTTCATGTTCAAACCATTTCCAATGGAATATTCTTACCCCAGAATATGATGCTGTATTTCCACTGAAATATTCTTAGCTCAGAATATGATGGTGTAGAAGTAGCTCATTCCTTCCCTATCACTTGTATGAAGAAGTTTAGGGTAAGTGTTTTAAAGCCCCAAAAGAAAAAAAAGCTCATGATTTATAGGGCATTATAACCACTAGATATAAAGGTTGAGTTGTGTGGCCAAAGTAATTGAATCTGTGAAGGAGAACTAATATTTCTATAGAGTCTAGAAAAGCCTCTATAGAGTCTAGTTGAAAGGCTTTGAATTGAATTTCCTAAAGAGCAACAAGACTAGCTGGATCTTAATATCAATTTCAACTTAGATTTGACTTATTCAGAGGTTTTACCACAATGGACTGCTTATTTTTCTGTAAGAAGTTTGCCAAGAATTAAGCATAGAAGCTGAATTAAGTATTAGACTGCTGTGGAGATATTGTACCTCATGGAGTAGGGCCCAATCTTAGTAGAGAATAATACAATTATCATGTTTTTCTTTCTTTTAAATATGAATTTTAAGAATGAACCATATCGTATTCCCTTGTAGGCAGTATGGGCTGGCTGGGGTCATGCTTCTGAGAATCCCAAGCTCCCAGAACTTCTTTTGAAAAATGGCATCGCCTTCATGGGTAAGTCTTTCTGACATACTGTTTCTGTCTTTCTGTTCCTCGCTGTCAGTTTGCCCATATTCTACTCTATATTCTGCTTTTCTGTTCAGCATTCTCTTATTTTTCATCAGTCAGCAACTCTCAGAGTAACCTCTTTATTATTTTGTTTTCCCTTCCTCGCTTCTTATACCCTGCTTATGTCTCCGCATCTTGGTTTGTTTTCTGTCCCTAGGTTCTTTTCCATGAGATGTGGAGGAGGCTCTGATTTCCAAAACCCTGGTTTTAAGAATGTTGCCATTAACCTAAGAAAAGATATGGAAAACATATTTTTATATAGCAAAGATAATTGAATACTTAAGGATACCCTAGCAGTGTACCCTTAAATATGAATCAGCCCCTTCACATTTAAGCATATAGATTCAAGGGGCCCAGTGCACCTTGAAAGGAACTGTGGGCCACAAGGCTGTGGTGGACATAGGGGCGGGTCTTGGCCCATCCTTCCCGCCCCCCGCCTGGCACCTCCTGCTGCAGCCCCCAGTCCCCTGTCTGCCGGCAGCCTTGCTCCCGCCACTACCACTCCCACACGCTGATGGCGCCAGCCTGCTCCCATCCGCTAACGGCACAGAGTGATTGGGGCTGGCACCAGCAGCAGGTGCAAGTGGGGCTGGTGCCAGTAGCTGGTGCAAGCTGCGGCTCCGGCACCGGCTGCAGGTATAAGCGGGGCTGTCACCAGCAGCAGGTGGGAGAGGTGGCTGCTGGCCCCAATTGTCCCTCAGGAGCAGGGGGAGGTGATCAGGCAGCCACTGCTCGTACCCACTGAGGGCGCCAAGTGATCGGGGCCAGCGCCAGGCGCTGGCAGTGGGTGTGAGTGGTAGGCTCCGGCACCAGCAGTGGGTTCAAGCGTCGGATGGGACTGTAGCGTGCAGGAGCAAAGAATTTTCAGTAACCACCAGAGGCTTGCCCCGATGACAGCGACCGGCACCCCACCTTGGTCTGGCACCCCCGCTCATCTCCACCATCCCGCCACAGCCGACGCCTGCTATGTTCTGTGCGTGCCCCCTGGTGGTCAGCGCACCTCATAGCAACCGGTTGTTTGGTTATTCTGCCATTTGGTCTATTTGCATAGTAGGGTTTTATATATATATATATATTCCTGAGAGCTCTGTCTTCTGTCTTTTCTGCTCTCCTATGGCAGAGAGAGAAATAGAGGTTATATGGCTCAAAGTATTTCTTTCTCTGTCTCAGAGACATTCCACAATGATGACTATGCTTTGTAAACCCTATTAAAGTTAAATATTCCTTTTTTGGTTATCCTAAGACCAAGGAAGGGATAATATATATATTTCAGACTTGAACACCAAAACTTAATGTAGGATATTGGTTAAAAAAAGACTTTATTAATCTGATAAAGTTGAATCATAAAGGATAATAAAATGAGAGTTAGATTGGTCAGGAATTTAGTATACAGAGCTCTCATTGTGTATTAAAAGCTTACTACATCAAGATCTATAAAGTGTACAAAGATGAGTTAAAACATAGTAATCCCCTTAATCAAGTTTATGATCTCCATGATATGTAGGGGAGACAAGAAAAATACAAAAATAATTATATAGAAGACATATATGTGATAGAAATGAGGCCAAAATGTTATAGTCAAGCTCTTTTCTTGTTTTATTTTTTAGGTCCTCCAAGCCAGGCCATGTGGGCTTTGGGGGATAAGATTGCATCTTCCATAGTGGCACAAACTGCAGGTATCCCAACTCTTCCCTGGAGTGGCAGTGGTAAGAAACTTTCTTGTTTGTGTCTTGAAGTGCAAAAAAGCTCACTCAGTAGGATATTTGGGACTGTGGCTTGGGGCTTAAGTTTATTTGAAATGTTGGGATACTTGATAAATAGAATCCAGGTTGATAATGGTATCTTGTATCTCCACGCTTAATTAATACACCTGTGATTTTATCATGTCTTAGGAATATAAATTTTGTACCAGGTATACTAGATGCTAAACTAGTATTTGAGCGATCTTGGGATTTAATTTGGAGAAACTCTGGGAAAACTCATGGTCCTGTGGATTCAGATAATCTCTGGGTAGGCTAGAATATTTCTCAGAGATGGACTTTGTAGGCAGAATTAGGCCTTTGAACTGGCCTGGGAAGTGACCTGGATCACTAAGAACACTCAAACCCACCTCTCAAATATTTGCCTGCCAGTAGGTTTTTTTTTGTTTTGTTTTTTATGTCAGCCCACAATGTATTGATGATTTGCTTTTCCTGTTTAATACCATTTAACCCCTCAGTTGCCTTTGATATAGAAAATGAGGTCAATAGTCAACTTTTCTTCCAGGCATGTAGAAGGATAAAATTTTTCTAAAATGATTTATTCTTTTTTACTACACACCACATAGAATTTTAACCATTTTTTAAAAAATATTTTTTTATTGATTTCAGAGAGGAAGGGAGAGGGAGAGAGAGATAGAAACATCAATGATGAGAGAGAATCATTGATTGGCTGCCTCCTGCACACCCCCTATTGGGGATTGAGCCCGCAACCCTGGCATGTGCCCTTGACCACAATTGAACCTGGGACCCTTCAGTCCATAGGCTGATGCTCTATCCACTGAGCCAAACCAGCTGGGGCTAAAAAGGATTTATTCTTGACAAATTCCTCAAAGAGTGCCATCCTATCTAATAAAGATGGAATATGCAAATTGATCATCACACCATCCCAAAGATGGTGGCGCCCATAGCCACAAGATGGCGGTGCCCAGTCCCCTCAGCCCCGCCAGAGTCCCCCAGTTCTTTCAGCCCCACCGGGGGGTGGCAGGCCCGCAGTGCGGCCGGCTGCTCCTTGCTCCTGCCGCCAGAATCCCAAAGTCCTTTCAGCCCAGCCTGGAGGTGGGGGATGTGGGGGAGGGGGCGGCAGGCACACAGTGCGGCCAGACCCGCCCTCAGCCGCCCAGGACCAGCCCGAGGCGCAGGCAAGCCTTGGATGTTGGCTGCCCAGCCGCCCAGGGCTGCCTGAGGCTCAGGTAACCAGGGCTGGTTGAGGCTTGCGCTGCTGGCGGGGGCAGCAGCAGAGGGGGGATGGGGGCGTCGCCTTCCCCTGATGGCCGGGTTGCCTCCCGCCCCTGAGGGCTCCCGGACTGTGAGAGGGGGCAGGTCGGGCTGAGTGAATTTTCATGCTCTGGGCCTCTAGTGTGAATTATAATAGCTGATAATAATATGAACTTCCTCTTTTTTAGTACTCAAGCACAGGGGGCAGATATACACTAAAATCTCTTCCAAATGGGAGTGACCATTGTCTTGAGGCTGAACAGATTTGAATTCTTGTTACTCTAGCTTTCCAGGGGATTGCAATATCCTCTCCAGACCTGCTGGGTCAAACAGTTTAAAATAAAAAGTTGAATTTGTTCTTGTTTGAATGGAGAAGCTATAGCATTCCCCTTGTGGCTAAGTACAGGGACATTCAGGGAGCATGGAATCATGACTCTGCTGAGGCCAATAAAACTGCCATTTCCATTTCTAAGGGCTCATAAAGATTGAATTATTTCCCAGACCTCTGGCCCTGGAGCAGGCCTGAACACACAAATCGAAGGTATTTTGCCTGCTGCATTGCTGTGAGAAGCCTGACATGCTTTTTTTTCTTTCTTTTTCCTTGTATGTCCTTGTATTTTTATACGTTGCTTCCTGTTAGCTCTCCTGGATTTTTCCAGTGTAAGATCCTGCTTACACTGGAAACCCAAGTTGCCAGGTCCTGCTATAGGTAAATACCGTTAACTCAAGGACTGATCAGGATTTTTTGGCATCCTTCTATCTCCCATCTACCCCCAATGTGAGATCATTTTAAAGAAGGTATAACAGAAAATTAACAAGAACAGAAGCTCTTATAGCTACATTAAGTCACTGTTGTTATTGCAGGTCTTCATGTGGACTGGCAAGAAAATGATTTTTCAAAACGTATCTTAAATGTTCCCCAAGAACTCTATGAAAAAGGCTATGTGAAGGATGTGGATGATGGGCTAAAGGTAGGTTTTTAACTCTAGGAAGTGATGTATTTCAACTGACCAATTATATCAGAAATATCGTGATCTGGAGCCTGGTTCATGATATAGACTCATGATGGCATTAGGTTTGTAAGATCAGGAGGTATAGTTTATAGAGTGAAGAAGAGACCTACATATAACAAAAAACAACTTAAATTAGTTTTGAAGCAATTCTCTCACTTGGAACACTTCTTAGGTGGTCAGATCAGTTAGTGTGTGTGTGGGAGAGGAGGGGCAACAAATAATACACTTTTGTCCCTGCTTGAGTTCAGAACCAAGAAGCCAGGCAGATAGAGATCAACATGTCAGCTTTATTAAGAACTAGAGGCCCGATGCACAAAATTTGTGCAAGAGGCTCAGCCCTCGCAGCCCCGGCTGCCTTGTGGCCCTGCGGCCCCATGGCCCCGCAGCCCTGCCCACTGGTTGTTCCAGAAGGTCATTCTGGAAGGTCGTTCTGCCTTCTGGTCTAATTAGCATATTAGCTCTTTATTATATTAAGAATAGAGAGATGTTGGTGAAAGTGGCTGAAGTATGTAGCAACAATCAGATTTGTAACTTGAATGTCAGTTAAACAGGCTCACTCACTAGTTACTGGTGGTACCACAGACTTCCCTCTACAACAACATAGCTTTTACCATTCAGCTTGTATGACTCAGAGCTGACAAAGAACATATGTTCTGAGCAGTGGACTGATCCCAAAGGGGAAAGAGGCTGAGCTATGCATGCTCAATTCCTCTCTCCAAACTGACCAATCAGGTAAATTTACTCTTTTTCTCTTGGGGAGGTGTGAGGGAGTAAACCAAGAGAGGCTTAAAAGTGTTACTCTATGATTATTGTCCATCCACGTAGAAACATGAATTCAAGCAAAAGGAGATTCTTTCTTCAGCATAGTCTTTCTTTCCTCTATAGTTTTCTCCAGTTTGTTCCCCTCATCCATGTAGAAACATGAATTCAAGCAAAAGGAGATTCTTTCAACATAATCTTTCTTTCCTCTATAGTTTTCTCCAGTTTGTTCCCCTTTCACTTTTTAACTAGTTGGAAATGTCAGGTATGCCTCTAGGTAATGAAGAAAGAGGGTATTTTAGAAAAACATACTACTATGTTTGACTTATATGTTATAAATTCAAGAGGAACACTGAATGCTCAGCTAATTTTACTATATTGTTTACATTTTATTATTTATTTATTTATTTATTTATTTTTTATTAAATCTTTATTGTTCAGATTACATTTGTTCCTCTTTTTTTTCCCCCCCATAACTCGGCCCTCACTCCCCTCCCACTGTCCTC
>NW_005354174.1:410199-411998 GCF_000412655.1 Myotis brandtii
GGTACATGCCCTTGACCAGAATCGAACCTGGGACCCTTGAGTCCACAGGCCGACGCTCTATCCACTGAGCCAAACCGGTTCGGCTATTGTTTACATTTTAAATTAAGCATCCTGTAATGTCCTTAATAAGAATTAATATTTATAATTGAATTGCAAATGCTATATTCTGTTTGCTGTAATTTGCAAAAGGAGTGGAAGCTTGGCTAGTGTGCTTATCAATTAAAATTCTTTTTTTTTTGGGTGATAATTATAAATACAAAATGATCTGGTAGAAAATATGAAAAGCCAGATAAAAGATGGTAAAACCACTGCTATTTTCTTCAAGCCATTTTTTATTCATAGATTCATAATGATAATATTCATTAATAAATTTTCATAATGATTGATAATTATAAAATTAAATCTTGCTGTATATATTTTAATAGTGCTTGTTTTTTTCTTAATATTGTATATAAGTGTTTTCCTCATGGCATTAAGATTCTTCTAACATATTTAAAATGTATGACCTGTGCCTAGAGCATATATTTTAAAAGGTACCTTCTTACGTACTGACATTATGTGGGCTATCCTACCTTTTATCTCTTTTCTGTATTTGTGGTTGTCTCTTTGATCACTTATAACCTTGTAACTCAGTGATTGAGTTCATCAAACTAACTGTTTATAAGAATAGAAGTGAATAAAGTTAAGTGGATTTTAGAAAAGATGAGACTATGATTGAAAGATTTTCATGCTTAATCTAGGGACACAAATTAAAATTTGAAATGGTGTTTTTTTCTGGTGACACACTGTTTAGATATTGCTGTACTCAACCTAAAAGATTGGAATGTCTTGATAAAGGAATGACTTGTTTATTTTAAACCTTTGGGTAACTTTTCCCCCACTTTACTTTTTGCCTTAGCTGACTGAAAGTTTCTCACATCGATGTTTCTCTCTCTCCCTTCCTCTTTCTCTAAAATTTAATAAAATCCTCAGGTGAGGATTAAAAAATATGTGGGTATATGAATGCATATGCAATCATACTTAAACATAAAGGCAATTTCTCTTGGTTCAACCAAGAGAATTACAAATATTGTCCTATTACTTCTTTTACTTAATAGTATATCTTCAAGATCTTTCTATTTTACTACACATAGGCTATTAAATAATAGCATTCTTAAAGGGAGAATATGCCAATTTCTTTTTCCCTACTAATATCATTCTTATTCCATTTTTCTCTTCTGAAAGGCAGCAGAGGAAGTTGGGTATCCAGTAATGATCAAGGCCTCAGAAGGAGGAGGAGGAAAGGGGATCAGAAAAGTCAATAATGCAGATGACTTCCCTAACCTCTTCAGACAGGTATAGTACAAGTTGTTTTTGTTTGAATTAACATCCTATCTAATAATAGACAAACATGGTAATTGACCGTACCTTCGCTATGCCTCCCATTGGCTAATCAGCATGATATGCAAATTAACCACCAACAAAGACGGTGGCTAATTTGCATACTGCAGGCAGGGCGGGTCAGTGCCATCCCACCTGCCCTGCCGCCATCTGGGCCTGCTATCTGCGACCCGGAGCGACAGGCGTCCTGTGTGCAAACCAACCCGGGGCGCCGGGTGGGGCAGCAGCGATCGGCCGGCCCGCCCGGGCATCCCGTGTACAACCCGACCCAGGGCGGCGGGGCAGGACAGCGTGGCTCCTCTGTCACCCCAGCTTCCTCATCACAGCTCCCTTGGGGGCCTAAGCCTTTAGTCGGACATCCCCCGAGGGCTCCCTGGCTGCCAGAAGGATGTCTGACTGCAAGCTTAGGCCTGATCCCC
>NW_005354174.1:412058-426677 GCF_000412655.1 Myotis brandtii
TGATATGTGATTTAACTCATGCTAGAATTTGTAAGTCCCCAAAATAGAGTTATTCTCTCTTATATAAAAGGCATCAGTTTTTCAGATAGCTTTTCCCTGTATGGTGGCTCATAGAACTTTCTGTGAAAAGGAAGAGTCCATGCCTTTCTATATGTTTGTGTTCCTCTTCTTCTGGTGTTACAATGTATATAGTGTGGTTAACTCCTGATCGGGATGCTCTGGGCTTGGTCAGGCCCAGACTCTCTGATTGACTTTAATTTGAAGTGACTGTGGGTTCCTGAGTTTCTACCCTGCTGGCCCAGCAGTCTATATCCTAGCCTGTGCTGCATGGCCATTGTACCAGGGCACAGGAACCTTATGGCAGGCTCATGTTCTGTGAGAACTGAGAATGGCTCAGAAAAGCTAACCTAGGGTCTCTTTCTGACTACCCATCTGATTAGCTAATTTGATGTGGCAAAACTACAGGTTGGTTGTGAAAGCCAAAGATATGTTCTCTTTTCAGAACCTTAGAGAATTGGGAGATAGGAGTCTCTTTTTCCCTGTCCTCAGAGGTACCCTCACATAATTGATTCACTCTTTTTTCTCCTATCAATACCCAGAAAGAGGTGTCATGAAAAGGCAAATTGGGACACATTCTGGCCTTTCCACTCTGCTAGCTCTCCACTTTTTCTTATTTTTCCCTGGCCACCTTTTATTTTTCCTTCTTTATTTTTTTAAAAAAAGTCATTCAGTAACAAATTTATTGCTTTCTTATCATGGGCTAGAGAGAAAAAATCTATGAAGTGGGACTCCCACGATTTAATATACTCAGTAAAGAAGGTGATAAAGGTATTTTGCTACATTACCTTATTTTGAATGTCAGAATTTGAATATTACTTGTCTTTTTCTTTACATGCCTTCTATAATAATTCCAATTTCATAGGTATTTCAGTGCCTTATGGAGTCTAAAGAAAAGGCCTTTTGCTCTTAGAAGTAAAAGAAAAAGCATGTTAATTAAAAATATATATCTTATTTTTATTTTTTATTGTTGATAGTATTACAAGATACTAAGCACAGATTCAGTAAACACTATGAGACCTGTAGGACAATTACAGAGAAAATTACATTTAAGCTTATCTGAGCAAATCTGCCACTTCATTCCACTAAAAAGAGAGAATGAAAAAAAATCTTAAAGCAGCTGGAAAAAAAAGATTAGTTTCAAAGGAGTAACAATAAGATTGATACCAGACATCTCAGTAGAAATAGTAGAAGCCAGAAAATATTGGGATGTCTTTAAAATATTGAAAGAAAATAATTGCCAGTATAGAATTCTGTATCCAGTGACAGTATGCTTCAAAATTGCAGATGACAGGTCTTTGACTACAACAATACTGTATATTCTATAATGTGAACCAGAGAGCATCTAATCTGGAGCAAGTTGTACGTTTAGCTGTTTGGAATTAATGGTAGTACTTTGCCCTTTTGTGGAATTTTTGTGTGTGTTTTCAAAATATTTTGTTCTTTACCCTTGTAATACACTGGGTGCTCATATGTTTTCATATTTATCAATTAATATCCTATATAACAGGGGTGGGAAACCCCTGGCACGCGTGCCAAACATGGCACGCCAGTAACTTTTGCTGGCACGCGAAACCCTCTCTTATCTTCCATTTACAATTTTTTTCTTAATATCGACTTTTTTATTTTTCAGATAAATTCAGTGTAGGTGCATCTTAGATAAATAAATAATTTTACATAACAAGTTATCTTAAAGACCATAGACATGGATTGACGAGAGAGGGGAAGAGCAATTTCTATGCCTCTGCCTTAACTCTCCCTGCCTTCCTAGATCCGACCAGTGTTTTGGTTTCATCCACATACGCTTGTGAATCTTTGTTCTCAGTGATGAATTTTGTTAAGTCTCATAATAGGAGTAGCCTGACGGATGAAAGTAGTAGCTCGTGCATATCTCTGAAGGTCACGAAATATAAACCTGATGTAAAATCTCTGTCATCAGTGATGCAGCAGCAAAAGTCCCACTGATAATATCAAACGGAGTCATAAAGTTTTCTGTCGGACTATCAGTGTACATGTATACATTAAAAAATAAATGTATTTTTCATCATCATATACTGTGTTTTTGTCGCTCGAATGAATTTTATTATTTCTTCAAGGTTCTTCACATACGTACACCTTAAGAGATATCAAGTAGGCGTAACATGTTCTCAAAAAATTAGGGTTGGCATGCAGAAGAATTTTGAGTCAGAGATTTTGCTGGTTTTGGCATGCACTCACAAAAAGGTTGCCCACCCCTGCTATATAATAAAAGGCTAATATGTAAATTGTCCCCTCGGGCGGGATTTTGACCCACTGGGAGTTTGACCAGGGGGCGGGGCTGGCCTGTGGCCTCTTCCCCGGGCGGCCCTTCCCCCAATTGGGCCCTCCCACCCCAATAGGGGGCGGGGCTGCTGGCCAACCTCCCGCATCCCTCCACCCCCTGCTGGGCCTCTGGACCCCACCCATGCACAAATTCGTGCACCAGGCCTCTAGTTGATCATATAACTAAGAATGCAGGCTCTTGAAAAGATGAGGACACAAACTTTATTTATTTTTGTTTCCCTACTGATTAATGTGGTCCCTGACACTTCTAGGCATCTGCCTTTGAAACTGAAGCAATTTATCAGGATAGAAAAAAAATGATCACCACTAAAAAATTGTTTTATTTTCTTTTCTAATACAGGTTCAAGCTGAAGTCCCCGGATCTCCTATATTTGTGATGAGACTAGCCAAACAATCTCGTCATCTGGAGGTGCAGATATTAGCAGATCAGTATGGCAATGCTATCTCTTTGTTTGGTCGTGATTGCTCTGTACAGCGTAGGCATCAGAAGATTATTGAAGAGGCACCTGCTGCTATTGCTACTCCAGCAGTATTCGAACATATGGAACAGGTATTAATGTGAAAAAGTCTAATTTGTGTTTTCTCACACAGAACTATACTCATTCAATTCGTATATCAATCTGAGAATAGTAGAATTTCTTGCATGGGTTCTGGATAATTGATAAGATAATATTTTTTCCCAATAAAAATAATTCTTCTGTCTTCCTCTAGGAAAGCTGCCAATGAACATTTCAAGCTCTAAGTTAGTTAACCCTTTTGGAAAAAAATCTGTGTACTATTTTGAGTAGGAATAAAGAAGAGAAATGTTTTGGGATTTTTAATCTTATCATTTGATTTTTTTAACAAGCTCATGATAAGCAGTCCCTTTTTTCAACTGATTATTGTTGATTCCTGAGACAAGTTTATTCAAATTCATTTTTTCTTTAAAGGTCCTCTAAGTATCTTTAAAGTTTATATATTCTATATTTTTGTATAGAAAAGAATCTCTCAGCAGTATTGCAGGGTCCCTTGGGAATAGTTATAGTTTAGGGGTCTAATTTCTGGAACTGGAACTCAATCTTCATCTTATTGGAGATATATTTTTATCTTTTTTCTCCTGAATTCCAAACAAGCTAAATATATGAAAGTTTATCCGTATGTGTGTGTGTGTGTGTGTGTGTGTGTATGTATATGTATGCATGCACATGTTAAGACACATTATTTAACTGGTGTAAGAGGATCTCAAAATACTGTGGCTTAAACAAGGTATAAGTTCTATTTCTTTGTCATCTTAGTTCTAGATGAGCTGGTGCCAGAGACCTAGGTTTATTGCTCTGCCATTCACTAGGAGAGGGATCAGCAAACTACAGTTCGCAAGACAAATCCAACCTGCCACCTGCTTTTGCAAGGAAAATTTTATTGGAATACAGCCATACTAATTTATGTATTATCTAGGTTGCTTTATCACTGCAGTGACGGAGTTGAGTAGTTGTGACAGAGACTATATGGCCCACAAAGCTGAAAATAATTGTTATCTGACCTTTTCCCAAAAAAGTTTGCCCACCCTTGCCCTAGGGTGTCATCATCTTCATGATTAAGCTAGCTCACAAGAGTATGTCCAACATTGTAGCCTGGGGAGGAGGGAAGAAGACAACGGAGGGCAAGCATATAAAAATATGATCTAGAAGTCCCACCAATTACTTCTGCTCACATTCCATTGTACAAAATTCAGTTATACAATCACACATAGCTATAAGGGATGTTAGGAATTGTAGTCATCAACTGGGTGGCCATATTCCTAGTTGCAATTTAGGAGATTTTATTACTTAAATGGATGAGGGAGAAAATTACTGGAGGGCAGTTAATAATCTGTGCCTCAGTCTGATCCTCTGGCTACCCATTATCCTTTCATACCCTTTTTCTCATTTTTAGAACATACTTAGCCTTTTCCCCAAAGAAGACAGCTCAAAGTCCAAGCTCTCTGAAACTCTCCATTAAATGTACAAGTGGCTTTTTGCCATGTACCCAATATACAATGGTGGAATAGAAACAGGATAAACTCCCATTTGGAAAAAAGAGGAGTGAAAATATATAGTAATCATTGATCCATAGCAGTTATCAGATCCTTCTAGGCAGGAATTCTGATGAATTCCTGCCATGTAGTGGAGTAATAATACCTCTTTAGCTCTCTGGATGCTCCTGGCTCTGGTCTCAAAGCAAATCCCTTGGCTGTCCTCCCTTAAGGCACCTGGCTTTGTTCTCTGGAAAGTTATTCCTTGTGTTGTTTTCTCTGTGACTGGGCTTTGGAGACTGTACTTCCTTTGGCAGAGCTTTCATGGCTCACTTCCTGCTGGGGCAGGATTGGGGCCACAAAGTTTATTCCAATTATCAGTCACAGGTTCTTGAAGGCCAGGTTTGTGGTTTGTTTAGAATTACAATCCCTTTAAAACTTAGTATGTTTCTGGACTATTCTCTTCCAGCCAGCTTCAGGTAGGAGTAACCACACCCAAAATTTTTAGATTCAGTAACTTTTTCTCTTTTATTTATTTATTTTATTATTTTTGTTGTTGTTTTATTTTATTTTATTTTATTATTTGAACTTTGACACTGGCGCTTTAGGGTGAAAATCTAATTTTCTGGTTTGGGGATACAAAAGTAGTTGAATTTTTCACATTCTGACTTCCTATTTTTCTTAGGGCTTAGTTGGGGTGTTGTCCACCTTGGAATTTATTGTAGGACACCACTTACCAAATGTTTTGTTATGCCTAACCAGGAGGCCACCAGCTTTCAGTCTGAAATATCTGTGCTCTAGCTACCCATTACCCTATGTGTTGTTGCTAAGCCAACAACACATTTTAATATTTTTAAATAGCAGGATTCTACCTGTATGTAATCATTTCTGTAGTAATTAGGGTGCAGGTTAAGCTGTTGTAATAAAGAGATCCAAAATATGCAACCCAGATAAGTTAGAAGTTTATTTTTTTCTTTCCATCATAAGTTGAGGTGAGCTCATGTACTGTCATGACAATGTTTCAGTCCATGGAAGTGGAACAGCCAGAATAGAGAACAAGCACTTCCTTTTTAAAACATGATTCAGGAATTAGGTATATCACTCACCAAGGCTGACATTACTTTGGTCAAAACTTAGTCACTAAGTGTAAGAGAGGTTGAGAAACCTAGTCTATAGCTGGGCAACCATGTTTTAGGAAGAATGTTAGGAATACTAAAAACCAGGGCATGGTGAAAAATCTGCCACACTGTTGTTTTTCCTGCATGTATCTATAGGGTGAGGTTGCCTGTGATCCCAAATGATGAAAAACACTGTTTTCCTTCAACTTTGAATTGAGTTTGTCATCCATGTCCAGGATTTTCTGTAATAACCAGAGGTTGAAATTCACTCTAATGCAGCGGTCGCCAACCGGTGGTCCGTGAGGTCCGAAAGGTTGATGACCGCTGCTCTAATGTGTCTAAAAGCCTTTGATGGCTCTTATAAACACTAGATATTTGAGTCAGGGAGAGGCTATATAGATAAGCAGTAGTCCACCAACTGGACAAGATGAGGTACTCATGTCTTCCCATCTTTCTTCTTTGAGTGTGCGGTGAAACTTGCCAAAATGGTTGGCTATGTGAGTGCGGGGACTGTGGAATACCTCTACAGCCAGGATGGCAGCTTCTACTTTCTGGAACTAAACCCTCGGCTACAGGTGGAGCACCCTTGTACAGAGATGGTGGCTGATGTCAATCTCCCTGCAGCACAGCTCCAGGTGAGTCACCCTGATCGTGGCTCCAAGAGTTGCCTAAAAAATGTCAGATGCCTGAAAAACTGGTTTAGCCTGTGTCTGATAAGAGAAGAGTGCCTCCTAACCGAGTCTCATCTAATGTTCATGCTATATGGGTTGTGATGTGTGGGTTGGTTTTCCTCATGTGGTACAAATCTAGGAATATTATTGTACTTTATTTTTTTAGATACGTGCCGGTGGGGGTGGTGGGGGAAAGGTAATGGCACGAGTGTGCTCCCTGGAGGTAGAGCACCTTATATTTTCTAGCCAGACACATCTGGTAAAAACTGTCATTTTAGAAAGAAACTTAAAAAAAATGCTTTACTTGTTTTAATTATAGAAAACTTTACAACTTTGTAATTGGCCTCTACTCCTTTTACTAGTGTTCTGTATTGAAGCAGTTCCACATCAGAGTGGTGGTCGGGGGTTTTCTGGGCAACGGTGTGGCAGCACCCATTTGTTTTTATAATGTTTAAAGTGCTAGCTGTCAGTATTATTTTATCCATTCAGCCCAGAAAACAAATGTTATGGGAAGCAGTAATAGCTAATGATGAAGTTTGATAGTATTTGTATCTAACATATTCTTTGCCCATATTGGAAACCCCTTCTGAGTTCCCATTAAGGACTAAAGATTGATTGATCGATCTATTTATTTATTTATTTATTTCTTACAATGGTTTATGGGGATAATTATGAGATGGACTTTTTAGCTGTATAAACTTGGATAGCCACTGATATTGACACTTCCTTTGGATATTTTTATTCTAATCCATTGATGGAGAAATAATAGAAACTCATGTCTATTGCGTTAGGAACTTGGGGACTTTTTTTAGTAGAAGTGGAGAGTATTTAGCAACGTCTGTAGTGACATTTTGTTTTAAGTAACTTAGAGTTTCTTCTTTGTTGATTTTAGAATACAGGTTATAAAAATAGAATGTTTTAGGTGGTGGTTACTAAAATGAAAAATCTTACAAGTAATCTATAGCCTCCACATTTTAAGGAAAGTAACTGTGAAAAATGAGTGATATGTGTTTTATTACCTTTCAGATTGCCATGGGGATCCCTCTGTACAGAATCAAGGATATTCGTATGATGTATGGGGTATCTCCCTGGGGTGATGCTCCCATTGATTTTGAAAATTCTGCTCATGTTCCTTGCCCAAGAGGCCACGTTATTGCTGCTCGGATCACTAGTGAAAATCCAGATGAGGTAACCTATCACTTAAAAGATTTACACTTTTCCCCCTGTGAACTTGAATATTGAAGATGGTACCTGAGGGCTATGCTTCTGAAATATTTGGGACTTCCTCTGGAGGGGGGAATTTATAGAGGTTTAATCAGAGCAGACAAAGAAGTGATCACTGCTCCCCTGGTCATTTCATCCTACTATAGTCACTATAGAGTCCTCAGTAGCATTGGACGTTGGCTCTCAAGCCTTTATGATTTTTGTGCATAATTTCTGCTTTTATGTGCAATTACCATGGAGCCTAAACAGTAAATATATAAATGTCCTCTTCCTTGGAAATATAACATGGTCTCTCACATTCTTCATTCTCTAACAGGGTTTTAAGCCCAGCTCAGGAACAGTTCAGGAACTGAATTTCCGCAGCAATAAGAATGTATGGGGTTATTTCAGTGTTGCTGCTGCAGGGGGACTTCATGAATTTGCTGATTCTCAGTTTGGTCACTGCTTTTCCTGGGGAGAAAACAGAGAGGAAGCAATTTCGTGAGTACAATAGCATTTGATTGCATTTAAAAAAACTAAATCTGTGCTAATCTTCAGTGAAGGTGTGAGTATAGGCAAGGAACCATTTAACTGCTATAAAAGTATTAATATGGACAACCTTTTTAAGAATATTTTCAATTATACTTGTATTCATGTGTGTTAAAATATGCAGTGTTTGACAGATGTTTTTCAGTTTGTTGTTCAAGCCTTTTTAAGTATTTTTGCTTTCAAGTATATATATTTTTATTTTATTATTTTATTTATTTATTTAATTTTATTATTTTATTTTATTATTTGTTTTTATTCAATTTAGAGAAAGAGGAAGGGAGAGGGAGAGATAGAAACATCCATGAGAGAGAAACATCATCAATCAGCTGCCTCCTACACGCTCCATACTGGGGATTGAGCCCGCAACCCGGGCATGTACCCTGACTGGGAATCAAACCCATGACCTCTTGGTCAACCACTGAGCCACACCACCTGGGCTCAAATATTTTTGATAAACTTATAAAGTTGATTGCTTTAAACATATCATTTTCCCATGTTGCTGTAGGGAGGTAGATTCTTGACCAAGAATTTGACATTCTATAAATCATAGAAAGACCTGTTATTAGTCATCAAACTAAAGCTGTAGCTGTAAATGTCCCATAGTCATTTAAAATAATAAACTGCTTGTTACATGCAAAGGACATAAGGCAACTGTCCCCATTGCTTATAGAAGAGACCTCATTCTGCTATGAAATATACTAGTACACACAGCTTATCCAAAGGTAACTGGTATATTGTAAGGGTTATTGGTTAATATTATATTAGACATAAACATCAAATATTAAATTAGCAATATTGCTTGCCTAAAAATAGGGCTCTAGGAGGTAATTTTGACAGTTTAGATATTTTAGAATATTTATCTAAAATTGAACTAATTTTATTTTTTGTCTATTTCCTTATATCAAGCATTTAATACCATTCCTTTGATCTTTGGACTGTATACATAAACCAGTAGTCAATAAATATTAATAATGTTGGTTTTTAATAGTGTTTTTGGAAGTAGGGAAGTCTCAGTTTTTCTCTATTTTGTCCTCTATGATTCTCCCCATTTATTCCAAACTATAAGTAGAGAGGGAGCGAGGGCTTGGGTGGAAGGGTCAAAGCGGGAGAAAATGAGCGACATCTGTAATAGTGTCAACAATAAAGACTTGCAGCCCTGGTTGGTGTGGCCCAGTGGATAGTGTGTCATTGACCCATGCACCTAAGAGTCATGGGTTCGATTCCTGGTCAAGGTCATATACCTGGGTTGCGCTTTGATCCCTGGCCCCAGTCGGGCACATGTGGGAGGCATCAAATTGATGTGTCTCTCTCACATCGATGATTCTCTCCCTCTCTCTCTCTCTCTCTCTCTCTCTCTCCCTCTTTCTCTCTTCCTCCCTCTTTCCCTTCCACTCTCTAAAATTCAATATCCTCTGGTGAGGATTAACAGTAAAAATAAAATAAAATAAAATAAATAAAATGGCTTCCTGAACGGTTGGGGGGAAATTAAAACTTTAAATAGAGTTTTTCCAAATTAAAGCAATGCTACCAGAAAAAATATTTGGTATAAAGTTGCCATCCCCCCTCCCCCTTTTTATTACAGTCATCTCTTGCTTTACCAAAGTGAAGAAGGTTTATGCTAGAGTTTGCAAATTGTAATTCAATCAAACACATGGCAGCCTTCCAAATAGTCATAGCCACACATGTGTTTGATTGGCTTACAGGGTGCTAATGTATTAAAAAATGCCAGTATTTAAAAATTGATAGATTAAATATATGGATTTCTGCCTTCTCTTTAAAAATGGGATGGTAACGACAACATAGGTTTTATGTTCCACTTGGCAAAAGTTAACTAAACCTCTGTGTGGCTTTTTCTTTTAGAGGAAACATGAATTCTCTAGTGCACACAGTCTGCCTTCTCATTTACATTCTCAGAATAAATGAGACATCCCTCTGTTGGTATTTAGGTTTATAGTCCTGTTTAGGCAGACTGCTAAGTATTTTCTATAGGACATGTCCTATCACTTGGTCCAGAAGCCTTGCTCTTTACTTCCTGACTTGCTCTGTATCCTATATAATAAAAGCCTAATATGCAAATCGACCGAATGGCAGAACAACCCGTAGAATATCTGGTGGAACAACCGGTTGCCATGATGCACAATGACCACCAGGGGGCAGATGCTCAATGCAGGAGTTGCCCCCAGCCTGCAGGCCCCAGGCTGGGGCCTCTGATTGCCCTGCTGGTCGCCCCACAGATCAGCCCTGATTGCCGGCCAAGCCTAGGGACCCTACCCATGCACGAATTTCGTGCATCATGCCTCTAGTATTTCTCTAAGGAGGTGTAAGTTAACTAGGTTAACTTTTAGCATACTAAAAATATGGTCTTTACAATAAGCTTGCTTCTTGACTTCATGCCAAAAGTTCATCCCTCAGCTCAGAGTTTGTTTCTTTCTTATTTATATCTTTTCTTACTCATAACATTCATAATATTCTTGTTCTCTAGAATAGCCCCAACCTATATTTCCAGCATTATTTCCCATACATCGTAATCTAAATACCATGAGAACAGGACCATGTCTGTTTGTTGCTGCTGTATCCTCTGAACATAGTAAGTGTTCAGTAAATGTTTATTAAATGGATGGATTTGCCACTAGTTCCTGTCCTCATACCCTTTGCTTCAATCATAATGAACACAACTCATATTTTCTTCCTTCTTTCCCTTTGTTCTTGATATTCTGTCTATTTATTCATTCACTCCATTCAAAAAAATATTTGCTGAATATATGGCAATACAACAAGGACCAAAATAGGGTCTCTGCCTTCATGGAGCTTGGGAATCCAGAGGGTGAGAGGCAAATAAACAGTTAAACACAATGTAATAAGTTGTTATCTTATGATAGTGGGATTACATAATGGTGTTACAGGAACATACAGCTAAGTCAGCTTAACTCAGTCTAGAGAGGGTCAGGGAAGGTTTCTCAGAAGGAAATGGCATCTAGACTAATATATGAAAAGTATATAGGAATAAGCTAGGCCAAAAGAGGACATAGAGAGGAAGGCAGAGATGGGAAACTAACTAATGTTCTAAGCTGAGGGATTGCCTGGACCACCGGAATAATATTCCTATCACAGTCATATTCCCAGGTATACTTTCATTCCACGTCAGATTCCACATTCTTCTTGAAATCATAGGAAGGTGGGTATTGTCCCTCCTTAGAACTCCTCCAGCACTTTGCTTATATCTCTCTCTGATGATATTCTGCCATATATTTTGAAAGTAATTACTGTATCTATATTCTCTTTCCCTTAATAGCCTAGTATGTGCCTTGGGTCTGTGAGGTGCATAATAAGTATTTGTTGAAGTAAAGACCTGTTCTGTGCAGGGCAGACACTGGGCAAAAATATACATGAAAAAAACCCCAGAGTATTTGAAATCCTGTTAAGATTAGATCATTTGACACTTGATTGGGAAGTAATAAAAGTAATGAGTGGTCATTTCACAAACATCTAAAAGGCAGCTTTAAAAAACACACCACTGTCACATGAAGTGTTAGGCTGATACCTGACTATATCTGGCCAGTTGCTTATTGTATGGAAATCTTTAAGGTATGAGAATGTGTCAAAATTCATTGAACAGTATACTTAAAAATAACTATATTTTATAATATGTAAATTATACCTCAATAAAATAAGGTGTTAGGGAGAGAAAAATTATGCTCTGATTCTAGTTAGCAATCAATAAATGAATGGAACCTAGGAAGTGAAAGCTGAGGATGGTTTGCACATAATTTGTTTTGTCCTCCATATAATGAAATGCATGTGATTTGCGGATGCACTTATGATAATATCAGTCAGAACTCATAAGTTTACTGACTTCTTGAAAATCATCCCATCTGGAATGCATGTGAATGAGCACCCTTATATTTACACCCTCATTTGTTCTTAGAGCTGTCTGTCCCTCTCCCTTCCCTTCTAAGACTCCAAAGGAATGAAACAATTCTTTAAAATGATGGAAATTTCAACACTGAAACATTTGTTGCTGAAACAGATCTGCTTTTGTTCTCTCAGAAACATGGTGGTGGCTTTGAAGGAGCTATCTATTCGGGGTGACTTTCGAACTACAGTTGAATACCTGATCAAATTGTTGGAGACCGAAAGCTTTCAGTTGCTCCCTAAGACTCCAAAGGAATGAAACAATTCTTTAAAATGATGGAAATTTCAACACTGAAACATTTGTTGCTGAAACAGATCTGCTTTTGTTCTCTCAGAAACATGGTGGTGGCTTTGAAGGAGCTATCTATTCGGGGTGACTTTCGAACTACAGTTGAATACCTGATCAAATTGTTGGAGACCGAAAGCTTTCAGTTGAATAGAATTGACACTGGCTGGCTGGACAGACTGATAGCAGAAAAAGTACAGGTGTGTATTTCTCCATTTGCACAAACAGCTTCTAGGATTGGGTTTTTATAGACTTGTGGTGTGATCAGTCTATATCACTAGATAAAATTTATCTGATTCTAATGTAAATGGTTCTTGGAAAAAACCTAGGAGTCAGTGTAATTAACACTGTAAGAGTTCTTGTGCCATGTTACACCGTCATTTTACATGTTCTAATATTTCTTTCTGGGGTATATTTGAAGAGAGGCACATAGGGATTGAGATCCTTTCTCTTTCCTCATTTGATGTTAAGTCTGGCTTAGAGTTACCAACTCTTAAATCTGTTTAACAGATGCTGATGAGAGGGGCCTCATGTGAAGCAACAGTTACTTCTTATTCCTGAATTTCAGGGCTCTTCTAAATTACCCAAGATTTTTGTTAAAATCATTACATTCAATTAAGTTATCTAAATGTCCAAATTTTGGTTATATATCATTTTTCTTTGAGATTATCAGTAGCCAAAACTCTATTCCTTTTTGAGTTTATTTCTGACAAAGGCTTGTTTTTGAGCAGCTCTTTGATTGGTTCAGTAGAAATCTTAGAGTGAAGGGAGAGTTGTTTCTCATCTCTATTCAAATGAGGCCTCTATTCAGATTCTAAAGTAAATGTGTTTGTAGCTCAAAAAATCATTTGGCAATAAGGACTCCATCCATTCTCAATGCTGGCTGTATCTTCACAGGAAATTTGAGCCCTATTTAAGTTGAGGGGCCATGGTGCCAAGTGACTGTGCTTTTTATTATCTGCCCTGTTTTTCTTCCTTTCAGGCAGAGCGACCTGACACCATGTTGGGAGTTGTGTGTGGGGCTCTCCATGTGGCTGATGTGAGCCTGCGGAATAGCGTCTCTAACTTCCTTCACTCCTTAGAAAGGTAGGCTGTGTTTCTCCTTGGCTGTGCGAGTTAATCAGTGGACCTGAAGTACAGGACTGAAGTTCAAAGACCCATTTATTCTTTTCCCTGTTTCTGGCAGCTTGTGAGTGCTACCTGTTATTCACTGACAATGGGGACAGGAAAAGGGATGTACGGATTATGACAAATTATTGTGGGACTCTACGGCGGATTCTAGAAATTAGTTTATCCTGCAGTTAGAACAGATTGCTTTTAAAAAACTAGAACCCTGTTAAAATAAACGTGCTGTCCAGTACAAGCATCAAATCTCTCTATACCCTAATGATGAAAATCTGCATGTTCTCTCTAGCATTGAGCCCTCAGATTTCACAGTTATCCAAGTCTTATGATAAATATCTTTCACTTTGTTACTCTGATGCACTAAAACCTTCAGCAGCTCACATTACCCTTATGTTCAAATCTAAATCCCTCAGTGTGACTTTTAACTCCCTATATACTTTGGCCTCTTTTTACCAGTCCAGTCTTACTAATTTCTGTTTCTGAATGTGCAATCTCTACCTAGTTAAGTGGTTTCCCTACCAGTGTACACATGTGTTTTACATAATCTCTTCTATAAGCTCCCCTGCCTTTTAATGTTATTTTCATTTATTCTTAAAACTTGTATTTTGAAATAATTTTGAACTTCTATAAGAGTTGCATGAATAGTCCAAACAACTACTATATTCTTTGCCCAGATTCACCAATTTGCATGAATTTTGAACATGAATAGTTCAAACAACTACTATATTCTTTGCCCAGATTCACCAATTATTAACAGCTTGCCTTACTTGCTCTACCACTTCTTCTCTTTATTATTATCAGAAGTCTTTCTTGATAATGTTTCCTGCTTGACAATGTACTTCCTTTTCCCCTCCACCCAGCCATGCACTACTGTTTTTTCTTTAAGACCCCAAATAAAACTCAGTTGATAGGAGTAGATTAGGGGTGTTCATTTTGGAGCCTTTCTCTTTTTTTAAGTTTTATTTATTTTTAAGAACAGGTAATACATTCACATGAGTCAAAATTCAAAAGGCACTAAAGGCATATAGTGAAAATTCTTCTTATCTCTGTTCCCTGTCCACCAGTTTCCTTCTCTGTAGTCAACCCAAG
This sequence comes from Myotis brandtii, assembly GCF_000412655.1. Lineage (NCBI taxonomy): Eukaryota > Metazoa > Chordata > Mammalia > Chiroptera > Vespertilionidae > Myotis > Myotis brandtii. Next base: position 426,381 of record NW_005354174.1, read on the forward strand.
TTACCAGTTTCTTCTGTAACCTTCCAAATATTGTAAATTTATATAAACACTAGAGGCCCGGTGCACGAATTCATGCACCAGTGGAGTACCTTGGCCTGGTCTGCGGGATCAGGCCAAAACCAGCTCTCCAACATCCCCTGAGGGGTCTTGGATTGCGAGAGGGCGCAGGCCAGGCTGAGGGACCCCACCGGTACACGATTGGGGCCGGAGAGAGACCGCAGGAGGGCTCCAGGGCATGTCTGGCCCATCTCGCCCAGTCCTGATCAGTGGACCCCAGCAGCAAGCTAACCTACCAGT
>NW_005354174.1:428385-452585 GCF_000412655.1 Myotis brandtii
AAGCAAGCAAGCCTCATGTTCGCTTCCAGCTGCCTGGCTGCCGGCCGCCATCTTGGCTGGCAGTTAATTTGCATATCTCCCTAATTAGCCAATGGGAAGGGTAGCGGTCGTACGCTAATTACCATGTTTCTCTTTTATTAGATTAGATAATAAAAGCCTAATATGCCAATTAGACTGGACGGCCGAACAACCTTCCGGATGTCCTTCTGGACGACCTTCCAGATGAAGCTGGGGCTGCGAGGGCTGAGCCCCTTGCGCGACTTTCATGCATCAGGCCTCTAGTATAAGATATGCATGTAATAGTTGTTTCTTCCCATCCCGTATTTTTTTAGAATATATTTTTATTGATTTCAGAGAGGAAGGAAGAGGGAGAGAGAGATAGAAACATCAATGATGAAAGAGAATCATCGATCGGCTGCCTCCTGCATGCCCCCTAATGGGGATGGAGCCCGAAACCTGGGCATGAGGCCTTGACTGGAATCGAACCTGGGACCCTTCAGTCCACAGGCTGACACTCCATCCATGGAGCCAAACCAGCTGGGGCCTCACCCCCTATTTTTTAAAAACACAAATTATAGCTTGCTTTTCATTTTTTCACTTGCTTTTTTCATTGTTAAAAATATTTCATATTAGTACATAAAAGGCTTCATCTTTATTTTTTAATGACTGCGTAATATCCCATTATTATATGGCTTTTTCATAATTTATATATTAGTTCCTTACTAATGGTCGTTTAGGTTTTTTTCCAGTCTTGATATTCCAGGAAATGCTATAATCAATAACCTTCGAGATGCCCTTATACACTTTTAGAACTTTCTACAAGTAAATGTATCTCACATTGTTGTTCTTTCAGGGGTCAAGTCCTTCCTGCTCATACACTTCTGAACACTGTAGATGTTGAACTTATCTATGAGGGAATCAAGTATGTACTTAAGGTATGTTGAAACCCACTGAAGCGTACACTTATTTTTTGTCTCTCTTTGTTAGCTTATTTCCTGTAGGTCCAGAGATAGGGGGGAAAGTTTAGTTTACTGCAAAGCTGAGTGTTATGAAATTAGTCATTATTTGTGTCAAAGGCCAGAAGCAACATTTCTGAAAATGTTTTAGTTGTTCCTCAATTCACATATGGCTCGAAGAGATAAAGAAGACAGAGAACAACCAGGGAAGCATCTAAGGTCACCCTGTTTGCTTGGAGCAGGGCTGAGCCATGCCCACAGACACTGATGCTAAGAGCACCAGTGCTAGGAATGTCCTTCCTCTTTGATAGATTTTTTAAATCTATATTTTTGAGATACTGAGTTTTATCTGGGACTCCACCTGGAAGGGATATTGACTTGTCCTTTCTGGTTCTCGTTCCCTAGGTGACTCGACAGTCCCCTAACTCATATGTGGTGATCATGAACGGCTCATGTGTAGAAGTAGACGTGCATCGGCTGAGTGACGGGGGACTGCTCTTGTCCTATGATGGCAGCAGTTACACCACATACATGAAGGAAGAAGTGGATAGGTGAGTGGCTGTTTGAGATCTATATGTTGGTCATTGTATCAACCTTTCCTCTCAGATAGTCACTAGCTCTTGGGATTTTTCAAGATCTTTCTTTGGTATTCTGTTTTAATAAAAAATATAGTACATGCACTTAACAAAAAATTTTAAGAGTACAAAAATGTGTTTACAATGAAAAACATTGTCTTTACCACTTCAATGTGAGTAGATATGAAAAATAAGTTCTCTTTATAAGGAGCTACTGTTAACAGTTTCTTAAGTATTGAAGTTTTACATGCATCTACAAGTTACATATATGTACTGTTTTTTTCTTTTAAATGCATTCATAAATAAAAATAATCTTTAGATACTGTTTTGCACCTTATTTTTTCCTTAACATATATTGTAGACCAGCAGTTGCCAACCTTTTGGACTTCATGAACCACCAGTGGTCCGCGGACCACCGGTTGGCAACCACTGTTGTAGACTGTTCAACACCAATCAATGTTGTTGTGACAGTTAAATGAATTAACATATGTAAAGTGCTAAGAACTTTGTGTGGGGCATAATAAGGGTTTAAGAAATGTTAGCTGTTACATCTTTATCATCTTTGTGGGTTTTTGTTTTTTTTTTAAATAGAGATGCCTGCTCTTTTTAATGGTTGTATAGTATTCTATTATATAGATGTATCATAGTTGATTTAATCTAACCCTTATTGAAGGAAATTTTGCTTATTTGGCATTATAAACAAAGATGAAATGAGTATCCTGTGTGCATGTGTTTGTACAGAATAAAGTTATTAGTTTGTATTTTTTTTTAAGAATGACATTATTCTACCATTCCCTATGGTAGAATTATTCTTTAGGTGCTTTATTGGCTTACATACCCTACTTATCTCCTAGATATCGCATCACGATTGGCAATAAAACCTGTGTGTTTGAGAAAGAGAATGACCCTTCAGTGATGCGCTCACCTTCTGCTGGGAAGTTAATCCAGTACATTGTGGAGGATGGAGGCCATGTGTTTTCTGGCCAGTGCTATGCTGAGATTGAGGTTGGAGGGGTGACAGGGCTTTTGTTTCATGGGAGGGAAGGTAGGAATGGGGTTGTCTGGGATAGACTAGGATTGAAGAGTAACCGAAAGTAAATAGAAAATAGACAGGAAAGAGCATCAGTTAGTTTAATTGGGGCTAGAAATCTTAAGATTTTAACAATAAATGCAAAGTTCACAGGTTGCGTGTTTTTTTTTTTTGACAGATGAGGAATTGCTAGCTCTAAAAATAGATACTAGGCTGCAATAGCACTTATTGAGTGTTAGGTGTTGTGCTATGTGCTGATTATACAGGAAAAATATGATAGGTAGAGGGGGGCCACTAAACAGACAAGTAATGAAATATGAATCTGATAGAGCCAAGCACAGAGTGCTGAGGGCCACCTAACTCAAGTTACTGTGGGGCTGGGTGGATGTAGGTGGCTAGTAAGGGAAGACTTCTGAGAGAAGGGACTTTGATTTTAGTTTTGAGAGATAGATAATAATGGACCAGGTGAAGAAGGGCAGGGAAGAATGTTGAAAGGGGAAGGAACAGCCATGTACAAAGGCACTGAAGCAAGAGGGTATGGTATATTTAGGGAACTGCAAGTACATATTGGTATTGCTTAAGAATGGACTAAGTTTTAATGGGAATGACAAGCAAAGATGCTAAATAAGTAAACAATTTGAGATCATGGAGGACCTTATAAAACATACTAAGAAGCTTAGACTATCATGGAAGGATTTTACATAGAAAAGTGATAGGGCAAGATTTGGGCTCTTAGTGTCCTTGTTGAAGGTGCATAGCAGGTAGGGAAATCTTTTGGGAGGTTTTTGAAGTACTCTAGGCCAGAAATGATGAGGGTCTAAACCAAATAGCTAGCATGAGAAGAAGATTTCTGAGAGAGGTTTGGACGATGTATTTGGCTGGGCTTCATAATTGTAGATAAGGGAGAAAAAAGAGTAAAGAATGACTCTTAGATTTTAGCTTGGGTATCTCATGTATGCAGAGTGAGCATTTAGATCTGAGAGTATGAGGAGACTAAATTGTTCATCACTTCTAAGTACAAAACAAGTAAAAATAGAAATTATGAAAAAATGGATTTAAACAGTTAAAAATAGGAAATTCCAGTAGCTGTTATTAATCCTTAAAGCTAGGTCCTGAGAGATTTTCTAATGGCCTTTCTTGGTAATCTCTTGGAGATTTTGATAGATTTCCATTTTTCTGGATTGAGTAAGATACAGTCCAACTTAGATGAAGAGGGGAAAAGTGACCTCCTTAAATCATTCATCTGTGTAAAGAGAGATTAAATTCTAATTTTATTTATTTTTCATTATAGGTGATGAAGATGGTAATGACCTTAACAGCTATAGAGTCTGGCTGTATTCATTATGTCAAGCGGCCTGGAGCAGCTCTTGACCCTGGCTGTGTAATAGCCAAAATGCAGTTGGATAACCCCAGCAAGGTCCAGCAGGCAAGTAGGAAGGGACTTTTAATATTGCTTTCTAGTCCGGCTGGTGTGGCTCAGAGGTTGAGCGGCGACCTATGAATCAGGAGGTCAAGGTTCGATTCCTGGTCAGGGCATATGCCTGGGTTGTGGGCTTGATCCCCAGCAGAGGGCGTGCAGAAGGCAGCCGATCAATGTTGATGCATTGAGGTTTCTATCTCTCCCTCTGCCTTCCTCTCTTTAAAATCAATAAAAACATATTTTAAAAATACCGAGGTTTCTATCTCTCCCTCTGCCTTCCTCTCTCTTTAAAATCAATAAAAACATATTTTAAAAATACTGCTTTCTAAGAGCTAATTACATATGACGGGTAATTTGGACGGGCAAATGATTTCTATGCTTGGTTTGCCAGTTTTTCTTAAGCTTTTCCCCCTGATCGTATGCCTTATTTTTGTGTTTATAGTATTATGAATTTAGAGTTTGCAGGAGTTATTATGATAATAAGATTCTATGATTTTTTTTTATGATGCTTCCTCCATTGACTTCTTTCCTTATAGCTGCAAATGGTGAAGGGATGTCTTGATTTTTGAATGATGATTCTAAGTTGCAGTGGTATGTTTGCACCCTGCATAGAAGGTAGGGGATGACTTGATTTCTCATTGGGTTGACAGGCTGAGCTTCACACCGGCAGTCTGCCACAGATCCAGAGCACAGCACTCAGAGGCGAGAAGCTCCATCGAGTGTTCCACTATGTCCTGGACAATCTGGTCAACGTGATGAATGGATACTGCCTTCCAGATCCTTTCTTTAGCAGCAGGGTATGAATCACTTCTCTTTGGGAAGGGATGTACAAATAAGGTAAGGTACCTGTTCTCCAAGATAGTTTAAAAGTTGCAAAAGAATGTTTTTTTAGATGGACCTCTTTCCCCTTTAGTTTAGGGAGTTGAAGTCTTTAAATCCTTGCTTCTTATCCATTTTATTGACTTCACATATAATTGGGCAGTGTTAGAAGCTTTTATTGCAATTTTGAAGTAAGTACTATATGATAGTGAATTCAGATATATATCATTTTATTGTGTTAATTTGTCTGGATCCTATTTTATTATTTCCTTCTTCTTAGGTAAAAGACTGGGTAGAGCGGTTGATGAAGACCCTCAGAGATCCCTCCTTACCTCTCCTAGAATTGCAAGATATCATGACCAGTGTCTCTGGCCGCATCCCCCCCAACGTGGAGAAGTCTATCAAGAAGGAAATGGCTCAGTATGCTAGCAACATCACATCAGTCCTCTGTCAGTTTCCCAGCCAGCAGGTATTTATAGAGCAACAGTATCATTTTCTAATGGCCACCATTTCTTTACTCTCTGGATGTTGTGCTGTTAAAGTTTTAAGCATTATGTCCTTCAAAAAACTGCCACACAATACAAGCCCAGTAATTAAAGTACTGTATGTGACATGTAAAGTATCTGTGGTTATGAGGGACATATACCCAAATCAGAGATATCTTTATGAATTTAAAGTGAGGGATATTCACAGTTTTATTATCAAAGACTTCTTTAACACCTCAGCAGCATGTGTATCCTTAAAGCAAATTTGCATGTAGGGAGTAAAGCTAGGCAAGCGGGTAGTAAAGTTTTGACCTTGACCCTTGATATATCTTGATTGTCATGGTCGAATTTAAAGAGGGATATTCACAGTTTTATTATCAAAGACTTTAACACCTCAGCAGCATGTGTATCCTTAAAGCAAATTTGCATGTAGGGAGTAAAGCTAGGCAAGCGGGTAGTAAAGTTTTGACCTTGACCCTTGATATATCTTGATTGTCATGGTCTCTGTTAGGTTTTGTGATGTACTCATTAACTCATTTGGGAAAGGGTGAAAAGAAATAAAAGTTGTTTGCTTATTTAACATAAGCCCCTAATCTATGCCCAGTAACTTTCAGCTGCTCCCTACATATAAAAGATAGAAATTATCATGTTATAATTAAGATTCTTAGTGGTGATATTATACAGGTTAATGCTTTGGGTCTCTTCATTGGGTTGGGTTTCATTTTTTTCTCTTTCTTACACGTTAGATTGCCAACATCCTGGATAGCCATGCAGCTACACTGAACCGGAAATCTGAACGGGAAGTCTTCTTCATGAACACTCAGAGCATTGTCCAACTGGTACAGAGGTAGTTACATGTAACTCCACATTCCCGGACCTATCCATCCTCATACCTTCCTTTCTTCTAAGTAGTCACAAAAAGATTTACTTCAGGTTTGACTTAGATAAATTAGAAAGCACTTATATCTTAGAAAATATCTTATATCTTCTAAATATCTTAGAATTGTGAGCTAACTGTTATACCCAATATTTGTGATAACTTCTTCCTATTCTACTTCCTTCTGTCAGTTATTAAGGCACAGAAATGTCATTTTATTTTTTCTTGCAATTTTGATAAAACCCCTAATTTTTCTTCTGGCACAAGGTCTAAATGTAACATTTCTTCTTAACTTATAGAACCAACTATTGGACTAAAGGAAGATACTCGTAGATTTTTCAAATATCTCTTAGCCATTTCACGGGTGTGGTAATCATTTCTACTTAGCAGTGGGAACTGAACCCCAAAGTAGGTAGGGATGTCAAGTAGTTATTTTTTTTTTATTCATCATTTCTCTCTCTTTTTTTAATATATATAAAAATCTTGTCTGTAGCCAGATTTCTTTTAGGCTTGAGATTTGAATTAATCCGGTTAGCTGATTTTAGGCTGGCCCCTGTCCTGTCCTATATTCAGAGGGGAAGCATGTTCAGTGGAAACTCTACAAAGTAAATCTGGGCTCCGGGTTTATTATTTAATAGTCTGTTATTAATAGTGTTAGCCCATCAGGTTTTTCAGTGGAGACTTGTTCTATATGCCTAGGTACCGAAGTGGCATCCGAGGCCACATGAAGGCTGTGGTGATGGATCTGCTGCGGCAGTATCTGCGAGTAGAGACACAGTTCCAGAACGGTAAGCCTCTTCCTGAAGACACTGTATCTGAGAAAGTTTCTCTGTAGGACTGTGCAGCAGCCCAGCCAGTTCATCCTGTCGCTAACACTTGTCATTAATAACACTTCCTCCTTTCACCACTCCCTTAAAAATTAAGCCTCTCTAACCCACCACTGCCAAAGAAAGAACAACAAAACACAGCTTGATGAGATTGTGAATCCATGTGCTTCTAGGAAAGGACTGAGATAATTTTTCTAGTAGAGATTAGCATTCCCTGTTGATGTGTTCTTGACCTTGTATAGAATTGGTTGAATCATGACCAGGCTGAAATTGAGAAACCCTATCTGAAGAGCTTGCCTCTCAGCAGCTAATCCATGGATTGAACCACAGGCATCTGAAAAAGGTTCAGATTTTCCACTCCTTTTCCGTGTACCATTTAGGTGGAATTTATCCCTGGCTTTCTCTGAAGAGCTTCACTAAATGATGTATAAAGTCTCTAAATGTGAAACACCCTAGCTAAGATTGTAAAGCTACATACTGCTGATACTGCTTCCTGCCACAAGATGGCAGTGAAATACCATATACTTTGAAATATTACATAACATTTTATTTTTTTGCTCCCTTTGTATTCTTTAAAGCAGGGGTGGGGAATCTTTTTTCTGCCAAAGGCCGTTTGGATATTTATAACATTATTCACTTAATATAATTCACTTAATATAAATTTATGTTGCTATGAAAAAAGCACCTAGATTTATTGAATTTCTAGTTTTGCCTGTGGTTGCCTTGGCGGGCCAGACCAAATGATTTCACGGGCCTTATACAGCCTGCAGGCTGAACATTCCCCACCCCTGCTTTAAAGGATGGCTCAGTCACTCATAACCAGTAAAAATCCTCAAGTAAATATTAACACACTGAATCTAGCAATGTATAAAATAATACTTCACAACCAAGTAGGTTTTATACCACTAATGTAAGCTCGATTAATATTAAAAAATATTAATATTAACTTTAAAAGAGGAAGAAACATGATAATCATCTCCAGATATGGGGGAGAAAGCATTTGACAAAATTTAATATCCATTCATGAAAACTTTTGGCAAATGAAGAATGAAATGGAACTTTATTAGTTATTTAAAGATTCTCCAACAAAAATCTATAGGATACATAATGGTGAAATATTGAAAGCATTATTTTTAAGATTATGAACAATACAAGGACACCTGCTATCATTACTCCTATTCAGCATCATACGGAATGTCCTAGCTAGTGCAGTAAGACAAGAAAAAGGATGAAAGGTATGAGGACCGGAAAGGAGTAAGGAAATAAGTCTGCCACTGTTAGATATGGTATGATATCTACCTGGAAAGCCTCAAGAATCCACATATTATTATAATTATTTGAAGTTTAAAAGGTTGCTACATACAAAAGGTAATATACAAAATTCAAATGTATTTCTTTTTAGTAGAACAGTTGTTTAGAAAAGCAATATACCATTTAAAATAACAACCCAAAATAAATACTAAGGAATAAATCCAAGAAAATAAATGTACAAGCATCTTTTGGAGAAAATCATAACTAGTTAATAATAAAGAAAATCTAAATAAATAATCATAATCTTAGATAGGAATATACACTTGCAAAATAATCTCTCTGAATTCATTTGTAGATTTATTAACATTGTAATACAAATTCTAGTAGGGTATTTGAAATGATAATAGTGTAGGGACAGATTAGTAGACCAATGAAACATAATAGCTCAGAAATAGATCCACACGTATATGTAATACTTTCAACATTAAATATTTAATTTTAAAAAATGGTTTGTTAATACTTAATAGAGTTGAACTTTTGTATACTCTTCAACTAGCAGTTTCACTCTTAGGTAATATACTATAGAGAGTCTAACACGTGTTTATTGGGAGACATATACAGGACTGTTTGTGGCAGCATTGTTCATGATAATAAGAAAGACAGGAAACACTTTAAATATACACAAGTAGAATAAGTAATTGAAATCTAGTACAGTGTATTTCTACAATGGATTACTGTACAGCAGTGAGAATGGATGAACAAAGGTACACATGTGAACAAAAGGACGAATCTCAGAAATGTAATGTTAAGGGAAAGAAACCAGTTACTGAGGGATCCATACACAATGATTGCATTGTTACCAATTTGAAAAGCAGGGAAAATGAAACTATGTGTACATCTGTGATAAATGTAAAGAAAAGTTAAAGAGTGATTAACATGAAATTCAGCTTAATAACTGTTTCAGAGGAGGAGTACATAGGACCCTTCAAAGGTACTAAAAATGTTCTATTTAAGATAGATGTTTATTCCTCTGTGTGTGTATTTCGCAATAAAAAAGTTTTAAAAAAGAGAACACTTGATATCATTGCTTGCTTTCTGCTTAGTGTCTCTGCTGCCTTTTCCCTGGGTAAATATCCTTTTTACTTCTCCTGGTCCTAGTAATTCCTGTTACCAAGATATATTTCTGTTATCATTTCAAAGCTAAGTCTTTGTTGGGAGAAATATGAATGTATATAGGACATCCAATTTTTAAACAGCTTCCATTTTGTTCTAAATGGGTCTTTTATGAAATTGGCAGCTCTTTTAAATATTGTAGTCCACTGTTTTTCAAATATATTTAGTTTCATGTTGAAAAAAATCTTACATCCATCTTTAATATTTAAAATAGATGAAAGCAGAGTTGCCCTGGTTTAGTGTCCTTAGTATTCTGGGAATCAATCCATGGTAATGCATTTTGAATACCACTGTTTTGGTTTGTAACTTAACATGGAATCTGAACTGAGGCGATAATCATTTAATATTTTCATGATTTCGTAAAATTCTCACCCTTGAGATTACTCAAACTCTAATTCTCCTATATTTGGAAATTTAATTCTGAGGTAAGCTGTTTCCCAAAGAAGTGACTATTACTTATATCCCATGGTGGATATCACTACAGTATATCTGAAGCTTATGCTTCTGTTGCAAAACAGCTTTCCTGGCTAGAACTAACCTGTCCCTGGTGGCCTTGTGAAAGGCCAGTGAAAATATACATAATTGCTCTCCCTGCAGACCTTTTGACTCAACGCAAGGTTCTCCTTGATCTATGCCTTCATTTGGATTAGGACTTCCTAGGCATTTGTTAGTAGTTTCATGGACTTAGAAGGGAAAATGTTGACTCCAGAGGTTGCAGCCATCCTTCTTGTGGTTGTTGAGAAGTTTGCATTGTTTTATTTTTAGCTAAAACTGTTCCTTCCAGTTAGGGTGAAACACTTTCAGTGAGTCAGACATGGAACCAGAATATTAACTTGGAGTAGGCTTTAAAGATCATCGGGTTTAATGGTATTGACATTTCTTTTTAAGCAGCAGAACCCTCTCTTGTAAGGAAATCATTCCAGGAAGCTATGAGAGAGTTTCGAGTAAGGGTGGGGAGTTGGAGTTGTCCGCAACCCCTTAGTCTCTTCTGTACACCCTCCTCCACCTCTCAATTCTTTTTAATGAAAATCAGGCTCAGAGAGGTAGAGTGATTTTTCCAGGAGCACAGAGGATATTGGGATCCAAACGAGGCTTTTGAGCTCAGGTCTTATACTGGATTGCCTAACTCCTAGTCCACTGTTCCTTTGACTAAACCAGACTGCCAATTCTGTCCAAACTCCTCCAAGAAAATTCTCAAGATATTTCTTCTCACAGCTTATCAGATGAAGTAGAGACATTAAAAAACAAATAGCATGTAACCGTGAACATTCATACATGGGTGAGAACCAATTCTTTTTGCTGCTTGCAGGTCACTATGACAAATGTGTCTTCGCTCTTCGAGAGGAGAATAAGAGTGACATGAACACTGTACTGAACTATATCTTTTCTCATGCTCAAGTCACCAAGAAGAATCTTCTGGTCACAATGCTTATTGTGAGTACAATTTTTCAGAACCTATAAGGATGGTTAATAATACGAAAAAAAGTATTTCTCCTTCTGGTGGCTGTGGTCAGAGGAAAAGCTCCTGTCTTTTATAATTGTAAGATGAGTGGGGCTCGGGTTGTGGATTAACAATTTCTCACATCTGTCTTTGTCCTTGACCTGAAGGAACCTGCTCCACTCAGGAAAGAATTGTTCTGGCTGTTATGCATATAATCATGTGCAGGGACTCAGATCTCTTGATTCTACTTAGAGATGCCCTGTGCTGCTTCATTCCTGATGTCACTCATGACAGTAGCTTTGAAATTTAGTCTTATCCAGCCAGTGTACTTTTTCATTATAACTCTGGTTTGTTCCATGAATATCAGCAATGGTTCTCATGTCCAAAACGTAAAAGCAAAAAATAACTGTTAGAAATCTAGTGCTGCCCTTTCCCTACCAAAGAAAGATATTTAAATGTATTCTGCATTTTTTTTGGTCCCTTTCTGTTTTATTCACATGGAAATCTAAGCTCAGTGTTGTTTGGGGAGTAGATACATGATTTTGTCCCCATAACCTAGTAATATGAAAGTTAGTAGAAAGTGGGAATGAGCAGTGAGACTAGTCGATGTGGATAGGACTAACATACATTTGACTAGTGGATGGAATTTTTGTGGACTTAAGGATTTTTAAAGATGATTTGTAAGTCCTTCGCTCTTAGATTTTTCTGTTAATTCTAGGAATCAGAAAACAATAGGACTGTTCTTAGAGTACCCCCACCCCATGAACAATTGCCTTGCTCCTTCATGTGTGTCTTTTTTGGGGGACTAGAGTATGTTTGGCTTCTAGAGTTTCCTTTCTTGTCCCTTTATGGAATTGACATTTTTGATACCTTAATTTCATCATTCCTTCTTGGAGGAAAAAAAGCTATAAATTTTCACTGCTTTTTTTATTTCGTATATCAGAATGAAGGGAAACTACCTCACAACAGCACCACTCATTCAGTTATCTGCCTAGCTGGTTAACTGGAGAGGATATAACATTTTTTTAGAATACCCACTTTTAAAAGTATCTAATTGTAGGGAGAGTTCATTACCTTTACTACTCTGGAATGGCTAGATGGTGGGGAAACCAGGATATGCATTTGAAAGGAAAAAATATATCAGCACTATGTAGCATTTCAGTTTCCCCAAGTGACAGGTTTTGACAAAGAAATGATACTATCTATGGCAACTTGACTGATTTTTTTTTTTTTTCTCAAAAGAGGGAAGAAATCTTTGACTAGTTAGACTTTTTAAAAAATTTTAATACAAAGATTGCTAATTCTCATTTGGATAAAGCCAGGACTTTCTGATAGAAAAGGGTAATGATAAGGGAGTGGAAGAATCTGTCTGTTTGACCCTAAAATGGGGTGGAATTTGCCTTCTTAGGAAGCTAATTATGGTGAGTTTTCATTTTATTATGATTACCTTTTTAAGGACTTAACAGTTTTCTGCACTAAAAATAGACCAAAGCCCAGAATCCTTGGAGCAGCAGAAGAGTAATGATCGTCTAAGACTGTCGCTGGGTTTCTTAAATTCTAATTTGTAAGATATAGGGGCTCGGCTCGCTCCTTTTGCGGAGTGATTGTAAGTAACGCTTGCCTTAAGAATCTCATTATTGGAACACGGAGCCATATTTCCTCTGAGAATTCTGGAGTAGCTTTGAGCCGGGGCTGTTCATTTCTCAAGTAATCACGCTGGTGTGATGGAGAGAGAAAATGGCAGCTGTTCGGAGCTCAGGCCTTCAATTTTCTTCAGAGTCCAGTCACTCAAGTGTGTAATTACACGGGGGTGCAGCCGAGGCGTTGGGCCCTGTCAGAGAACTGGTTTGAGGCTTTGCTTTCTGCTTTTGCCAGTCGGACAGGCAGAAGCCAATGGGACTCTGACTTGCTGCTGTTCTTTTTCTCCCCACCTTGTCATCCTGATTACTTCTTACCTGCATGGATAGTACCCAAACTTTCCAACAGACTGAGCACTTTGTTAGTGTTTGGGTTTGCAGGAATAAGATGGGGAGGAGAGGAACAAGAGGAGGAGGAGAAGGGGGAGGAGGAAGGTTGAAGATGTGAACCAGAAAGATGGATTTGTCCTTTTCTTTGTTTTGGCATTTCACATTTTTCTTTTAAAAAGAAAACAAAACTCGATAAACATAGGAGGATCTGTAGGCTTTCATATCATTAACTTGAAAATACCAGCTGTTTTCACCTCATTTTGAGATTTGGAAATCAAGACGTTAATTGATATGATTGAGCTGAGGGTCTGCTAGCAGTGACGTAAGGATCAGGGATGAAAGCTCAAAATGTGCTCCTTTCTGCTCTGATATTAATGAATGCCAAACATGGGCTTCCTCTCTCCTTCTGTGGCAACAGTCAGGTCCCCCACCCCACGTCTGCATTAATGGTGGTAGCTGGTCAAAGCCATGTTAGTTGTTTGGATTCCTCTTTCTGTAGGTCTGACTGTCTTTTACAGGTATCACCTGGACCTGGCAGCACTTGAATCCCCTAGTTTGTATTCTCAGCTGGTTTCACTTTCTTTGCTTACTTTAGCTTCCTGATTGATGGTTTTGTGCCCGGCATTCCAATCCCTGCTTTCTAGAAGTAGGAGTGTTGATGGTGTGCTTTGCTGAGCTAGATGATGATTTCTGGGGGTTTTGAATCTAGAGTGAAGGCTAGAAATCCGGGCTTCTGTGAATCAGTGTTACGGAACATGGGCTGCTTCAAGGAAGCCTTCATCCCTTCCAGGTATTCGCATAACTTGCCTAGTGATAACATGCCTCAAGGACTTACAAGCAAATTTCTTCTAATCTTTCACCCTATTGGAATAGCAAAATATCAAGTAAAATGCAAAAGTTCTGTCAAGTTTTCTCCATTTTGAGAAATTTTATGCCACAGTAGAAAAACTCTGGAAGACAAAACAGTAAGTTTATTATTTTGAAAGCTCTTCTTATTTATTTAATTTCCTAGGAAATAGCTTAGGACATTGTTTATGCTTACTAAGAGATATTTAGGAGGCTCTTCAGCCAACTTAAGCAATTTTGTACCAGTAAAATGTATCAACACCCTCATAGCTGTCTAGATAGCCAAGTAGTACATAGCGACTACTTGAGTAGTTATCCCTTCACTACTTATATATCTTATTTCTGATATGGTCCACATGAACATGATATAAACCATACTTCCTTGTGAGTAATGCCATGCCTGTGAGCCTGTTTGGTTTAGACAGGGATCATTGAAAATGCTGATCAGTGCCTTTTCTCCCTCCTCTTTACATGACTGCAAATAATTTTGTCCAATGTGTGGTAAAGAAAAATGTTTTTCTCAGCGAACCTGGTTTCCTGAATAAGCTGTGGCTGGTAGAACCTACCAGACCATTTCTGGTATTGGGATTAGTGGCTCACCCAGCTAAATGTAGTTAATGTCTTGAGCTCATTACACACTAGGTCCCATTCTTTTCATTTTGGATTGCCTTCAAATCTTAGGATGCTAAGATCAAGTTGGATTACCTTCTGCTCTTCTGGCAGTCAGCTGTATAACTTGGCTACGGTTTTTTAAAAAAAATATATTTTATTGATTTTTTACAGAGAAGAAGGGAGAGGGATAGAGAGTTAGAAACATCGATGAGAGAGATCGATCAGCTGCCTCCTGCACGCCCCCTACTGGGGATGTGCCCGCAACCAAGGTACATGCCCTTGACTGGAATTGAACCTGGGACCCTTGAGTCCGCAGGCCGACGCTCTATCCACTGAGCCAAACCGGTTCGGCTTGGCTACGGTTTTGATACTTAAGCATGTATGTTATATTCCCCATCATTTAGCCACCATCAGGGTTAAGAATAAAAACAAATACTGTGTGGTACCAATATTAACCATTACTGAATAATAATTTTCACTTGGGCCTGCAAACATATGCAAGCATCCTATCATCCCAAAAGCGGCAGGTAGGCTTATTAAATGAACTGCTTTATAATGAGAAAACATCTGTTGACATAGTTACCATTTCATGTCATTGTTGCAAAATGTTCACCAGGATTAGATGGTGATGTTGGGCTGTCCAGTTGCCCGAAGGAAGTCTGCCTTTTAGGCAAGAGGACCCTAAACTTGTTTTTGGATGTTTGTATCTTGGGATGGGTAGTTCTGATGAACAGAAAGGTTTTATCTGGTGGTTTTTGTTTGTTTCTTTAAGAACATTTACACTGTCTAGGTCAAGGATGAGATAGGGTTGCGAAGATTACTCTACACATAAGTTTCTATTGTCAATCTTTGTCTAAGTACTAATGATGACAATGGAGAAAATAATATTTGAATGGAAAATTTCCAAGTCAGGATAAACTAATGGAAATAGTGGTTTATGCCTACTGTGGAATAAACATCCCAGAAAGGTCTGATTTCTGTACTTTATCACAGAGCTCAGGAAGATTGTCATACATTTTCTAATCTTAACATATTTTCTAATCTATATTTTCTAACCTCCATAGTTCACTTTTCTTACAGATACTGTTTCTTTCTACCCCCTTTCGCACTCCCTTTCTCTCCTAGCAGAAAGATGGAATTTAAAAAGTTTTTTTTTAAAGTCGCTTTGCGTGTTTTGCTTTTTAACTTGGGACAGGATCTGTAGTTAAGCAAGACGGTAACTTTATTTTTACTTACTTATTTTAGTTTAATCTCAAAACGTAAACCTAGATTTTCCTTTAAGGAAATGGTTGGGTAGGTGGCTAGTGTTCTCATTTGTTATGTTGGCTTTTGTTGTTAATGTTGAGACTTCAGTCTGGCTATTTGCCGAGTAGCATTACCCAGGACATCTCTTAGGTTTTTAAATATTTCAGTGGGTCAGTGTGATGATTGAAGTAAGGACCTTGGAAAGGAATATGTTTTCTCTATTAGGAACAATGAGTAAAGAGGGATTTATGGAGGAAAATCTTATCTAGGTTTCCTTACCCACTGTTATCTATCTGTTCTTTTCCTTCTGTCTTTTTATGGTCTTTTCTTGGTTATTTTATATACAGGGTGGGGCAAAAGTAGGTTCTAAAACACAATTTATTGTATTTTTTAAATTCTTGTATTATTTTACATAGGAACAGCTGTAAACCTACTTTTGCCCCACTCTGTATTCCTTTGAAATTCTATTTTGCTTGTTAGCTCTCAATAAATGATGAGGTGCATTTTCTCCCTCCTCTTTGCATTTATGCCTTAGGATTGGTGGGATAGGTCCTCTGGTCTGTGACTGACTACATGCTCAGCCAAACCCTGGATTTATAGTCACTTAGCAGCTTGTCTTCTTCCCCCTCATATGAGTGAATTCCTGCGTTAAATAGGTGAAAACAACATGCACTTCCTTAACTATTAATTACATCATGTGTTTTATAACTCTGGACAGTTGGAGCAGAGCTCTGGTTGGTGGATTGGGGAACCAGAAAGTATTCCTGCTTTGAAATGTTTGAGAAGCCTTCTTTCCAGAACAGTGATGTTGAGCACTTCAAAACTGTGATGTGGAAAGTAGTAGGGGTTGTAGAAAAAGTATTGTAGGAAATTCACATCGGCTCCAAAAGCCAAAAGTCCCAAGCTTTTATTTATACAGCTGGGGTCATGGAATATAAAGACTCTCCCTAAGATGGGAAAGGTCTAAGTATGAATGGAGATTCTTCAAGAAAATGGCTGGTCATC
This sequence comes from Myotis brandtii, assembly GCF_000412655.1. Taxonomy (NCBI): domain Eukaryota; kingdom Metazoa; phylum Chordata; class Mammalia; order Chiroptera; family Vespertilionidae; genus Myotis; species Myotis brandtii. Next base: position 444,915 of record NW_005354174.1, read on the forward strand.
AAGGTAAGGAGGAGATTAAAAAGCAGCAACAGGAAGCCTTTTAGGATCTGGTCATCTTTCATATCCTATTGATAGTAGGGGGAGAATAAAAATTCACTAAATATAAAGGCAATTATTTCAAATTCCAAGTAGAGGAAACTATACCTGAACGTGTATATTTTATGTGGTTTGGTATTAAGAACTACTACTACAAATAGCTCTGTAACTTTCAAAAAGACCTTTATAAAACCCGCACCTGCAGTTTTCAGCTTAGATGAAAATTACATGGATGAATTTAGGGAATAAACTGACATTCCACTGGAGAAGAAAATTTTTCTCAAAATATGTTATTTTTCTTAACAATGTTTAATTCTTAGGAGAGAAAGGACCCCGTGCTGAATAAACCATGGATTGTATTTATAGGAGCTGCTTTTTTTCTTCTAATCCATCTAAGGATTCACCATGTTTATATATTGTGGAATGATTCTTTTTTTTTTTTAATCTTTATTATTCAGATTATTACAGTTCCTCTTTTTCCCCCCCATAGCTCCCCTCCAACCGGTTCCCACCCCACCCTCTGCCCTTAGCGCGCCCCCCACCTTCTTCATCCATAGGTGTACGATTTTTGTCCAGTCTCTTCCCGCCAGTTCATTCTGTACATCAGGTTATTTATTCACTTGATTCTTAGATTCACTTGTTGATAGATGCATGTTTGTTGTTCATAATTTGTATCTTTACCTTTTTCTTCTTCCTCTTCTTAAAGAATACCTTTCAGCATTTCATATAATGCTGGTTTGGTGGTGATGAACTCCTTTAGCTTTTCCTTATCTGTGAAGCTCTTTATCTGACCTTCAATTCTGAATGATAGCTTTGCTGGATAAAGTATTCTTGGTTGTAGGTTCTTGGTATTCATCACTTTGAATATTTCTTGCCATTCCCTTCTGGCCTGCCAAGTTTCTGTTGAGAAATCAGCTGACAGTCGTATGGGTATTCCCTTGCTTGTAGGTAACTGTTTTTCTCTTGCTGCTTTTAAGATTCTCTCTTTGTCTTTTGCTCTTGGCATTTTAATTATGATGTGTCTTGGTGTGGTCCTCTTTGGATTCCTTTTGTTTGGTGTTCTTTGCGCTTCCTGTATAGCAAGAGGATAAATGATTTTTGGGTACAAAATTGTCAGAATATGAGATGGTGTTTTTATTTAGTGTGTGTTTATAAATGAATACTTTGTTCTTGTGTTTCTGTTTGGCACCCTCCTGGGATGCTGAACATTTGGTTTGTGGAATGAAAATCACCAAGAGTGGTTCCTTTTGCTTTACATTTTGCTTTTTTCCCCTAAAGAGGGAACAGGAACCCTTAGTCACTATATTATTTAAAACCTCTTAACACATCATTTGTTATTTCTTAACGCAGAATCCTTTGACCCTTTTTAATGATCTCTGATGATTTCTTCTGCATTTTAAAAGTATAGTGTTGGTTTATAAAGAAATACATTTGGAATTTTAAATCTGAATGACTAAAGGATTTAGGCTTCTTCCCCTAGCAGCAACATCTTCTGGGATCATCTTTACCACATTGCTTGAGACTAAAAACAAAAGAATACCGGAAAGTTTGCATTTTTTTATTAATCCAGCTATGTTGACTTTGTTTTTATTCCCTTTTCCCTATTTCAAAGTCTTGGCCACCTCAGTGTCTTCTCATGTGGATATGTATGTTCTTTTCCACATAAACAATTAGGATCAGTTGTGTGGCCGGGACCCTACGCTCACTGATGAGCTGCTGAATATCCTCACAGAGCTAACTCAACTCAGTAAGACCACCAATGCTAAAGTGGCTCTCCGAGCACGCCAGGTAAGGACACTTGTTGGTTATTGTGAGGGAGGAATGGTTTTCATAGATTGGGCAACGAGCTTTTACTTCATCAACTTACAAAATGCAGATGTCTATGTCCATTGCCCTCAGAACAAATGTTTTCATGTGATACATGTTTTTTAAAGAGAAAGGAGATTAATGGTGAGTATCTTTAAAATAGGAGCCCTTTCCCCATATAAAATCCTGTTATCGTTTCCTACCCTTCCTGCTTAGCCCTGTGATGGTAAATCAGGGTCATGTGGAGGAAGGCAATAGACTCAACATTTCTTACTTCTCAAAGGGAGCTTAGAAGCAGGTGAGAACTTTTAAGTGTATAGAAAAAGAAATCAAGTGTGGAAAGCAGAAAGATAATGAAATGAATCTTAGGTGCTAGCAATCAGAACAACCCCAGAGAAGTCCAGTTAGTTTCACCCTGTAGTCTTCATTTCCATTCCAAAAGGTTTCAGCAGGGAAGCCAAGAGTTGTCCGCTCCCTTTGTGTTTCAGTGCATGGTCACTGACAGGGAAGCAGCATTTGAAGCTGCTCAGTGACCTTCTGCTTTCTCTACAATTGTATCCATGTCACTGAACTACTCAAAGTCATTGAACCTCTCAGTGACCTGCTGAGAGTATTCAGGTCCTACCGTGTCCCTGTTTGTTTGTGACACAGCTTTCACTCTCTCTGCCCCTCACATGCATTGGTGTTACATCCCGATGCCTTTTCCTTGATACTGAGTACCTGGGGCTGTCAGACCAGTTTTTCCTAGTCTGTCTTTCTACTTCAGAGTTGCAAAAGGCTAGCCCTGCTGCATCCACCTTCCCCACAGCTGCTCCCTGCCAGACCTGATTCCCAATTAACAGCTAGTCAAGCAGTCCCGAGGACTAGCGGCTTTGCAATGGTAAATCACATGCACTGATGGAACTTGATTGAAGCTGTTTTCTCTCTCTCCCCCCTTCCCCCCATGGGAAATTGCCCACAACGCAAATCATGGTGAGAGTCAACTGAGATGCAGTATTTGGTGGCATTGGCTTTATGTTACAGGACCTAGAAGTTGTTTCACTTGGTCTCTGTTTTATCTTTGATGCCTGCACTTAGAGATTTATATTTATTGCTTTTGTATCAGAGCTGCCTAATAGGAGCCTAGAATAATCACTCCCTCAGGAATTTATGCCTCTTATTTTGCTCTCACTCTAGGTTCTTATTGCCTCCCATTTGCCATCATATGAGCTTCGCCATAACCAAGTAGAGTCTATCTTCCTATCAGCTATTGACATGTACGGACATCAGTTTTGCATTGAGAACCTGCAGGTATACTTATAGCCCTTTTCTACACCTCTCTGCACTTTTGTTCCCTTTACTCCAAGCATAGTTTAATTGAGTAATCAATCAATCAATTTTGATTTTTCATGCAAGGAAGTTTTATACCTTGACTTTCTAAAATGATTTATACTTATGAATTTTTTTCATTAAAAATACTGTTAGAATTGTGGCGTAACTTAAAAATCAAATAGACTTGCCTTGATAGAAGTGTCCTATTGAAGTCTACTACCTCTTGTGCTTTTATTTTATTTTCATGCTTACTGTTAAGCTTTATATAGAGCCAATTTTATAAAAAAAAGTACTGGCTAATTTTACTAGTTGCAAGGATCTTGACTGTTATTTTTTAAACAACATTTTTTTCAGGAATGACTTTTCATTTGTCTATCTGTACGTAAGGATAATATTGTTATATCTAGCCAAGGGAATCTTCAGGCTTTTTGTCAGATTTCCTTCTGGGGAACCTAGAGAGGGAAGAAGGATGTTTTTGTTTATTTGGTTCATAGTTGAAATAGAGGACTTCAGATGGAGTTCAAATCTATGGTTTACCATAGTGGAGTATTGAGACAATATTTAAGAAATTGAGTACAGATATATGTCAGAAAGGGTAATAATAGTCATAAACACTTATATTAGCATATAATTAATGCATTATTGATGCATTGTAAGAATTATTAACTCTTTGAATGTTCACAACAGCCTGTGAGCATAGGTACTATTATTTCCCCATTTTGTAGTTTGAGGAAGCTGTGATCACATGACATTCATAGACAAAAATCTTAAGTTTCACTAAAACGCTTCAAATGCTAAATATGTCCATTGAAATTGTTCTCTTTTGGTTGTAATGATTTAAGTTTGTCTTTGTACCTTCCAGAAACTCATCTTATCTGAAACATCTATTTTTGATGTCCTACCAAACTTCTTCTACCACAGCAACCAGGTGGTGCGGATGGCAGCTCTGGAGGTAAGTTTTTTTAGTAACATAACATGACATAACCTTTTTCTTGGTTTCTGGTTGAACTCTTCTATTTGGCTATCGTATCAGTTCTTTTTCTTTGGCCTAAGGTTAGTTCTTAAGAGTAGAGTCTTCGTTTCCCCTGAAACTAATGCTGAACTATGGTCTTCCTTGACCCAAGTGTTTCAGCTGAACTAATCACCAGCTTCTAGGCCCTAGTCACAGGAAAATAGCTGCCAGCATTTTTTATAGTTTCTACTTCTTAGATATATTTGATTCTCTCATGTCATAATGAATTAGGATTTCCTATAACACAATAAGTGAAAAAATGTATATGGTTGATCAAAACATGTACCATTTTGTGATTTAGGCCAAATAAAATGGATTTTAGTTATATCTTGAATTATCATGCAGCTCTTGTGAAGTATTTCATCATGAGAAAAAAAAGTAATAACATTTAATGAACTGTATTTTAGGTGCTTTATTTTTCTCACTTAGTCCTACAATTATTTCATGAAAAAGAAAGTGAGACTCTGAGAGGTTAAGTGACTTGTCTGAATGCACAGAGATAAGTAGAAGAGTGCATTTGAATCTGACTCACAGACTTTTCTGTTTCACTACAGCTCACTACCTCATTAAACATAAAAATCGCAGGCCCTGAATACTGCTGTAAAATTGCCAAGTGGGTGTTTTTTGAAGATGAGGAAAAGGGGTGTTTTAGATGATCTTATGTAATGTGACATCACTACCAGTCTGTTGCGAGCTCTTTTGAGTTACTCTATTGTATTCTGTGGGTAGCATGTAATGTATCCTACTCAGTAAATACCAAATCTTAAAAATATCTAAGTGTTTTATAGTACTTCCATGCCATTTAATGAGAAGCCTCCTTATATATCTCACATGCTGATAGAATTCTATGTAGCATTTCCTGTGCGTGGCAAATGGTCTGAAGTGCCCGAGGTTGGACTGATGGTTTTTGGCTGAGATGAAGCCTGTTGCTATTTCTCTTAACTCTTGAGTCAAGTAGTGTGTTTGAGATGTTATATATCAAATTATGCCTTATGCTTTTGCCTAGTGTTTGGGCGATATAAATAATCTAAAAATGATTTTTAAATGAAAACTGAACAAAATAATGTACAGGATAGTAAAAAGGTTGGACTATACTACAAGTTTTTCTATCTTCACTCCTCATGTGGCCCAGAATTAGCAACTCTCATTTTTCTCATGCTTGTGTTTATCTTCTGTTGAAATGATTATGCGTAATGAAGTAATAGTTGTGGTTGTATATGCTCTGGTTTGCTGAAGAGCAAACCTTCCCCTGACTTTAGGTTAATGTGAAAGGTTTATAGCACACCTAGAGGTATCCAGTAGAGTCAGGATAGTTTTGTTTCTATTTATAATCATGGGTGTAGTTTTAAGATTCCAGCTTTATTAGTTAAGGCAGGGTATTTTTATATGGAGCCTTGAGAATTCTGTCACCATAGACCACCTTCTGTCTCAGATACCTCTTTCAAGACTGTCTCTTTTCTGGGCTAACCATCTCTTACCTTCTGATTTTAAAGTGTATTTACTGAGGCTTACTTTTTAACCAGGTGTATGTTCGAAGGGCTTATATTGCCTATGAACTTAACAGCGTACAACACCGCCAGCTTAAGGATAACACCTGCGTGGTGGAATTCCAGTTCATGTTGCCCACATCTCATCCAAACAGGTGAGTTTGAGCTGTTATGTGCACCTGAGCCAGCCAGCACTCCATCAGGAGAGTTAAGGGGAGTAATGTGTATGACAATTCCATATTTTTTTAAAAAATATATTTTATTGATTTTTTATAGAGAGGAAGGGAGAGGGATAGAGAGTTAGAAACATCGATGAGAGAGAAACATCGATCAGCTGCCTCCTGCACGCCTCCTACTGGGGATGTGCCCGCAACCAAGGTACATGCCCTTGACTGGAATTGAACCTGGGACCCTTGAGTCCGCAGGCTGACGCTCTATCCAATGAGCCAAACCGGTTAGGGCAATTCCATATTTTTAAAAGCTAGAAATACAGAGCAGAAAATGAACAAATTTAAACCAGGAGATGAGAGCCTCTTCTGCCCACTTTTTTTTTTTTCTCACCTTTGACTTAGATAATGTATAGTCTAATTAAGATAAAAGTTTAGGATAACTTCATTCATTTTTGCTTATATTGTGTCACTGAGGAAAGAATTTCCTAGCAGTTAACTTGCTGGAACTTTGCCAGAAAATCACTTTTTTAGCAGTTTAAGTGAACACTTGGAACATGAAAATATCTTGGGTGGAATGCTTTTCTTTTCAATAGTTTGCTATGGGCTAAGGTGATACCTAAGCCAATTTCATGATCTCCCTAAAAACAGACACCTGAATTCATAGCAATTGACATGCAATCAGTTTTTAAAAATCACACTCCAGAAGCAAGCTGAAATTCAAGTAAATTACTTAACAAGTCATGCTAATTCCATGATATCCCCTTCCTAAGCCCTTAAAAAAATTAAATGTACATATGGAAATTTGTTTCAGTATTGCTTTGGTTTTAAAGTGAAAACACTTTATCTTGTATGCTCATTTATTTTTAAACTATTCTGAGGCACAGAAAACCTAGGAATTCCACCCACACATATGTTCATCCCTTTTTGTATTTTCATTCTTTTTAGTAATACCACAGGAAATATAAATATACCACAGCAATCTTAAGCTGCTCCCCTCCATTTCTTCTTTATAGCCTTTGGTTCTTCACTTTATATTACAAAGTGCTGTGTCTTTGGGGATCCTTAGTTATACACACCAGAAATAGCTTTGTTCTGAATTGCCACTTCACCCAAAGCAGTAGAAACCCTTCCTAGAGACAAAGGAGTCTGTGCTGAGACTTTTGGCCACTGGATGCCACTGTCGATCCAGCAGAGGTCAGCAGATGAGCAGAGAGGCATCTTCAGAAAAAGTACTTCTCTTCTTTGTCTCAGAAGATCCTTTTACTTTTCTACCTCAAAAATACCTTATGGCTGGCAGAGAAAAGTATATGTCCTTGATTTTGCAAGCACCTCTAGGTACATTTTTGCCTCCATGGGTTTCAGAATCTCATTTTCTAGAAACAAATGGTTGTCCTTCAGCGAGCGGCGAAGTACTCATGGCACACATGGGCTCAGCTCTCAGTCGTCTTTCTTTTCCTGCATTCCTTGAATAATTGTGGAGAACTACAAGCTGTACTTAATGCTCTTTGCAATTCTCAGGACATTCTCCTTTTCTTCCTGCTTTCTACACCTCTTCCCTTTGGGCAGTGATTTGTAGTCAGGCTGCAGAGCTGCTTGTGATTTCCTTCTCTCCTCATCGCTCCCCTTGTCTTTCTGAATTGCTCTCCCTGTCCTACTTTTTTATTTGCGGATGTGTGTCCAGTTTGGTGAGGGATAGTCGACTGGAAAAAGAGAGAAATGCTTCTTAACTGTTAAGAAATCTTATTCACCTTTCTGTCTTGAGGGTGTGAATCTTGATTATTTCTGATATGGTTTCAAAACTTGTATACTTGTCCCTCCCAACATCTCAGGTATACACCCCCCCCCCCCC